>NW_027507696.1:3819919-4362419 GCF_037356315.1 Lithobates pipiens | reverse complement strand
TGAGGAGAGCGTCCTGTCACTCCTGCGGGAGAGCCCCATTCACTCCCTCCCACTCCTCGCTGACACTGTGCGAGAGAGCCGCCCAGGTTTTCAGAGTGCAGCGCGGGGAACGCGTTTCATTTCAATTGCTGTGTTCCCCGCCGCTAGCTGTCAGATACAGCCCCGCCTCCTGGTCTCGGGACTTAGATAGACAGATCACCCGTCCAATCCCAGTGACAGGTGATCTGTCAATCAAAGTTCCCCGGCCAGGGGGGTTGGGGCTGTATATGATGTTGTGTGGTGGGAACACGGCAATTGAAATGAAAGCTGTTATCGCTGTGTTCCCCGCGCTGCGCTCTGAACACCCGGGCGGCTCTCCTGTTTCTCTCCTCCCCTGCACAGGTAGGCTGCATTGGTGGGCACGAGGCTGCATTGGTGGGCACTGGGCACAAGGCTGCATGGTGGATACAAAGCCACAGAGGACGGCGGACAGGACTATAGGGTCAGGTGAGCTTAAACTTTAATGGCCACTGGAGCGATACTAAAAAAAACATCCATTAATTTAAATAGGCAGCGGGATTTAGGATAGTGCGCAGTAGGGCTGCAACTAACGATTATTTTCATAATGGATTTTTGTTTCGATTAATCGGTTAATAACCTTAAAAAAAAAAAAGCGTGGTGTATAATTTAGTTAATATGTAAAGTTTTAAAAAAAGGCAATTTATTCTTAAATATCTCTACAGTGGTGTGAAAAAGTGTTTGCCCCCTTCCTCATTTCCTGTTCCTTTGCATGTTTGTCACACTTAAGTGTTTCGGAACATCAAACCAATTTAAACAATAGTCAAGGACAACACAAGTAAACACAAAATGCAATTTGTAAATGAAGGTGTTTATTATTAAAGGTGAAAAAAAATCCAAACCATCATGGCCCTGTGTGAAAAAGTGATTGCCCCCCATGTTAAAACATACTGTAACTGTGGTTGTCCACACCTGAGTTCAATTTCTCTAGCCACACCCAGGCCTGATTATTGCCACACCTGTTCACAATCAAGGCATCATTTAAATAGGAGCTGCTTGACACAGTAAGGTCCACCAGAAGATCCTTAAAAGCTACACATCATGCCGAGACCCAAAGAAATTCAGGAACAATTGAGAAAGAAAGTAATTGAGATCTATCAGTCTGGAAAGGGTTATAAAGCCATTTCCAAAGCTTTGGGAATCCAGCGAACCACAGTGAGAGCCATTATCCACAAATGGCGAAGACATGGAACAGTGGTGAACCTTCCCAGGAGTGGCCGGCCGCCCAAAATTACCCCAAGAGCGCAGCGACGACTCATCCAAGAGGTCACAAAAGACCCCACAACAACGTCCAAGGAACTGCAGGCCTCACTTGCCTCAGTTAAGGTCAGCGTTCATGCCTCCACCATCAGGAAAAGACTGGGCAAAAATGGCCTGCATGGCAGAGTTCCAAGGAGAAAACCACTGCTGAGCAAAAAGAACATCAAACCTCGTCTCAATTTCTCCACAACACATCTTGATGATCCCCAAGACTTTTGGGACAACATTCTGTGGAGCGATGAGACAAAAGTGGAACTCTTTGGAAGGTGTGTGTCCAAGTATATCTGGCGTAGAAGGAACACTGCATTTCATAAAAAGAACATTATACCAACAGTAAAATATGCTGGTGGTAGTGTGATGGTCTGGGGCTGTTTTGCTGCTTCAGGACCTGGAAGACTTGCCGTGATAAAAGGAACTATGAATTCTGCTGTCTACCAAGAGATCCTGAAGGAGAATGTCCGACCATCTCTTCGTGTACTCAAGCTGAAACAAACTTGGGTTCTGCAGCAGGACAATGATCCTAAACACACCAGCAAGTCCACCACTGAATGGCTGAAGAAAAACAAAATGAAGACTTTGGAGTGGCCTAGCTAAAGTCCTGACCTGAATCCTATTGAGATGTTGTGGTATGACCTTAAAAAGGCCGTTCATGCTCGAAAACCCTCTAATGCAACTGAATTAGGACAATTCTGCAAAGATGAGTGGGCCAAAATTCCTCCAGGACGCTGTAAAAGCCTCATTGCACGTTATCGCAAACGCTTGGTTGCAGTTGTTGCTGCTAAGGGTGGCCCAACCAGTTATTAGGTTTAGGGGGCAATCACTTTTTCACACAGGGCCATGATGGCTTGGATTTTTTTTCACCTTTAATAATAAACACCTTCATTTACAAATTGCATTTTGTGTTTACTTGTGTTGTCCTTGACTATTGTTTAAATTGGTTTGATGTTCCGAAACCCTTAAGTGTGACAAACATGCAAAGGAACAGGAAATGAGGAAGGGGGCAAACACTTTTTCACACTACTGTATATGCAGTGGTAAATATAAATAACCAACTATATGGTTAGGGAGCAAAATATCGAATCCACTCTGAGAATAACAGACAGAAGAGATATACTGTATATATTAGAGGGGATATATACTGTGTATATACTATTAGCCCTTGTACACACGGTCGGAGATTCCGACAACCAAATCCATCGGGTTTTGTCCGAAACTGTTGCATACACACGGTCGGACAAAGTTGTCGAAAATCCGATCATTCAGAACATGATGACGTTTTTTCATTACGATGGGACTATGTTCAGGCTAGCAGCCAATAGCTTTGGTGTAGGAATTTGATCTGAGCATGCGTGGCACTTTGTCCGATCGGAATTCTCTACACATGATCGGAGTATGTCCGATCGGAGCATTTTGTTGGAAAATATTTCCGGCAAGTTGGACACATTCCGTTGAAATCTCTGATCGTGTGTACAAGGGCTTAGAAGAGATATACTGCATATACTACTTCTAGAAGAGATATACTGTATACACCATGAGAGGAGAGATATACTGTATATACCATGAGAGGAGAGATATACTGTATATACCATGAGAGGAGAGATATACTATATATACCATTAGAGTAAAGATATACTGGCTATACTATTAAAGGGACAATCTGGTAAATATCAAACTCATTAATTTTAACCCCATTTTGTTACTGGCTGATTAATCGGTTATGAAAATAGTAATCAATTAATTTCATAATTGATTAGTCGATTAATTGATTAGTTGTTTCAGCCCTAGTGCGCAGGTAACTTTCTCCTTTTTGTTTTTTATTGAATGTATTAGACATTGTTGCAGTAGTACAGGGCTTAATATTGTTTATTTGTATGCATTGTATACCCATTGTCAGGATACATAAAGTGACAGAGATATATAATTGCGTTATATAGTTGGCCCCCCCTACTTTTGTCCCTGCCCCCCTCTAAATATGAAAGCTGGAGATGCCACTGAACCAGTGACAGGCTGATAGTGGCCACAGCAGTCCACTGGTTTCCAGAAGTAATCAGGGAGGGGGTGGTTACCTTTTGGTTAGGGATAGATGATCATCCCTGGAAAGGGGACAGACCCAAAATCCAACTTGCATCAAAGGCCCCTTTCACACATGCGGATGGTATGTCCATATTTCATCCATCCGTTTGCGGATGAAATACGGACATACATTCATCCCTATGGGATAGCGGGTGTCTGCGGATGAACATCCGCAGACACCCGATTTCGCCCGCCTCCGCAACTCTCTGATTCTGCAGACGGAGGAAAATCCTGTTTTTCTATCCGTCTGCAGAGCGGATCAGATGAACACGGACAGACGGTCCGTGCTCATCCGATCCCCATAGTGGAGAGCGGAGAGCTGACAGGGCGGTCCCTGCACAGTGTGCGGAGACCGCCCTGTCCGCCGCCGGCTCAGCGGGGACAACAGAGCGATCCCCGCTGAGCGAGCAGATCATCACGGGGCGGACCCCGTGTGAAAGGGGCCTAAGTCAGTATGCACCCTGATTTTTGTGCATATAGAGCGGTGAGTCTTTCCAAAAAAAAAAAGCTGCTCTTCATTTCAATCTTAGAAAGTCAGAGGGGCACACCATGGAAACGAATTGTTCACTGGAAATTGATAGTGTAATTCAGCAATGAGGTATTAAAAGATTTGGGCTTGTGCCTGATTGTAACAGGTTAATTGGAACAAGGCTTGGCCTCTGCAGATCGGCAACACTGCTTGTCTGCGGCTAGAGGCTTAATAAGCTCATTAGCACTGTCTCAGATGGCCGCATCTGCCTGGCGAGTCATTTCTGTGTACGGTGATTGATTATAATACAATCAGCAGCTATTACAACGTCATGCAGCGACCTCTATTACATTTCCTGTAATTATATCCCATCATTGAACTGTGCCAGGGATACTGCCTGTATTCTCTACATTTCCTGTTTTCTTTGGAAGGTATACGGAGGCCATAAACAGAATAATGTTTTTCATGCGCAACCCGGCCGATGACTAAAGCAACTCGGGTAATTACCTTAGCCAACAAGTTGGAGAAAGCCTTGTGTACCTTTTTATGTATGCTCAATTCAGGTTTTCAGTCAATAACTCAAGGTCTTTTCTAAACCTTAACTCCTGGCAAACTACCAAAGGATTTCCAATTAATTGCCAGCCCTATGATCCAGGCACTCCTGCTGGACAGTATAACTTGCTCCTGGATTACTTGTGACAACACTGCACTTAAAGCAGAAGTTCACTCATAAAAACCTGATAAAATAATAATGTTCTTTAGCAAGGAACATACATTCCACATTAATAATTGTGATTACAAAATTAGTGTGTGCTGTAAATTGCCTCCAGCATTGCTCCTATTTCTTGCTGGAGACTGCCATTTTTTTTTGACCAGGGCCCCTGAGCAGCAGTAAATCATAAAACAGAACTAAACCCATCAATTTAACGGTTTCAAAAAACATTATGTTTTGGGAATGCTGGGATTGCTGTCACATTTGCTTGTGCCCTCAACCAAACTGCCAAGCCATCAAATGACTGGTGTCAAAACTGATCACATGTGCAACACCATAGCAGTTTCAGTTCAAACAGAAGCAGCTTTTTTTGTCTGTAAAGGATAGGAGGGTTTAATTCCGCTTTAAAGAGGAAGTGGGTTTTACTTCCTCTTTTTTTCCCCCTGCAAAGTAAAAGCATAATGAGCTAGTATGCATCGCATAGAAACGGCATGTGCCCTTTCTTCAGTACGCATGTGCCGATGGCGTGGGCACAAGTGTATATGGTAAATATCTCCTAAACCGTGTAGGTTTAGGAGATATTTCCAGTACCTACAGGTAAGCCTTATTATAGGCTTACCTGTAGGGAAAAGTGGTGTGCAAGACCCCTTTCACACTGAGGTGCTTTGCAGGCGCTAGAGTGCTAAAAATAGCGCCTGCAAAGTGCCCTCAAATAGCCGCGGCTGTCTCTCCAGTGTGAAAGCCCGAGTGCTTGCAGGATGCTGAAAAATGTCCTGCAAGCTGCATCTTTGGAGCGCTGTAGGAGCGGTGTATTTACCGCTCCTAAAACGCCCCTTCCCATTGAAAACAATGGGGCAGCGCTCCAGACCTGCCTGCAAAGTGCCGCTGCAGTGGCGCTTTGCGGGCGGCTTTAACCCTTTTTCGGCTGCTAGCGGGGGTTAAAATTGCCCCGCTAGCGGCCGAAAAGCGCTGCTAAATATAGCGCCTCTTTACCGCCAGCGCGCCCAGCGCCTCAGTGTGAAACTAGCCTAAGGGTTTACAACCACTTTAAGGCTGTCGGATGATAGGCCTCTACAAACTCCGCAGTGCCTACAAAATAGAGAGCAACTAAGCATGTGCAGAGCAGGGTAACATCATGTATTACTTGATTTTAAGCAGTATAGGTCTCCTCTTTTTTTTTTTTTTTTTTTTTTTTTATGTTTTACATAGCTGTACCTGCAATAGGGATCAGCCTGAAGTGATCTAGCAGGATTGAATTTTTTGACTAAAGTTTTACTTTAAAAAAAAAAAAGTGCACGCCCCTTTTCAAAAACAAAGCCACAGGGAAATTTTTTTTTTATTATTAATGGCCGCGATCTGCGATTTATTTATTTTTTATCGGGACTGCGATATTTTGGAGGACACATCAGACATTTCTGACACTATTTTGGGACCATTGTCATTTTATTATTTATTCAATGCTATAAAAATGCATTGGTTACTGTGTAAATGTCAGTGAAGGGGTTAACCACTAGGGGACAGCGAAGGGGTTAAGTGTGTCCTAGGGAGTGATTCTAACTGTGAGGGGGCTGGGCTTTAACACACATCACAGTGATCACTGCTCTTGGTGACAGAGCTGTGATCTCTATCCTGTCACTAAGCAGAATGGGGAAATGCTTTTTTTCTGAAAGCATCTCCCCGTTCTTCCTCTCCGTGCCGCTATCGCGGGCACCTGGCGGACATTGACACTGCTTCTTGAAGGGGACAAACCTGTACGCCCTTTTGCCTACCAGCGCCATTCTGCCAACGTACATTGGCGTGCGCTGGTCAGCAAGTGATTAACGCCATTTAAATATGTTCATGGGTTCTATTTTTAAAGCATTTGTTGGATGAATGTCAAAAGCATTTAGGGTACTTTCACACTGTTCTGTAGCAAAATCGCTTCAAAATGTATATGCGTTTTTACCGTGTTTTTGCTGTGTTTTAGGTACGTTTTTTTTTTTTGTGTGTGTTTCTGGTGCATTTTTGGGGTGCCTGCACCTGTGAAAAATGAACATGTGACTCAAAAAATAATAATGGTGTATTTTACCTACCGTGATCTTGCTGCGATTTCAATTCATTTCAATGGGAAGCTGCGTTTTTGGTGCAGTTTTCAAAACCGCACCAAAGATGCAGCATGCATGACTTTTCAAAACACACTGCACTTGTAATGCAGTGGAGTGAAAAGTCCCATAGGATTTACATGAAAATATATTTCTTGCGTTTTTCATGCAAGGAAAAAAAACCTATCAGTGGTAAAAGGCCTTTAGCACAGTTCACTCTGCAAATCCACTGCTGGTTTTTGCATCGCATCCGACTTGCATGGCAGTTTACACTTTCATATGCGCACTACTGGGAGTGTCAATACATTGTTAATGACACCCCCATTTCAGCTCACATATCGCACTGCGAACTGACAGTTCGGATATGAATTCTGATTCTGAATTTTGATTCTGCTGCGGACCAAAGAAGGGTCCTGTGCGAGTTTAGTCCGAATGCAATGCGATATCAGCCATACTATCTGGCTGAAATTGCATCGCACGGACATCGCATGTGATTTGCACTGCAGTGTGGTGCGAATCACATGCGATCTCGCAGAGCGCGCTGGTGTGGACCAGCACTGTATCCTCTCTATATCAAGAGATAGAAACAGGCAGTAATGGGAAATCTTTTAATGGGGCTGCATGTGTTCTGCCATATAGCGTCCATCTATTGGATAGTGTCCGCCCCGTACTGCGCAGGCGCATCGCTTGCGCAGTACGGAGCAGGAGGAGATTCGGAAAATCTCCGAAGATGAACGGCGCCTGCGGCGGGAGTGGAGGTGCTAGCCCCACCATCCAAGTGGACATAGGGCTGCAAGTATTAGAGGGCCCCTCGCAGGCTTGCTTCGCTCGCCGCGCTTCGGGCATGGCCTTGCTGCACTCGGCTCTTTTTGTTCTAACTCTGTGTCCACTTGGATAGTGGGGCTAGAATCTGGACTCACGGCGCAGGCACCGTTCATCTTCGGCTATTTTCGGAATCTGTGTGTCCTGTGCGCAGTACACATCGGACACTATCCGATGGGGGACACAATGTGATAGGACACCGGCACTGGGGAGCTACAGTTCATTGAGGGAACCATGAATGTCAACATGTTCTGTGACATACTGAAGCAGAGTATGATCCCCCTCCTTTCGGGAACTGGGCAGCAGGGCAGTATTCCAATGTGATAACGACCCCAAACACACCTCGAAGACAACCACTGCCTTGCTAATGAAGCTGAGGGTAAAGGTGATGGACTGGCAGAGCATGCCTCCAGACCTAAACCCTGTTGAGCGTCTGTGGGACATCCTCAAACGGAAGGTGGAGGAGCGCAAGGTCTCCAACATCCACCAGCTCTGTGATGTCTTCTTGAAGGAATGGAAGTGGACTCCAGTAGCAACCTGTGAAGCTCTGGTGAACTCCATGCCCAAGAGGGTTAAGGCAGTGCTGGAAAATAATGGTGGTCACACAAAATATTGACACTTTGGGACCAATTTGGACATTTTCACTTAGGGGGTATACGAAACTTTGGTTTCCAGCGGTTTAAACATTGAGGAGTTTCAATGTGTATGCAATCAGGCAGGCCCTTCCACTACATGGTTTTGGTCAACCTGAAGGAAAAAATCAGCAGACAATCTGATAGTGTGTATGGGGCTTTATATACACCAGGTCCGTGATGTCGTCATGGAGGAATGAAGAGGACTCCAGTGGCAACCTGTGAAGCTCTGGTGAACTCCATGCCCAAGGGGGTTAAGGCAGTGCTGAAAAATAATGGTGGCCACACAAAATATTGACACTTGGGGCCCAATTTGGACATTTTTACTTAGGGGTGTACTCACTTTTGTTGCCAACAATTAAGACATTAATAGCTGTACGTTGAGTTTTATTGGGTGGACAGCAAATTTACACTGTTATACAAGCTGTACACTCACTACTTTACATTGTAGCAAAGTGTCATTTCTTCAGTGTTGTCACATCAAAAGACAGAATAATAGGATTTTTATATACAGCTTACCTGTAAAATCCTTTTCTTGAGAGTACATCACGGGACACAGGAGCTTCATTACATAGTGGGTTATATAGGCACCTCTGGTGATTGGACACTGGTTGACCCAATTAAAGAGAATTCCTCCCCTATATAACCCCTCCCATTAGGGAGGCACCTCAGTTTTGTAGCAAAGCAATAAGAAACCACGTAAAACCCAAGAGGGGCGGGAGCCCTGTGTCCCGTGATGTACTCTCAAGAAAAGGATTTTACAGGTAAGCTGTATATAAAAATCCTATTTTCTTGATCATACATCACGGGACACAGGAGCTTCATTACATAGTGGGATGTCCCATAGCAATGCTCAGGTTGAGGGGAGGGAGACACAGATCATAATTGAAGACCGCCAGGGACCTGAGGACCTAAACTGCAGCCTGCAGAACACTACGCCCAAAGGCGATATCCTCTTGCCCTCTGACATCCACCTGATAGAATCTGGTGAATGTGTGGACTGATGACCAAGTCGCAGCCTTACAGATCTGAGCCAGGGAGGCCTGGTGATGCACTGCCCAAGAAGCACTTACAGCCCTAGTAGAGTGCGCTTTCACCTGAAAAGGAGGAATCTTCCCCTTTAAATCATAGGCCTGAGAAATAACCTGTCTGATCCACCTCGAGAGAGTGGACTTTGACGCTGCCTGACCCCTTTTAGGGCCCTCCGGCAGAATAAATAGACAGTCAGTTTTCCTTATCTGAGCAGTTGCCTGAAGATAAAGACTGATTGCTCTAACCACATCTAAAGTGTGTAAGGACTCTTCCTCTATGGACTGAGGGTTTGGAAAAAAGGATGGTAGGATTACATCCTGATTCAGGTGAAAACCTGAAACTACCTTAGGTAGGAAGGACCTGTTGGGACGCATGACCACTCGGTCCTTATGGATAATTAAATAGGGCTCTTTACAGGAAAGAGCTGCCAATTCTGATACCCTTCTAGCCGTGGATATGGCTACTAGGAACACCAGCTTCTTTGTCAGGAGAGTTAAGGAAGCCAGATGCAGAGGTTCAAATGGTTGGGCTTCTAAGGCCGAGAGAACCAAATTCAGATCCCATGGGCATACCGGAGGTTTGACTGGCGGTCTCATCCGCATAGCCCCCTGGATAAAAGCCCGTACTAGGGAATGTGATGCAAGCGATCTTTGAAAAAAGACCGATAGGGCCGAAATCTGCACCTTGATGGTGCTTATGGCCAAATTCATTTCAAGGCCTGATTGGAGAAAGGCCAAGATTCTGCTAATGACATACCTTCTGGGATGCCATCTCCTGGGTTCACACCAGGAAACATATGCCCTCCAGATCTTGTAATAGATACGCCTGGAGGCCGGTTTTCTGGCATTGACCAGAGTGGAGAGGACTGGCCCCGAAAGACCACGGCCTCTCAAAATGTGGGTCTCAGCAGCCAGACCGTCAAATTCAGACTGCGTAAAGCAGGGTGGTAGATTGGACCCTGTGAGAGCAGATCTGGCCGGAGAGGGAGGGTCCATGACCTGCCCACTGCCAACTTCATGATTTCTGCGAACCATGGTCGCCTGGGCCAAGCCGAGGCCACTAGAAGGACCGGCTTCGTCTCCCTCTTGACCCTTCCCAAGAACCTCGATAACAGCGGGTTCGGGGGGAAGGCATAGATCAGATTGTACTGATCCCAGGGAACTGTCAGAGCATCTGACCCCTGAGCAAGTGCATCTCTTGTCCTTGACACAAAGTTGTCCAGTTTCCTGTTGAATCTGGACGCAAACAAATCCACGTCTGGAGTGCCCCACCTGTGACATATGTCTTGAAACACCTCGGGGTGCAGAGCCCATTCTCCTGGGCACAACTGCTGGCGGCTGAGATAATCTGCCTGCCAATTCTCCACTCCTGGGATGAAGACTGCAGAGAGGCACGGAACATGCTCTTCTGCCCAGACAAGTATGCGATTCACCTCCTTTTGGGCCACCAGACTTCTGGTACCGCCCTGGTGATTGATGTAAGCCACTGCGGTGGCATTGTCGGACTGAATCCGAACTGGGAAACCTCGCAGTCTGTGAGACCACTCTCTGAGTGCCATGTAAATTGCCCGAATCTCCAAGATGTTTATGGGCAGCAGACTTTCTGTCGCAGACCATTTTCCCTGCGAGCATGTTTCCTGCAACACGGCTCCCCAGCCTGTCAGGCTGGCATCCGTGGTGACAATCTTCCATAAGAGGGGAAGAAAGGTTTTGCCTTTCAGCAAATTTTTGGTCTGTAACCACCAGACAAGACTTTTGCGTGCCCGAGGGGATAAACGCATAGGAAGATCCAGGGATTGGGGCTTCCTGTTCCAAATCGCAAGGATGCATCTTTGCAGGGGCCTTGAGTGGAACTGGGCGAATGGAACGGCCTCGAAAGAGGCGACCATCTTTCCCAACAGTCTCATGCACAACCGGATGGCGGAAGATCTTCTGCCCAGAATCAGGTGCACTAGATCTCCAATGGCCAAGGCCTTTGGTTTTGGAAGGAACACCCTGCCTTGAGTGGTGTCGATAATCAGACCCAGGTAATCCAACCTGGTGGTCGGTTGTAAAGACGACTTTTCTAGGTTTATAATCCAACCTAGGCGGCCCAGATGTTCTAGCGTTTTGGTGACGCTGCGACTTAGGCACGCTGCAGTTCTCTCTACGAGAAGCAAGTCGTCTAGGTAAGCCATGACGGCTATGCCCTGAACTCTTAAGATTGCTAAGAGAGGGTCTAGAATCTTCGTGAAGACTCGAGGGGCCGTGGCTAGGCCGAACGGCAGGGCCACAAATTGAAAATGGCGCTGCTCTACCGCAAACCTCAGAAACTTCTGGTGTGCGGGAAATATTGGCACATGGAGATATGCGTCTTTGATATCTATTGATGCCATGAATTCTCCTCCCTGCAGGGAGGAGACCACAGTGCGTATTGACTGCATCCGGAAGGTCTGGATGTGTAGAAACTGGTTTAAGTCTCTCAGATCCAAGATAGGTCTGACACTTCCGTTTGGTTTTGGAACGGTGAAGAGATTCGAATAGAAACCTGAACCCTGATCTTTCGGGCTCACTTCTACTATCACACCCTGGGATAGTAACTGATCTAAGGCCAGAAATAGCGGTTTCTGCTTTATCGGATCCCTGGGGATCCTTGACCTTAGAAAACGAGAAGGTGGAATCTCCTGAAACTCTAGCTTGTAGCCCAGAGATACTGAAGAGATCACCCATTTGTCCTGAATCTCTTCCCGCCAGGCGCCTGCAAACTGCAGGAGCCTTCCCCCCACTCGGCCGAGCGGGGGCGCCCCTTCACAAGGATGTCTTGGAGGTCTGCTTGGCAGGCTTCCGCCCCCAAGTCCTTTTCTGTCCCTGGGCTCGGCCTTGAGGCTTTCCAGCCGAGGAGGGCTGCGAAGGCCGTCGCCACTGTTTAGAGCTTGACGCTTCAGGAGAGAGAGTACGCCTGAAAGAAGGACGTTTACTCTTCTTGACTGGAAGGAGTGTAGATTTACCTCCCGAAATATTTTGGACGAATTTATCTAATTCTTCTCCAAACAACCGTTCCCCTTTAAATGGGAACCCAGCCAAATGCTTCTTGCATGACATCTCAGCAGCCCAATTCTTTAGCCATAGAGCCCTACGCATGTGTACCAGCATGAGGGACAAACGTGATGCTTGTTGGACAGAATCCAAAATCGCATCAATTATGAAACATAAGATGTGAGGCATCTCTGCATATTTCTCTACTTCCTCATTAGGAAGGAGTTCAAACATCTGTTTAACCTGTTCCTTAAGGAACTGACACAACCCCACGGCTGCGACTGTAGGTTGCACCACAGCGCCGGCCATGGAAAAGGAGGCTTTTAACAAGGTTTCCAGCTTTTTGTCAGCTGGATCCTTAAATACCTGCGCATTATCCAAAGGACAAGTTAGGTTTTTATTCACACAAGAGATAGCCGCATCCACAGATGGGGCCCCCCACTTCTTGGTGAAACTTTCCTCCACGGGATAATACATAGAAAACCTCTTGGGAGGAGTAAACAGTTTATCGGGATGTCCCCAGTCCTTATACATCAAGTCAGCCATTAAAGGATGAATTGGGAAGGAACAAGCAGTCTGTGGGGCCCTTCTGACTCCCAGGGAAGAGACAGAGGATGTAGCGACTTCAGCAGCTGGCATTCTGAACGTGGTACGCACCAATTCAGTGTAATACTGCACCTGCTTTCTGAGTGCCTGGGAGGAGGGGACTGACTCCTCATCCTCTGACTGATCCGACTGCTCATGATCCCTCTCCAAAGATAGGGATCTCTCCTCATTTTCAGAGCAACTGTCTGAGAGAGGAATCTCAGCAGAGGGAGGGGATCTACCCCTTTTCTTGCTATCTTTTAGGGAAGCAGAAATAAAATTCATTATCCTCCCTTCAAAACTCTCCAATGAAGCCCTAAGGGAGTCCTCCGTGACATAGACCGGGGCTGCGACATTAGGAGAGGCTGCAAAGCCTGAAAGGGGCACTGACTCGTCTTGAGATGCAGGCTCCACTCTTGCAGAGGGGGATGGTAATCTGCATGCACCTTTAGAACCCCTAGACCTAGGCGGTGACCTGCCAGTGCTTTTGTTACCTGCCCCTGAAACCCTCTTACGAGGAGACATAGTACTGAGCTACAAAGCAGAGTTACTAGTGTAAAATGCAATCACTTTGTTGTGCTTAAAGTCTCACAATAAATCAATATAAGCTTAACTGCACAATATGATGCTGAGTAGGTGTCTTAAGGTTCGCCTGGATCCAATCCCACGGATGCTTACAGCCCACAGCTCCTGTGTCTCACCTTACAGTCCCCTGACGCTCTGGGCTTTTAAAAACGGCCGTTTTGGCGCCTGCATAGCAGTCTGGAGCACTTGATTGTGCACAGCTGGCAACCACACCCCCCCCCTCTCCCTATTAGGCCGGGAGCGCGCCCGGCGCGCGTGCACGCGCCCGCGCGCGTGCACGAGGACCGCGGGATCCGGAGGGGGGAAGGGGAACCCAAAAGGAGTGACCTGGGACCCCCTGATCTGCGTGGGACCCCTTTTTTATTTGTATTGTGGCAGGGACTGCAAGGAAACGTGATAGCTGGGAGGACCAGGCATTTCACTGAGCGTGTTTGTTTGAAAGGCATGTAAGTATGCATCAGGCTTGCTCTTACTCCCTCAAGTGGTGGAAACCAGGTAAGACATACAACTACTCAAAATGAAGAAATCCATTCATATATTAAATATATAGGATGACTTCCCATACCTGTTCCCCGCCGCAGGAATTGCTGATTTCAGACCAATTCCAGCCTTCACCCATCACGGCGGGTATTGTTAGCCAACCTTCAGGCGTATCTGGGAATCTTACGAAAAGATTCTCCTACCTGGGCCTTGTAGAAAACTCTGCCAGAACTTACGGGCGCCCTGAGTAAACAGTACCCCAAGTCTGGTTGTCCCAGAGTCCAGTCTTCCAATGGAGAGGACTTACAGGCAAAACCTCGTGTCTTCGGCAGACGAGGCCCGGGTACCATACCATCTTGGGAGTCAATTATCGGCCCGAGGTATGGATCCGGTTTGTTGTAGCCCTTCGGCCCTCGCCGGGACCCGCATAGAGCTAAGTTTTACGTGACCATCGACCAGACACTGGCGAAAAAACTGAGGTGCCTCCCTAATGGGAGGGGTTATATAGGGGAGGAATTCTCTTTAATTGGGTCAACCAGTGTCCAATCACCAGAGGTGCCTATATAACCCACTATGTAATGAAGCTCCTGTGTCCCGTGATGTATGATCAAGAAAACATATTTACAAAAAATGTGAGGGGTGTACTCACTTTTGTGAGATACTGTACATTAAACTACATATGTCTGGTGTGTGTATATATATATATATATATAATATAATATAATATATATATATATATAATCTTTTATGTCATACACACAACCAGACTTTTCGAGGGACTAAGTCCGATGGACTTTCGGCGGAGTTCTGACGGACTTTCCGAATGAACGGACTTGGCCACACACAATCGCACCAAAGTCCGACGGATTCGAACGTGATGACGTACGACCGGACTAGAATAAGGAAGTTCATAGCCAGTAGCCAATAGCTGCCCTTGCGTCGGTTTTTGTCCGACGCAAGGGCAAAAATTTGAAACGTGTTCCATTTGTAAAGTCTCTCGGATTTTTGCAAATCAAAAGTCCGCTGCAGCCCACACACGATCGAATGGTCCGCCGGAATCGTTCCGTCGGACCTTTTGATGTCAAAGTCCAGTCGTGTGTACGCGGCATTAGGCATCACATTTTGTAGAATTAGCAATGACTTATCTACAGCAGCCTACAGTTATTCTGTACTAGTGGTAAAATGTTCAGAGCTATCAGTTGCAGGGGAATTCTCCACTGTGGATTGGTCAAACAAAAGAAACTGTCTGATCTCTTCCTTAGACAGACAAGATGGCTTTCAGCAAAATGTCAATATTTCCCATAGATTACCATTAAAAAAATATTGCGTTACGTGTTAGCTGAGTTTATTTCCCATAGGGAATGGCTAGCTCAAAGCACTCTGCCTTTACAAGGTGAAGGCAATGATCTGAACATGCAAACACTCATTTTACATGTATGAAGATAAGTGTGGAAAGAAACACTAGCATGGGCTCTCAGAATTCAACAAGCACAATCTTGTATTCATTGAAATGACAACCTACCATGGTAAAAAGATATTTATCAACTATAGCCAATGTGTTTAAAGATTATTATGGCTCAATATATAAGCTCAAGAATTTAAAGTGAACGAAAAAAGCAACTGATCTTAAGGCAAAAGATTCACAAATATTTGTTGGAAGCGAAAATGACCAAGCTTCCAGTGAAGGCATTGGCGAATTTATAGAAAAATAGGAAGTACTGTGCTTGGGTTAAAATAGCAGGTGGACAGCAGCTGGCATATATTGTGGGCTACAATCTACAAGTATATAAAGGAAAAATGCAGTGCCTTAAATGTCCATAAAAGAAGAGGAAAAAGTCCATCAATCCTGGGAAGCACCCCGATAATTAAGTGATCCTTGACTTATATGTGAGCAAGAGCCTTCCACCAACATCATAGCCACGCCTCTTGCCCTTAGGAATAGACCACTAGACTATAGGTGGCCATTAACGCCCAAACACCAATCTCCTCTTGAGTCTCATCCAGCATGAATCCAGGCATCTATCCTCATGTTAAAAGGTGTAAGAACAAATACCACTTCATGGTGTAGTATGTGAATCACTTAATCACTTCCCGACCGGCGCACGCCGATGTACGTTGGCAGAATGGCACGGGCAGGCATACTGGCGCACAGGTACGTCCAGTTTTAAATGCCGCCCTGCCATCACGAGCGCACCGCCGGCGGTGCGCTCGCGTGCCGGTCGGGACCCCTGTGAGTCCAGTCGTGGGTCCTGTGGACTCGATCGCCGCGGGGATACTCGCGATCATCTCACGGGGCGGCTGAACGAGGAGATGCTGTTGTAAACAGCATCTCCCCGTTCTGCCTAGCAACAAGTGACGCTGATCTCTGCTCCATGTGATTGGAGCAGAGATCAGTGTTCACTAAAACAAAGCCCAGCCCCCAAACAGTTAGTAACACGCCCCTAGGAACACTTAACCCCTACACTGCCACCCCCTGGTTAACCTCTTCACTGCCAGTGTCATTTATACAGGAATCACTGCATTTGTATAGCAGTGATTGCTGTATAAATGACAATGGTCAAAAAAAATGTCCGATGTGTCCGCCATAATGTCGCAGTCACAAAAAAAATTGCTGATCACCGCCATTACTAGTAAAAAAAAAAAATATTAATAAAAATGCCATAAAACTATCCTCTATTTTGTAAACGCTATAACTTTTGCGCAAACCAATCAATAATTTTTTTTTAAGCAACAGGAAAATAAAAAGTCTTGTAAACTGGGCTCATATCTCATCATGATATCAGAAACTATATTATGTGCATCATCCTCCTGTATAAACACACACACACACAACACACACATCGAAATGGAGCATTGTCATTTAATTAGAAAGTCCCCACAATGGTTCCCTTGAAACCCTTTAAATATATAAATATGAAGCTCAATATTTCCACATCAGGCTTTAGGCTTGATGCAGCATACATGGTAATACATGGTAATACATGGTAATACACACATGCATAGGTGTGAATGGGCCCTATTAAAGTGTTTTTTTTTGTTTTTGTTTTTTTTGTTTTTTAGCACACTAAGGCCCCTTTCACACATGCTGATGGTATGTCCGTATTTCATCCATCCCAGCTCAGCGGGGACAACGGAGCGATCCCCGCTGAGCGAGCGGATCTTCACGGGGCGGATCATTACTGATCCGCCCCGTGTGAAAGAGGCCTTAATTGTAGCACATAGATGTAAACAAAAGAAAAGCCACAAAAAGATGATTATTTCTATTATAAATACATT
Organism: Lithobates pipiens; assembly: GCF_037356315.1. Taxonomy (NCBI): domain Eukaryota; kingdom Metazoa; phylum Chordata; class Amphibia; order Anura; family Ranidae; genus Lithobates; species Lithobates pipiens. The sequence continues at coordinate 4,345,341 of NW_027507696.1, read as the reverse complement.
TAATGCAGTAAAATGCATGTGTTTTACTACATGAAGTAGGTACTAAAAATGACTTGCAGCAAATGGGCTCTAGCAGAGAATAATATTCTAATTGCAATGGTATACTTTGGTCAGTAGTGTAGCTCATTGCAGCCACAAGGAGGGAAAAAGCATTGCATGCAGGCCAATAATTAGGTTTAGCTGTATTTCACTGAAAGCTGAGAAAATTGCAAGCAGACAATACTAAGAAACTGCTATGTGTCCGTGTCCTTTAAATCTTGTGACCATATTGGTTATGGGCCTGGTATAGTATCAATATTTCCCTCCTGAGGATAAACATATACAGTAATTAGGGGGAAATTTGATTCAACTACCATGTGTATACTGTGGGACGGAGCCATCTGAGCAGATTAGACACAGCAAAACATGGGCACCTCGCCATCGCAGCCAAATTTCACAGCTCACAGTCTGTGATACAAGGGTGCTAACTCAAAATATCTTTTTTTTCATACACAGTAATAGCAGGGCCTAGTGATGCATGTTATGGAAGTGTGCTGCAAAACTGATGCTTAGGAAAGCTGACATTGTATTTTGAAGTTTTCTGCCTTCAGCAGAGATGTGGTATTTACTGGATAGAATTAGCAGTTCACTGATTCATCTGTTTTATTGTGTGAAATTGGCAGTGAAAACATAGCAAACAAGAATGTAGACGGTAGCATTGAACCATCATTATAAAGAGGACGTTTTTCCCAAGGCGTCTTTCAGGACAGCACCTGAGAGATAGCGACTCCACCCTCCTCGTTAGGAAACACCTTCTTCCTCCAGACTTTAAAGGGAGGCGCCTCCCTACCACACATCAGTTTTTGTGTTTCCTCCGGCCCGGAGGGAACACCTTTTGGGAAGGAGTCTGTTTCTCTTAGGTGTTCCTGAGGGACTAGGCTTCTTTCCCTTTTTTTCCTCCTTTAGAGACCCGCTGTCCTCCCGACCTACCCACGCCTCGTCAGCGGTAGCAAGCGGGCTCCTCTTCCCCTCTTGTGCTCGGAGAGAGCCGAAGACTCGGTGGCCCGCACGTTCGTAGGCGCGGCGGCGCGCGTGTGCCGCCGCCATGTTTGTTTTCGGCGGTCGCGCCGGAAGTGACAGAGCGGGTCATCGGGTCAGCTGAAACGTCGTTTCCGGCGTGGACGCAGGGGGGAGGAGGGAGGACAGGTGCTGGTGCCTATTTCCGCTTCCGGTCCGGTGCAGCTGCACGGCGTGACTCCGGAGGCGGCGTTTAGCCACAAGTGGATCTCTGCACAGCTGATTATGGAAGATTCAGCGTCTGCAGCGGTGGGGACAGGCACAGGCACCAGCAAAGCCCAGGTAAGAGGCAGCAGTTAAAGTCTGCCTTTCTTTTTCTATTTCCTGGCGTTTGGTCTCGCTCTCTCCTTTCTTTTTTCCCCCCTGGTGGCAAGGGGCCTGTCTGGGCACTAGAAGCTGACTGGTTTCTTCTCAGTGCACCTGTGTGGTGATCCCTATCAAAGCTGAGACTGGGTCTCACTAAGGGTTCCCTGGTTTTTTTCCCTTTTTTGTCTTTTTCTTCATAGGCTAAGAGCTCTGACCCAAAGAAAAGATGTCCTTCTTGCAGGGCCAAGCTGGGAGAAAATTGGAAGAAAACCTTATGCAGTCCCTGCATTACTTCTTTAGTTAAAGAGGAATCTGCCTCTGTATGTGAGGATCTGGTGGCCTCTGTAAAGAAGGAGCTGTACGCCACGATCCAGAATTTTCGTGACTCACTAGCAAACCCGGCTGCTAGTCAGCCTTCCACTTCAGAGTCTTCCCAGGGGTCTCTCTCAATCCCGGTGTTAGAATCTCTGCCTGAAGACCCTTCAGATAGGGAAAAGCAGTCCACTGCTCTTTCCGTTAAAGATTCGGAAGAGGAGTTGGAGGATTCTGAGGTAGCCCCCTCTAAATTCAAACTGTCCCTTGAAGAGGTCGATGGGCTCCTTAAAGCCATTCATGCTACACTTGGTTTAAGTGAGGAGAAAAAGGAATTATCACTCCATGACCGCATGTATGCTGGGTTGGATGAGCCTAAGGGCCGAACATTCCCAGTTCATCCGGTCATCTCTGAGGCCATTAGGAAAGAATGGCAGGATCCAGAGAAAAAGCCCTTTTTCTCCAAAGCCCACAAAAGGCGTTTTCCTTTCGAGGAGGACCCTGCAGCAGTATGGAACAAGGTGCCCAGACTGGATGCCGCCTTTTCCCAGGTTTCAAGGTCCACAGATCTGTCCTTTGAGGATATGGGAGTTTTGAAAGATCCGATGGACAAACGCATGGATCTTTTGCTCAAGAGATCATGGCAATCAGTTATGAGCAATTTAAAACCAGCAATGGCCACAACGTGTGTAGCCAGAAATTTAGAATACTGGATTAACCAGTTAAAGTCACATATAGCTGCAGATTCCCCTAAACAGGAAATCTTAGATTCTTTTCCTACCCTGATTACGACAGTGGCCTATGTTGCAGATGCCTCAGCTGAGGCAATTAAGATATCGGCCAGGTCAGCAGCTCTAACTAATGCTGCAAGAAGAGCCTTATGGCTTAAAACCTGGCCGGGTGACTCGGCTTCAAAGAATAAGCTGTGTGGGTTACCCTTTTCAGGAGACTTGCTCTTCGGCTCTGACCTCGATAATATTCTTGACAGGACAGCCGATAAAAAGAGATCCTTTCCGGTCAAAAAGAAAAAGCAGGTACCAAAGCGTCTTTTTTCGACCTCAAAAAACTCAGGATCAGGACAGCAAGTTGCAAGGGAGAAGGAAAAGTTGGTCCGCCCCGAAGCCGAAGGGTAGAGGCGGAATTCTCTTCCGTCGTCCTACACAGGCCGAAAAATCGCAATGACTCGTCTCTGCGGGTGGGCGGAAGACTACAAGAATTTCTTCCGCAGTGGTCAGGGATAACTTCAAATCAGTTTATCCTGACCACTCTCGCGCAGGGTTACTCACTCGAGTTTGTCAACGACCCCCCAAAAAGGTTCCTGATTACCAACACCCCGCGGGATCCAGTAAGGGCCCTGGCCATGAAGTCCTCTCTAGAGGAACTGATGCAACAGGGCGTAGTAGTACAGGTACCCCTGCAAGAACAGCAGGAGGGGTTTTATTCCCATGTTTTCCTAGTAAAGAAACCGACAGGGAAGTTTCGGTTGATTCTCAACCTAAAACCTTTAAACGAGTCCATAAGGTACAGGAAGTTCAAAATGGACTCAATTTTTTCGGTCAGAAACCTGTTGACGCCAGGATGTTTTATGGCGTCAGTAGATTTAAAAGACGCATACCTACATGTTCCGATCTCTCCCCAGTCTCAGAAGTTTCTCAGGCTGGCGGTGAGGTTGGGGGGTATGGTTCATCATCTCCAGTTCAGGGCCCTACCCTTCGGCCTGTCATCATCTCCCCGAATTTTTACCAAAATAATGGCAGAAGCTTTAGCGCCACTGCGTCTTCAGGGAATCGCAGTTATTCCTTATTTAGACGATCTGCTGTTTTTCGCCCCATCCAGCGAGGAATTGCAGACCAATCTAGGCAAAGCTCGCAGCCATCTGGAGGCGTTGGGTTGGATTTTGAACCTCCAAAAGTCGTCCCTAAACCCATCTCAGGAGATTCGGTTTTTAGGGTTTCTAATAAATTCGGTGGAGCAAAAAATCTTCCTTCCCTTAGACAAAAAGGACAGGATTTCCGGTGCAGTGTCTTTATTACAGACCAGCCAAAATCTGACAGTAAGACAGGTTATGTCAGCTTTGGGAGTTCTGACTTCAGCAATGCCAGCAGTCCAGTGGGCAAGAATGCATTTCAGGTGTCTGCAGGCTTTCCTTCTAAAATCTTGGGATCACACAGTGGCATCCCTAGAGGCAGAGGTGAGAATGTCAACCCAGGTAAAAAGGTCCCTATGGTGGTGGAAAAGACAGGAGGTCTTATCGGAAGGGTTAGTCTGGGCTTTTCCAGTCGGGAAAAGACTAACAACCGACGCCAGTTCCTGGGGGTGGGGAGCCCATCTAGGAACACGTTTCACTCAGGGGTCCTGGGCCAAAGAGGAGACAATAAGGTCCTCAAACTGGAGGGAACTCAAGGCGATTGCCTTAGCTCTGGAGTTGTTTGTTCAGGAACTTCAGTCCCATCACGTCCAGGTCCTAACAGACAATGCCACGGCAGTGGCTTATTTAAACAGACAGGGGGGTACAAGAAGCAGGTCGCTTCAGGTACTGGCCATGGAGATTCTTCGGTGGGCGGAAAAACATTTGTTATCCCTATCAGCAGTCCACCTAAAAGGGGATCTAAACAGGGTAGCGGACTTCCTAAGCAGAAACGCTATTCGGGAAGCAGAATGGTCTCTAAACCCGGAGGTATTCACAATGATTGCCGGAAAATGGGGTTTACCAGAAGTAGACCTGTTCGCCTCAAGGGTGAACGCCCAGGTTCCCCAGTTCTTTTCCCTGGACAGTCGCGATGGCTCGCTGGGCACAGATGTGCTAGCTTATCCATGGGAATTTCGTCTTTGCTATGCTTTCCCCCCATTTCAGTTAATCCCGTTAATTTTAAGAAAAATTCAGAGGGAGAAGGTACCAGTTATTCTAATCACGCCCTTTTGGCCAAAAAGGGCTTGGTTTTCGACAGTTCTAGGCCTGGCAATCAAGCCTTGTTGGCATCTGCCCCTCAGACACGATCTGTTGTTGCAGGGCCCAGTGAACCATCCAGGAGTGGCCAGCCTGGCTCTCACGGCCTGGTTTCTGAAAGGCAGCTCCTTAGGAGCAAGGGGTTTTCCAACCGTTTGATCTCGACCCTTTTAGCAAGTAGGAAAAGGGTTACGAGGGCCATTTATTCTAAGGTCTGGAAGCGTTATAAAACTTGGTGTTTGTCAGCCGCCCAGGTGCCAGGGAGCCTTGTCTCCATCTTGGAGTTTTTACAAGATGGTGCAGACAAGGGACTGGCAGTTAGTACCCTGAAGGTGCAGGTAGCAGCCCTGACGGTGTTCTTAGAAAAATCTGTGGCCTCAGATCCGCTGGTGATCAGGTTCTTTAGAGCTCTTAAAAGATCTAGGCCAGCTCCTGTTAAGGTTTTTCCTAGATGGGATTTGTCGGTAGTCCTACAGTCTCTAACAAAAGGGCCTTTTGAGCCTCTTGTGGAGGCTTCCCTTAGGTTTCTCACATTAAAAACCGTGTTTCTGATTGCCATTGTCTCTGCACGCAGGATCAGTGAGCTAAATGCTCTGTCAATTAAAGAACCATATCTTTCCATTTTTCCTGACAGAGTTATTCTTAGAACAGATGCAAAATTCTTACCGAAGGTAGCTTCAGTTCAGAACCGTATACAGGACATAGTACTGCCAACGTTTTGTGTTAACCCCAAAGGAAATAAGGAGACTTCTTTCCATACTTTGGACGTCAGGAGGACTCTGCTGAGTTATTTAGAAAGGACGGAGTCCTTCAGGCGTTCAGATTCACTGTTTGTACTCTTCTCAGGAAGAAAAAAAGGGTTTTCAGGCTTCTAAAGTTACTTTAGCTAGATGGCTGAAATTAGCTATCTCAGAGGCATATTCCCAGGCAGGGTTATCTCCTCCAGCAGGAATGTGTGCACACTCAACCAGAGCTCTGGCGTCTACGTGGGCAGAGAGAGCTGGTGCCACCCCTGAGCAGATCTGCAAGGCGGCGACGTGGTCGAGTTTTCACACATTTGTGAAACATTATAGACTGGATCTCACTTCTGCCAGCGATCAGGCGTTTGGCAGAAAGGTCCTGCAAGCTGTTGTCCCGCCCTAAGGGGTAAGTCTCTGTTATCCTCTCAGGTGCTGTCCTGAAAGACGCCTTGGGAAAGACCAAGTTAGACTTACCGGTAACTTGTTTTCCAGAAGTCTTTCAGGACAGCAAGCATCCCGCCCTATGGTATTATATTATGCTACGCTGTGACTAACGTATGTGTTTGTGTTCCAGCCGGGGCCGGAGGTTCTCTTCTACAACTGATGTGTGGTAGGGAGGCGCCTCCCTTTAAAGTCTGGAGGAAGAAGGTGTTTCCTAACGAGGAGGGTGGAGTCGCTATCTCTCAGGTGCTGTCCTGAAAGACTTCTGGAAAACAAGTTACCGGTAAGTCTAACTTGGTCTTTTTTTTCTTTTCCCCCTGCAACGTTAAAGGGATAATGTGCTAGTATGCATCGCATACGCACCTTATGTGACGCCTGCAAGTGAAGCCTGCGCCACTCCCCTGGCAGCCCAATCCATCTTCGCCTGTCTTCCTTCCGGAGCCGCCGACTCCAGCTGTGTGACTGGCCAAAACTGCGTGACGTCACTCCCGCGCATGCGCGCGAGACCCGCCGGTCACAACACAGGCTTCTGCAGAAATGGCACCGATGGTAGTTCCTTTAGAGTGCATGCGCCAATGACATCATTGGCTTAGTATACAGTAAATAGTTCCTAAACGGCGCTCGCTTAGGAGATATAGGTACTGTAAATCCTATTTTAGTCTTCCTAAGACTAAGACCCCATACACACTATTAGATTTTCTTCAGATTTACCAAAACCATATAACATGAGGTCAAACCTTAAGGCCCCTTTCACAAAGGTGGACTATTCAGGTCCACCTGTCAGTTTTTTAGGTGGACCTGAATGAACACTCCATACAGGTCAATGGAACGACGAATTTGTCACCAGTGACATATTTCTCTTTCGTTCATTGACGGACACAGCTCCTTTAATTCTTGACATTAGGGTTATCACCGATGATTCCATTCACAAACCATGCACATACATGGATTTTGGTGGGGTCCACTCCCCCAGTCACACCTCACCCTTCAGCATTCCCCGTTGCTTTGCCATTGTTTTTTCCACCTCTGCTCCCGTGGGAGACAATTGTACGCAGCTTCGACTTGGCATCCACCGCCGCACTCCATGTTCATTGTTGACCTGAAAGTATGGGTGAATGTTCCATCATTCCCCCTTCCCTATCTTATGTGTGTTCAGTTTACTCGCTGTTCACCTTTCAATTTTTTGGATATCCCTACAGCGTCTGCTCCCGATAAGTGACAATCACGAAACGCGTCCAGCTATAGATGCTACAATCATGGTTATACATCCAGTTGTTTGAGATAACAATGCTGCTATCTCATGTTTACAGTCAGTGTTTATGTTTTTATATCGCATATTATAAATTGTGCAACTCAACCTTAAATGGCTTGCAGGTCACAATGTATCTCTGTGTCAGTGATGTACTGTATTGTATGTTGTATTTATGTAATAAAATGAATATTGATAACCTTCAGTGCCTAAACCCTTTCTCTCTTTTTTTGCTACGTAAAAGCCAGGATGGGGTTACCTCTGATTCCTACTTCAGAGGCCTCATTTAAAGTCCCAAATTCTTTTCTTTTTCATTAGGGTTATTATGCCACCTTCAGGAGAGGACTAGGCAGAACATGTAACACATGTAAAAACAGCAAGACTGCACAGCACCGCCCAAGGGGAGGTCCCTCTGGCTATAACACCCTCACTCTGCTTCCTGCAGCTTAGTTCATCAAAAATCAGTACAAACATAAATAGGAGGGGTGGGTGCTATGTCCGTCAATGAACTTCAGAGAAAAGGATTTTACTCTGAGTACAAAAATCCCATTTTCTCTTTCGTTCATTGACAGACACAGCTCCTTTAATTCTTGACCTTAGGGAAGTCCCCAAGCAGTGTCAAAAAACGAGGGGTGGAAACAGCAAAACATAACTTCACCAACAACAAAAGGAACACCTCAACAGAGGAGTTGCCATCTTAAACGGCCGCTATCAAAACCAGCAGCCAACTTATGCATCAAAAGATGCGTTTAGAACAACTTGTAACTTAAAGTGTAAATTGCAATTCTATCTAGTGTAGGAGAAGGACCTGGCTCCCTGAGGGGACCATTGGTCCTCGGAATATTTTCATTTTTTTTTTTCTACAATTTTGATCCTGTGATTAACAGCCGGCTGGGTGACAGGCTGCATAATATAGATCCTTGTAGTCTCCCCAGCCTGGCCATCGGGCGTGAGCAGTCCCTAGCTACATGCTGGGTCGGCCACGACATGCCCCTTCTGCTCCAGGGGCGGCTGGTGAGCTATATGCTCCAGGGCACACATATGACCGGGCTACTGCTGTCTGGGTCACAGTGTGCCGTGGCCAGCAGCCACCCCGTACTGCTCGGGTGATGGGTCTGTGGTGGAATGTGTCCAGCAATCCCAATAGGAGGGTTAAGTACAGCTCTCCCCGCCTCAGCAGGATAGAGCAGCTGGGCATTCCCTGGGAGGTCGACTAGGGGGTCTCTCACTCTCCCTTTCCTCTCTCCCTATCCCTCATTCCCTCCTCCCCTGCTTGGGCCGCTGTGTGACTGGGCATGAGGTGCGGTGTATGTACCTGGCCAGGGGTCCTCCTGGGGGGGCTCCGGCAGGGGGCTGCGCTGGCTGTTTGGGTCAGTTTTTTCCTTACTGCCCTTTTTTATTCACTGTGAGGTAATTTAGCTGCTTTACATGGGGTCAGTTTTTTCTAGAAAGTGTGGCGGCCATTTTCTTGGTGATTTTTTTTACTAGGATGGCCGGTGGCCATTTTTCTTGTAGCCTCAGTGCGTTTTTTACCTCTAGTCCTGGGACTGTGTACCTCAGAACAGCGCGTTTCACTCTGGGCACTTTGTGACTGACGCAGGGCAGAGTGGTCAGCGGCAGCACAGCGCAGCACTCAGTCAGCGTGGTGAGTCCTGCGGAGGGGCCCCTCAGTCTGCGAGCAGCTAGGAGGGTGGGTTTTTGTGTACCTTGCCTTATGTCCCTAAGTTGGCGCTTCTTCCCCAGACTTCCCTGCTATTGCAACCGGCTCACCTGCTAAAAATGCGGTGCCCGTGGACGCTTTGTCGGCAGTCCTGGAGACCTTTCTTGACAGGGTGGAAGCGCGGTGGACAGTACGGGCACAAAGGGGGTAAAACCACCCCATCTGGGGAGAGCTCTGATTCAGACTTGGACCCCGTGGTGATTGGCGGCCCCTGTTCTGACGGGTCAGAGGATGCGGACCAGGACCGTTCGGACAATGAGAATGACTCAGTGTATGGGTTAGCGCAGGAAAAGGCGCTAGTTGGAGCACTTATCACTGCAGTGCGGGATACCCTGAAGATACAGGATGCAACAAGAACTTCTGCTGAGGTGGCGGTCCCTTTTGAGTCGCGCAAACAGGCCCGCACGCCTAAGGTGTTTCCGTATTTGAATTATTTTGATAAGTTCATCTACAAGGAATGGGGAAGTCTGCAACGGGCCTTTTCATTCCCAAGAAGAATGGCGGTGCGTTACCTCAGTTCGCTCCGTAGTCACTGCATTCCATCAGGGGACTTCCTGGTGTCCCTGGATATCCAGGACGCGTACTTACATGTACCCATATGCCTCAGGCTTCAGAGGTTTATGCGATTTTCAGTCAGGGAAGAGCACTACCAGTTTGTGGCTCTCCATTTTGGCCTGGCGTCAGCACCCCGAGTCTTTACCAAAGTGTTAGCTCCAATTCTGGCGCTGTTAAGGCAATGTGGGATCACAATCGTGCGTTACGAGTGCAGCTTCCACCTCTGAATTTAGGGAGGATGTAGTGATCACCATGCAGACTCTCCAGGAGTTTGGTTGGGTGGTGAACGTAAAGAAGTCGGTGTTAGTGTCGACTCAACGCCTGAAGTATCTGAGCTTATTGTTGGACTCCTCAGGAGCGAGAGTTTTTCTGCCTTCAGACAAGCTGCAGACTCTTCAAGCTGCGGTGAAGTTGTTGGTGAACTGCAGGTGGTCGTCGCTGTGCTTCTGCATGTGTGTTTTGGGCCTCATGGTAGCCACTTTCGAGGCGGTACCGTACGCTCGATTTCACACTCGAGTCTTGCAGAAGGAGATTTTGTCAAAATGGAACTAATCTCAATTATCCCTGGATTGTCAAATTCAGGTGAGCCAGTTAGTCAGGGATTCCGTTCTCTGCTGGCTGAGGTCTCCGGTCCTTCAGTCCGGAAGATCGTTCCTTCCTCTCCATTGGACTGTAATCACAACGGACGCCAGCTTGACCGGTTGGGGGGGGAGTTTTGGGCATACAATCAGCCCAGGGCCTCTGGTCGTGAGAAGAATCCTAACTGCTGATCAATGTGCTTGATCTTTGGGCAATCAGACGCTGCCTCTCCACAAGTCCAGGAAGCTACAGGGGCGTCTGGTTAGGATCCAATCGGACAACGCCACGGCAGTGGCATATGTCGACCATCAAGGAGGAATGAGGAGCTTGGCCACAGCATGGGAGGTCGCTCACATCCTCCAGTGGGCAGATCGGCACGTGCTGGCCCTGTCAGCCATATACATTCCGGGAGTAGAAAACTGGCATGCAGACTACCTAAGTCATCAGATGCTGGACCCAGGGGAATGGTTCTTGCATCCGGCTGTATTCCAGCTCCTTTGCCCTATGTGGGGCACACCAGATGTGGACCTCTTGGCATCTCGGCTCAATCGGAAGGTGCAGAGGTTTGTGTCCAGGACAAGAGACCCCTGGGCAGACGCGTTGGTGGCTCTGCGGGGGCATTATTGACTGTTTTATGCCCCCCCCAAACTTCTACCACGTCTGCGGAGCAGAGTGGAGGCCGAGGGGATTCCGGTGATTCTGATTACCCCAGATTAGCCTCAACGTCCTTGGTATGCCGACCTAGTACGACTGGTGGCGGATGTTCCTTGGTCGCTGCCGATGCGAGAAGACCTTCTATCACAAGGTCCGATACTTCATCCTGCTTTACTGTTGCTAGTTTTAACGACATGGCTGTAGAAAACCAGTTACTAAGGGACCACGGTCTGTCTGACTCTGTAATTTCCACTATGCTGAGGGCACGGAAGTAATCTTCTCGGAAGATTTACCGTCGTATGTGGAAGGCTTACATCTTCATGTGTGAGGAGATGGGGTGGCGTCCATGCACATACTTAGTTTCCAGGATCCTGCTGTTTTTGCGGTGAGGAGTGGATCAGAAACTTGCCTTTAAGCACCATCAAGGGACAGATATCAGCCTTGGCTGTCTTTTTCCATCGCCCCTTGGTGACTCACTCGTTGGGGAGTATGTTTGTGCAAGGGGTTCGACACGTAGTCCCTCTGCTTCGACCACCACTACCTCCGTGGGATCTGAATCTGGTGCTATTGGCGCTTCAGAAACCGCCGTTTGAAAACATTAGGGAGCTTCCCTTGTTGACTCTTTCTCAAAGTAGTCTTTCTAGTGGCTATTACATCTGCCAGGAGGGTTTCTGAGTTGGCGGCCTTCCTTGTCTACCTTCCCTACCTTTTCATCCACAAGGATAAGTTGCTGTTACGTCCGCAGCCCTCTTTCCTTCCAAAGGTGGTTTCGGCATTCCATCTAAATGAGAACATTGTGTTACCATCCCTATGTCCTAAGCAGACACACGCCGAAAGAGGTTGCCTTACATTCCCTGGATGTGGTCCAGGCTCTACGGGTGTATCTGTCTGCTATGGCTCCCTTCCTGAAGTCAGTTTGTCTCGGTGGCTGGTCCAAAAAAAAGGTCTCGTGGATCCATTTCTCGTGGATCAGACCAGGGCAATTGGAACCTCCTGCGCTTTCCGACATCAAGCGTCTGTCTCCCAGGTGTGTAAGGCGGCGACTTGGTCGTCCGTTCACACTTTCACAAAATTTTACAAAGTTGACGTAAGCTCATCTTCGGATGCGTGCTTTGGCCGCAAGGTTTTGCAGACGGCTGTGTAAGGTTGCAATTTACACTTTAAGTTACAAGTTGTTCTAAATGCATCTTTTGATGCATAAGTTGGCTGCTGGTTTTGATAGCGGCCGTTTAAGATGGCAACTCCTCTGTTTAGGTGTTCCTTTTGTTGTTGGAGAAGTTATGTTTTGCTGTTTCCACCCCTCGTTTTTTAACACTGCTTGGGGACTTCCCTAAGGTCAAGAATTAAAGGAGCTGTGTCTGTCAAAGAACGAAAGAGAAAATGGGATTTTTGTACTCGCAGTAAAATCCTTTTCTCTGAAGTTCATTGACGGACATAGCACCCACCCCTCCTAATTATGTTTGTACTGATTTTTGATGAACTGAGCTGCAGGAAGCAGGGTGAGGGGTTATAGCCACAGGGATTGCCCCCTGGCCGATGCTGTGCAGCCTTGCTGTTTTTACATGTGTCACATGTTCTGCCTAGTCCTCTCCTGAAGGTGGCATGCTAACCCTAAGGTCAAGAATTAAAGGAGCTGTGTTTGTCAATGAACTTCAGAGAAAAGGATTTTACGGTGAGTACAAAAATCCAATTTTTCCATCTGCCTGGTGGATGGGATCGGATAAAAATGGACAGGCGAAAGGGGCCTAGGCCCTTGTACACACGGTCGGAGATTCAGACGGAATGTGTCCGATCGGACCGTTTTGTCGGATATGTGTGTGGTCTACATCGGACTGTTTCCCTCGGAGTATCCGACGGACCAAGTTTTCCAACTTGTTGGTAAAATTTTCCGACAAGATGCTCCGATCGGACATACTCCGATCATGTGTAGAGAATTCCGATCGGACAAAGTGCCACGCATGCTCAGATCAAATTCCTACACCAAAGCTATTGGCTACTAGCGTGAATGTAGTCCCGTCGTAACGAAATAACGTCATCACGTCGGATTTTCTGACAACTTTGTCCGACCGTGTGTATGCAACAGTTTCGGACAAAATGCAGCGGACAAAATCGGATTTGGTTGTCGGAATCTCTGACCGTGTGTACAAGGGCTTAGAGTTTCAACTTGTATGCAATCAGGCAGGCCCTTGTACATGGTTTTTGATAAATCTGAAGACAAAAATCTGGAGGACATCTAATATTGTGTATGGGGTCTAAGACCCCATACACGCTTTACAACTTTTTGTTGTCTGATTTTACTTTAGATTTACCAAAACCATGTAGTGTAAGGGCCTGGCTGATTGCATACAAATTGAAACTCTTAAGGTTTGACCTCGTATTATATGATTTTGGTAAATCTAAAGGAAAAAATCTACAGAAAATTGTATAGCCTGTATCCAGATTTATTCTAGGCTTAAAGCGGAGTTCCACCCACTTTTGAGAGGTGGTCTTAAACGGACGAGCAGTAGATCCTCCCAGCAACAATGGATCCCCCAGCAGCCAGCATACCCCTGGCACCCCCAGCCATTACATACATTTATTACTGGAGGTGCCAGAACTGCAGTCACACTGAAAACAAAAAAAAAAACAATCCATAGAGGTTGATTTACTAAAACGGGAAAGTGCAAAATCTGGTGCATCTGTGCATGGTAGCCAATCGGCTTCTAACTTTCCAGTTACCGACCAGGCCATAGCCGGATGACGGCTATAGTGTGGTTGGATAACTCTGGGAGGCCACCATATGATGTCTTCCCAGAACTGCGTTTGGGTGCGCACCCGGAGCTGTCCATGACCGTCGGGTCCTCTGGACTTGGTGCGTCACAGAACGGGGTAAAGGGCCACTGACAGCGGCGTGATCGCCCTGTGCAATGACTGAGCAATCAGTTGACAACAGACCGGAGCATGTCCGCTTCAGCTCCTCCCCTCTCCTTGCACGGATCGGTACAGTAGGAGAGGAAGGTGGAGCAGCGCTGTGCTGGGGGGGGGGGGGGCATGGGGGAGCTGGCTGAATGGCGGTGGTCCTGGGACCTGTATGGTATGCCCCTGGAAGGTGCCTGTGAGGGTCTGCTGGGAATGGTGCATCGCTGTGGCTTTGCAGGTCTTTTTTATATCTACCTCATGGCGATGTTTGGCAGCCATTTTAGGTGGGGCAGAGCAGGTTGACTGTCTGGGCTTCAGCAGCCATTTTCTATGTGATTCCTATTCAAGGCACTGGCGGCCATTTTCTGGAAGCCTGAACATATTTCCGTGTTCCCTGACAGCAGCATGGCTCATGTGCGCTCTCAGCCTTTTTTCCCTGTGTTTCCCGTCTGTGTACTGGATGCTGAGCGGCCAATTTATGGAAGCCTGAGCAAATTTTCTGATTGTTTTAGCGATCGTTCCAGCGGTTATCACCAACTCAGTTTTTGGTTTCCTCTGCACATGGGTGCACTCAGAGACTACAGGCACCACTTGTGGACAGCGCAGAACTCCCCAGGGTGGTGAGTCCAGCGGGAATGAGCCCCTCAGTCAGCGGCAGCAGGGAGGGTGGGACTGCCACTGTCCTAAGTCCCCTTCGGGTGGCAGACAGTATAGGGTCAGCATGGCTCAGAAACTAGTGTTTCTTCCCCCAAAGTCCAAGCAATGACAGCTGGGTCACCTGCAGACTGCGCAGTGCCCATGGACACCCTGATGGCAGTCCTCAACTCGTTCATTGCTAGATGGAGGCGGTGCGTGGGAAGATGTGTGCAATAAGGTGGCCCCTGTTCCCCCCCCCCCTTCTCTGGGGAGAGCTCTGGCACAGACTCGGGCCCCGATGAGGCTGGTGACCCCTGTTGACCCCTGTGTGTGGTCTACATCGGACTGTTTCCCTCGGAGTATCCGACGGACCAAGTTTTCCAACTTGTTGGTAAAATTTTCCGACAAGATGCTCCGATCGGACATATTCCGATCGGACAAAGTGCCACGCATGCTCAGATCAAATTCCTACACCAAAGCTATTGGCTACTAGCGTGAATGTAGTCAGGAGCCAGCAGGTCCCCCTGCTGAGGTACCGGTCCCCTTTGGGTCCCGCAAGCCAGCATGTTCACCTATGGTGTTCCCGTATTTGACTTATTTGACAAATTCACCTACAAGGAATGGGGTCGCACGCAATGGACCTTTTTGGTCCCCAGACACAGGGCGGTGCGTTACCCCTTTGAGGAATGCCTTCTCACAAAGTGGTCGGCTCCTCCGGTCCTGGTCCCTCCAGTATCAAGGTTAAATAAGTAACCAGGATCCCGGTAGTGGGAACTCCTGCATTTAAGGATCCCGGACAGGAAGGCCGAGGCAGTGGCTCGTTCCTTGTTTACGCTTGTGGTGTCCCTTGTGCGACCAGTACTGGCATCCGCACTTGTGTCGCAGACACGGTCTGAGTGAACAAAACTTTTGCACCGCGAATTGGGAGAGCGTCAGGCTTTTCCTGTCTGCGTGAAACTGGCAGACCAACTAGTGCAAGGCCTTATAGTACGTTTGTGACACGGCCCTGGATACCTTCCTCTGGTTCTAGGGCTTCATTGTCAGCTGTGGTGCCGAGGCGCCTGATTGGCTGAAATGCTGGTCTGTTGACCAGGCATCTAAAAAAGCCCTGACGGATTTTCCCTTCCTTGGCGAACGGCTCTTGGGAGCCTCTTTAGATGCCATTAATAAGCATGCCACCGGTGGTAACAGTGTATTGCTGTCAGGAACCATGAAACAGACAGAGACAGAAGTACAATCAAATCACACTTGTTTATTAATAATAAAAATAAAAAGGTAAATAGAAAAAAGCGTAGTCAAGCATAGCCAGAGTCCAGTAGCCAGATCGGGTAGTCAGCCAGTCCAGAAGTCGGGGATCCAAGGAGAGCAACTGCAAGCCAGATAAGAACCCAGGAGGGATGTCAGCAAGCCAGTCTAGAAACAAACAGCAGGAGATGGTTCCTTGTGATGTGACCAAATGTGAAGGCAATGGAGAAATGAGCTGGAAGACTTTTTAAATAGGCAGGTCAGACGAGCATCATCGGGAACAGCTGGTAACTGTGGAGAGAGAAGAGAACTGGCAATTAGCCGACAGCTGAGCGGCCAGCCCAGAGGAGGAAGGGCTAAGCCAGCCCTGATAATTACTCCCACAGGCCAGGAAGGCTAAGGAGCCACGCTGTAGGCAAGGGCCCTCTTGTTTCCGTTCACTAACTGCTTTTCCGTCCGCCTGGAGCTTCGGTATAACGTCCCTAGCCCGACAGGACGACCACGGACGGACAAAAGCGCCCCTGGAACCGCAAGCCTAACAAGCCTGCGAGTATAAGGCTACCGCATGAAAGTTTGTCCCCACCCATGTCTCGGGTGGGGGGTCTCCTTCAGGAGTTTGCAGCCCGGTGGTCCCCTCGGTTTTCGACCAATGGACCTGCGACCTGATTTCCTCAGGTTACAAGATAGAGTTGCTCTCTTGGTCGCCAAACAGATTCTTCCCTTCCAACATACCCTTATCCCTGGCTCACTGGGAGGCCCTCTTGGGGACAGTAAGGGACCTGCTGAGTAGCAGGGTGGTTGTACTGGTTCCAGAATCGGAACGTTTCCAAGGATTCTACTCAAATATGTTTTGTAGTTTCCAAGAAGGAAGGGGTACGTCCAATCTTGGACCCAAAAGCCCAGTAGTTGCACTCCATCAAGGGTACTCCCTGGCGCCCTTAGACATCCAGGATGCGTACCTGCACATACCCATATGTCTGTGGCAGCAGAAGTTTCTGCGATTTGCAGCAGGGAAGCCCACTACCAGTTTGTGGTTCTCCCTTCGGTCTGACATCAGCCCCCGAGTCTTTACCAAGGTTTTGGCTCCCGTTTTGACGTTGCTACGGCAACGTGGGATCGCGATCGTGGGATATCTAGACGATCTCCTCCTGAGAGCATCTTCCGCCTCAGAATTAAAGGAGGATGTAGCGATCACTATGCAGACTCTGCAAGAATTTGAGTGGCTGTTGAACCTAAAGAACTCAGTGATTGTACCGACTCAGCGTTTGGAGTACCTAGGCTTGCTGCTAGACTCCATGGAAGCGAGAGTTTTTTCTCCCTTCAGACAAGCTGCAGACTTTCAGATCTGCGGTAAGACTGCTGATGTACCACAGGTGGTTATCGCTTTGCTTTTGCATGCGAGTCCTGGAGCTCATGGTGGCCTTCTTTGAGGCTGTACCATTTGCCCAGTTCTACACCAGAGTCCTGCAGTAGGACATCTTGGGACAAATCTAAGTTGTCCCTGAATCATCAGATTCAGGTGAGCCAATCAGTCAGAGAATCACTGATCTGGTGGCTGAGGTCCCCGGTGATTCAGGCCGGAAAGTTGTACCTACCTCTAAAGTGGACAGTGATCACAATGGACACCAGCCCTTTCGGCTGGGGTGGAATAATGGGGGTTAAGTCGGCTCAGGGCCTCTGGTACATTCCCGGAGTGGAGAACTGGTGGACTATCTGAGTCGCCAGATGCTGGACCCAGGAGAATGTGCATCGCATCCGGAGGTATTTGGGTTACTGTGCCTGAGGTGGGGCACACCAGACGTGGATCTTCTGGCCTCCCGTCTCAATCAGAGGGGGCCAAGATTCGGGTCCAGAAAAAGGGATCCGTGGACGGACGCATCAGATGCGCTGGTGGCTCCGTGGGATCAGCACCAGCTGATCTATGCCTTTCTTCCACTGAAGCTGTTACCACGTCTGATTCACAGAGTGGAAGCCGAGGGGATCCCAGCAATACTGGTGGTCCCAGATTGGCCTTAGCGCCCATGGTATGCAGACCTAGTGGGTCTGGTGGCAGACGCTCCCTGGCGACTGCCATTACGAAAGGGCCTTCTGTCTCAGGGTCCGATTCTCCATCCTGCTTTACCATCGCGGGCTTTAACGGCATGGCTATTGAGAGCCAGGTGTTGAGAAACTGGGGTCTGTCAGACTCGGTGATCCCAACTATGTTGAGAGCACGGAAATCTTCTGCTAGGAAGATACATCATTGTACCTGGACAGCCTACATCTCCAAATGTGAGGAGAAGGGTTGGCAACCGCGCTCTTTTTCCATATCCAGGATTCTGCTGTTTCTTCAGCAAGGAGTAGACCAAAAATTTGCGTTAAGCACTATTAGAGGGCAAGTTTCAGCTTTGACTGTCTTTTTTTCAGCGACCCCCTGGCATCTCACTCATAGTGAGTACCTTTGTTCAGGGGGTCGGTCATGTGGTCCCTCTGGTGCGTCCACCGTTACCCCCATGAGATTTGAACCTGGCGTTATCGGCGCTTCAAAATCCGCCGCTTAAAATATCAGGGTGTTCCCCTGTTGACGCTTTTTCAGAAAGTGGTCTTTTTAGTGGCCATCACATCGGCCAGGAGGGTCTTGGAACTGGCGACCTTGTCTTGTAAGTCGCCTTATCTGGTTATCCATAAGGATAAGATGGTGTTGCGTTCGCAACCGTCCTTTCTACCGAAGGTGGTCGCGGCTTTTCACATTAATGAGGACATGGTGTTACCATCTCTCTGTCCTAGGACACAAACACCCTAAGGAGGTGGCCCTTCACGCTTTTGGGCTTGGTTCGGGCTCTAAAAGTGTATTTGTCTACCACTGCTCCCTTTTGTAAGTCAGAGTCGGTGAATATAAGAGAAGAAAATAGGATTTTTTTGTGCTCACCGTAAAATCCTTTTCTCTGTAATTCACCGACCGACACGGCACCCGCCCCTCCTGTTTTCTTTACGTTATACTGCTTGTTGACGTACTGAGTTCTGCTAGCAGGCAGGAGGGTTGATACCTAAGGGGCGGAACTGAGAGTTCTGAGTGTTTTATTACAACTTTGCCTAGTATTCTCCTAGAGGTAAGGTATACAACCCAATGGCTAAGAGAGGAGCTGCGTCGGTCCGTGAATTACAGAGAAAAGGATTTTACGGGGAGTACAAAAATTACAGTAGTTAACCTACCAATGTATTAGGAGTGTGGGAGGAAACCGAAGTACCCAGAGCAAACTAACTCAGGCCCAGGGAGAATATACAAACACTGTGCAGATAGTTTAGCAGAAGTACGTGGATCAAAAAGCTGGTTGGGCAGAATTCCAAATATTTTGTCTGTTAAACAGTATAGAGCTGTCTGAACAGAGTTTTGCTTTGACTCTCCATTAGATTGGTATTTAACCACTTTCAGACCGGACCATTTTGCTGGCTTAAGACCAGACCACTTTTTGCGATTCGGCACTGCGTCACTTTAACTGACAATTGCGTGGTCGTGCGACGTGGCTCCCAAACAAAATTGACGTCCTTTTTTCCCCCCACAAATAGAGCTTTCTTTTGGTGGTATTTGATCACCCCTGAATTTTTTATTTTTTGCGCTATAAACAAAAATAGAGCGACAATTTTGAAAAAAACACATTATTTTTTAATTTTTGTTATAATAAATATCCCCCAAAGATATATAAAAACATTTTTTCCCTCAGTTTAGGCCGATACGTATTCTTCTACATATTTTTGGTAAAAAAAAATCGCAATAAGCGATTATTGATTGGTTTGCGCAAAAGTTATAGCGTTTACAAAATAGGGGATAGTTTTATGGCATTTTTATTATTATTTTTTTTTACTAGTAATGGCGGCGATCAGCGATTTTTATAGTGACTGCGACATTGCGGCGGACACATCGGACATTTTTGACACATTTTTGGGACCATTGTCATTTATACAGCAATCACTGCTATACAAAATGCAGTGATTCCTGTGTAAATGACACTGGCAGTGAACGGGTTAACCAGGGGGTGGCAGTGTAGGGGTTAAGTGTTCCTAGGGGCGTGTTACTAACTGTGGGGGGCTGGGCTTTGTTTTAGTGAACACTGATCTCTGCTCCAATCACATGGAGCAGAGATCCGCGTCACTTGTTGCTAGGCAGAACGGGGAGATGCTGTTTACAACGGCATCTCCTCGTTCAGCCGCCCCGTGAGACAATCGCGGGTATGCCCGCGGCGATCGAGTCCTACGGGACCCGCGACTGGACTCACGGGGGTCCCGACCGGCGCGCTGGCGGCGGCGCGCTCGCAATGGAAGGGCGGCATTTAAAACTGGACGTACCTGTACACCAATATGCCTGCCCGTGCTGATGTACATCGGCGTGCGCCAGTCGGGAAGTGGTTAAGCAGATGATTGTTGTGGATCTTGAGTGCAGAAATGTAACTTGCATTCGCTCCGGGACCTCATTTCTGGAAAAGGGATACAACAATGCTTCTTGTAAAACAATAAGCCTATGAAAAAACAGGCTAACCTTCCGCATGCAGATACGTTTGGCTGGGTTCCCACTTACTCTGTCTCCATGGTAACCTCCCAGCTTGCGCCGTCAGTCAAACGCAGCCTCCCCATGAATCAATACAAAGAGCTAATCTGATTACTTACTGGCATCTCTGCAAGCTACACACTCCTCTAGAACACTGGAAACAGCAGCTTGTGGGCAGGGGATTGCTGTTTAACCACTTTCAGACCGGACCAATTTGCTGGTCAAAGACCAGACCACTTTTTGCGATTCGGCATTGCGTCGCTTTAATTGACAATTGCCTGGTCGTGCGACGTGGCTCCCAAACAAAATTGACGTCCTTTTTTTCCCACAAATAGAGCTTTCTTTTGGTGGTGTTTGATCACCCCTGCGGTTTTTATTTTTTGCGCTATAAACAAAAATAGAGCGACAATTTTGAAAAAAAACACATTATTTTTTACTTTTTGTTATAATAAATATCCCCCAAAAATATATAAAAAAACATTTTTTTCCCTCAGTTTAGGCCGATACGTATTCTTCTACATATTTTTGGTAAAAAAAATCGCAATAAGCGATTATTGATTGGTTTGCGCAAAAGTTATAGCGTTTACAAAATAGGGATAGTTTTATAGCATTTTTATTAATTTTTTATTATTATTTTTTTTTACTAGTAATGGTGGCGATCTGCGATTTTTATTGTGACTGCGACATTGTCGGGGACCCATCGGACATTTTTGACACATTTTTGGGACCATTGTCATTTATACAGTAATCACTGCTATATAAATGCAGTGATTCCTGAGTAAATGACACTGGCAGTGAAAGGGTTAACCAGTGGGTGGCAGTGTAGGGGTTAAGTGTTCCTAGGGGTGTGTTACTAACTGTGGGGGGGTTGGGCTTTCATTTAGTGTACACTGATCTCTGCTCCAATCACATGGAGCAGAGATCAGTGTCACTAGTTGCTAGGCAGAATGGAAAAATGTTGTTTACACAGCATTTCTTCCATTCAGCCTCTCCGTGAGACGATCGCGGGGATGCCCGCGGCGATCGAGTCCGCGGGTCCCGCGACCAGACTCACGGGGGTCCCGACCAGCGCGGGAGCGCGCCCCCGATGGCAGGGCGGCATCGAATATTGGACGTACCTGTACGCCAATATGCCTGCCCGTGCCATTCTGTCGACGTACATTGTCGTGCGCTGGTCGGGAAGTGGTTAAATTGTAGTGATGCCTGAATCACCTTGACGCATGTTACAGCACGTCCGGAAAATATTCACATCGCTTCACTTTTTACACAGTTTATGTTAAAGCTTTATTCCAAAATTGATTAAATTCATTATTTTCCTTGAAATTCTACAAACAATACCCCATAATGACAATGTGAAAGAAGTTTGAAATCTTTGCAAATTTATTCAAAAAACAAAAACAAAAAAATCATGTGTACATAAGTATTTACAGCTTTTGTGCAATACTTTCTTGAAGCACCTTTTGGCACCAATTACAGCCTCAAGTCTTGTTGAGTATGATGCTACAAGCTTTGCACACCTATTTTTGAGCAGCTTCTCCCATTCTTCTTTGCAGGACCTCCCAAGCTCCATCAGGTCAGATGGGGAGTGTCAGTGCACAGCCATTTTCAGATCTCTCCAGAGATGTTCAATCTGGTTCAAGTCTGGGCTCTGGCTGGGCCACTCAAGGACATTCACAGAGTTGTCCGTAGCTACTCCTTTGTTATCTTGGCTGTGTGCTTAGGGTTGTAGTACTGTAGGAAGATGAACCTTTGCCCCAGTCTGAGGTCCAGCGCACTCTGGAGCAGGTTTTTTAATCAAGGATGTCTCTCTACATTGCTGCATTCATCTTTCCCTCGATCCTGACTAGTCTCCCAGTTCCTGCCACTGCAAAACATCCCCGCAGCATGATGTTGCCACCACCATGCTTCACTGTAGGGATGGTATTGGCCAGGTGATGACGTTTGCCATTAAGGCCAAAGAGTTCAATATTTGTTTCATCAGACCAGAGAAGTTTGTTTCTCATGGTCCGAGAATCCTTCAGGTGCCTTTTGGAAAACGCCAGGCATGCTACAATGTGCCTTTTACTGAGGAGTTATTTCCGTCTGGTCACTCTACCATAGTGGCCTGATTGGAGTGCTGCAGAGATGGTTGTACTCCTGGAAGGTTCTCCTCTCTCCACAGAGAAACGCTGGAGCTCTGTCAGAGTGACAAGGGGGTTCTTGGACACCTCTCTGACTAAGGCCCTTCTCCTCCGATCACTCAGTTTGGCCGAGCGGACCACTCTAGGAAGAGTCCTGGTGGTTCCAAACTTCTTCCATTTAGGGATGATGGAGGCCACTGTGCTCATTGGGACCTTCAATGCTGCAGAATTTTTTTCTGTAACCTTCCCCAGATCTGTGCCTTGATCCAATCCTGTCTCAGAGGTCTATAGACATTTCCTTGGACTTCATGGCTTGGTTTGTTCTCTGACATGCACTGTTAACTGTGGGACCTTCTATAGGCAGGTGTGTGCTTTTCCATATAAAATCCAATCAACTGAATTTATCACAGGTGGACTCAATCAAGTTATAGAAACATCTTAAGGATGATCAGTGGAAACAGTATGCACCTGAGCTCAATTTTGAGTGTCATGGCAAAGGCTGTGTTTTTTGTGTTTTTAATCAACTTTATTGCTATTACAAGGGATGAACAACATCCCTTGTGATGGCATGGGCAGTGCCAGGTGCTCTTGTGAGAGATCAGGGATTGGTTTAATCAGATGCTTGCCAAGGCAGTAATATTAGGCTGGTAAACAAACAGCTGAAACCAAAAGTGATATAATACAAGTCACTTCTGGCTTCACTCTTCAGAGAGGAGGGGTGGGAATGGATGTTCCTTCTCCTCTGTACTCAGTCGGCCCTACTAAGTATAGTGGTCCTAGGCTCCCTAAGGCACGGAAGAGCTTAGGAATGGACCCAGGGGGATTGGCTCCCCACCACCCCACTCCTTAAAGCAGACCTTCACTTAAAGTGGTTGTAAACCGCTGGACATTTTTTATATATTTTTTGTCCCTGCAAGGTAATGTCATAATGTGCTAGTATGCATGCTATGCCACAGTCATTTCAAACTATATGTCTTTTTCATACTTTGTTTTTTAAGTAGTACGTTTTTGAAGTACAGACTGTAATCAGAGGAGAAATAGCTGTGGATATAGAACATTATTAGGTTACCTACATTTAGTTATTAAAATGGAGGCCTGCCCACCGCTGCAAAAATTAAAAACCAGGCTTTTAATAATAGGACACTTACCTGTCCTGGAGTCCAGCGATGTTGGCACCACAACTGATGTTTCCATCAGCTGTTGGGTGCTGCCGCCATTGCTTCACGCCAGGAACCCTACTGCGCGGAGGCCTGCCCACTGCTGCAAAAATTAAAAACCAGCAGCTACACATACTGTAGCTGCTGGCTTTTAATAATAGGACACTTGCCTGTCCTGGACTCCAGCGATGTTGGCACCACAGCTGATGTTTCCATCAGCTGTCGGGTGCTGCCGCCATTGCTTCAAGCCAGGAACCCTACTGCGCATGTGCGAAGCTCCGCTCCTCTCTCTTACTGGCCCGAGGACAGGAGGAAGAGGAGGGAGCTGAGTGGCGATGTCAATATCCGCGCCTATGGCTCCTGGAAGTGGGAACACCCCCCCCCCCAGGAAGGTGTCAATTGTGGCACCGGAGGAGGGGAGGAAACAAATGAGCTGAAGTTCCACTTTTGGGTGGGACTCCGCTTTAATAAACATACTAGCTATCTCCTAGAACTTTCTAGGGCTTTCTACAGTATGGCCTAACATCTTTAAGGCTCCATTCACATCTAGGCGTTTTTGGGCGATTTTTACTGCTCTAAGCCTCAGCTCTAAAAATGCCCAACAAGACAAATCCCATTAGTTTCAATGGCCCCTGTTCACATCTGAGTGTTATGTTGCCTTAAGCAAAACATCTGTCGCTCATGAGCTTCTTTTTTTTTTTTTTGGCAGATTACAGGCATTTTACTGCTTTTCATTGGTGACTTGTCAACTTCAAAATGTCTGTACAGAAATGCTGTAAAAACACCCAAAAAACACTTGTAAAATATCGACGCCTAGATCTGAATAGAGCCTAAATGAAATAGATTTGTGTCAATCAGGGCATTAACCTTTTCATGACTAAGCCTGTTTTTGGAATTTGGTGTTTACAAGTTAAAATCCATATTTTCTACTAGAAAATTACTTGGAACCCCAAACATTATATATATTTTTTTAACAGAGACTCTAGAGAATAAAACGGCGATTGTTGCAATATTTTATGTCACACGGTATTTGCGCAGCGGTGTTTTAAATGCAACTTTTTGGGAAAAGGTACACTTTCATTAATAAAAAAAAAAAAAAAACGTAAAATTATCCCATTTTTTTTGCATAATGTGAAAGATAATGTTACGCCGAGTAAATAGATACCAAACATGTCACACTTTATAATTGCACGCACTTGTGGATTGACGACAAAGTACGGTACCTAAAAATCTCAATAGGCGACGCTTTAAACATTTTTTACGGTTACCAGGTTAGTGTAACAGAAGAGGTCTAGTGCTAGAATTATTGCTCTCGCTCTGACGATCGCGGTGATACCTCACATGTGTGATTTGAACACCGTTTACATACGCGGGCGCGACTTCCGTATGCGTTTTCTTTGCTTTGCGAGCTCGCGGGGACGGCGGGCGCTTTAAAAAATTTTTTTTTATTTTTTTATTTATTTTATTTATTTTAAAATTACTAAATTGTTTAAAAAATAAAAATAAAATTTTGATCACTTTTATTGCTGTCACAAGGAATGTAAACATCCCTTGTGACAGTAATAGGTGGTGACAGGTACTCTTTATGGAGGGATCGGGGGTCTAAAAGACCCCCCACCCCTCCTTCACACTTCAGTGTATTCAGATCGCCGAAAACGGCGATTCTGAATACCGGATATTTTTTTAAAACCGGCGCCATTGGCAGCCGAGTAAACGGGAAGTGACGTCATGACGTCGCTTCCGTGTTTACTATGAGGAGACTGGAACGAAGCCGATTACGGCTTCGTTCCAGTTCCTCCCCAGCGGCCGGAGCCATCGGACACGCAATCGGTGCTCCCGATCGAGCGGGAGCACCGGTAATAGCGGCGGGAGGCGGCGGGAGGGGGGGACGTCCCCTCCCGCTCCTCCGGCATAACAGCCGAGCGGCTTTTAGCCGCATCGGTTGTTATGGCTGGATAGCCAATCGCCCGCTGTAAAAGACGGTACCGGGATGATGCCTGCAGGTGCGGGCATCATCCCGGTATACCCCCCGGAAGACGAGTACGCATATCTGCGTACGCTCGGCGGGAAGGGGTTAAAAGAGCAGAGGTATTAGATGGGGGGCAAATGGTGGCCAGTTGTTCCATAGGGTGGATGAAAAAGTGATATAAAGAAGACATACATAGGGAAACCTCATCCAGAAGGTTAGAATCAAGAAACATGTCCATTATATGTGAAGTATGATCCCTCTTGCTCTCCCACAATGCCAACACTGGTCTGAGGCTGAGGGAAATATCTTTTGTATTATGTGTGGCCACAAATACCACTGTATTTGATCCCCTGCTGATATTGTACGTTTGCCTACTGACAAAGAAATGATCAGTCTATAAATTTTAATGGTAGGTTTGTTTTAACAATAAGAGACAGAATAACAGAAATATCCAGAAAAACCCATTTCAAAAACAGTTATAAATTGACTTGCATTTTAATGAGTGAAATAAGTATTAGATCCTCTATAAATCAGCAAGATGTCTTGCTCCCATGTGTCTTTTATACGGGTAATGAGCTGAGATTGGAAGCACTCTCTTAAAGGAGAGCAAAGAGCTGTCCAAAGATGTCAGGGACCAAATTGTAGACCTACACAAGGCTGGAATGGGCTACAAGACTATCACCAAGCAGCTTGGTGAGAGGGTGACAAAATGGAAGAAACACAAGATAATTGTCAATCTCCCTCGGTCTGGGGGCTCCATGCAAGATCTCACCTCGTGGCGTTTCAATGATCATGAGACCGGTGAGGAATCGGCCCAGAACTACACAGGAGAATCTTGTCAATGATCTCAAGGCAGCTGGGACCATAGTCGCCAAGAAAACAATTGGTAACACACTACGCCGTGAAGTACTGAAACCTGCAGCGCCCACAAGGTCCCCCTGCTCAAGAAAGCTCATGTACAAGCCCGTCTGAAGTCTGCTAATGAACATCTGAATGATTCAGAGGAGAACTGGGTGAAAGTGTTGTGGTCAGATGACACCAAAATCAAGCTCTTTGGCATCAACTCAACTCGCCGTGTTTGGAGGAGAAGGAATTCTGCCTATGACCCCAAGAACACCACCCCCACCATCAAACATGGAGGTGGAAACATTATGCTTTGGGGGTGTTTTTTCTGCTAAGGGGACAGGACAACTTCACTGCATTAAAGGGAAGATGGACAGGGTCATGTACTGTCAAATCTTGGGCGAGAACCTCCTTCCCTCAGCCAGGGCATTGAAAATGGGTTGTGGATGGTTATTCCAGCATGACAATGACCCAAAACACACGGTCAAGGCAACAAAGGAGCGGCTCCAGAAGAAGCACATTAAGCTCCTGGAGATTCAAGACCTTAATCCCATAGAAAGTATGTGGAGAGAAGCTGAAGGTTCAAGTTAAGCCTCAAAACCTTAGTGACTTGGAGAGGATCTGCAAAGAGGAGTTGAACAAAATCCCTCCTGAGATGTGTGCAGACCTGGTGGCCAAATACAAAAAATTTCTGACCTCTGTGACTGCCCGCAAGGGTTTTGCCATCAAGTACCAAGTCATGTTTTGCGAAGGGGTCAAATGCTTATTTGCCTCATTAAAATATAAATCAATTTCTAACTTTTTTTTTATTTTTTTATGTGTTTTTCCGGATATTTTTGTTGTTCTGTCTCTCACTGTTAAAATAGACATACCATTAAAACTATAGACTGATCATTTCTTTGTCACTGGGCAAACATTCAAAATCAGCAGATGATCAAATACTTTTTCCCCTTACTGTATTTATGTTAAAAAGGAAAAAAAAAACTGCTGTAAATGCTCATTAAGTATGAGCTGGAGTTTGGTGTTAATTTGTTAGTGTATTTAAAGCTGCTAATCCATCTAACACTCCCCTCCCGACTGGCAATGCTGCTGTCCAAATGTCCCCCCTGTGCTCCTTCATTCAGAGTGGGGGCACCGTAATACATGAGGTGTGTTACTGGCTAGATTACCAGGGGAAGATTAATGTCAAAGCGTTTGTTACCCCAACGCTTCATATTCCTGATATGCGCCTGTGGTACCATGTACTTGTATAAGAAAGTATCCTGTTCTCTTTGTACTGCTTCCTTTATGTGAAATCCCTGGTGTTCCTGCCAGTCCCTCCACTTTTCTATTAAAAACTGACCACACCAATCAGAAGAGCACACCGTGGTAAGTTCTCTAGCTGTGCCATGTGGGTGAAATGCTTACAAGGTAACTGTACATGCCTTACCATGGTTCCGGCCTTTAGATGCATACAGACATAGACACAGGTCTTCCTCTAGGGAACCCTTAAAGTCCCAGACTGACCGGAACTCTGTTCAGAAATGCCTGTTCAGATTACACCCAGCAGTTGATACAATGGTACAGAATTGACTATCGTCCTGGATTGCTTCACCCCCGATACCAATCCACAAACCTTGGATACCAATATCGCAATGTAGGGGGGGATCTTTCACATATACAGAACATTATCAATACCATATGATGGTTTTTCCTTTACTGTATAGCTTCCTACAATTTACTTTTGAGCAATGTCCAGAACCCTAATCTTGAATTTAGCTCAACACTTATATGTCTACTGGTGCTTCTGCATTTGAGTATAGAATTTAATTTCGATATTGTGACAGGCTGTTAACTTAGGAATGTTTTTTTTTTCTCCCTAGCTTGGATTCCAAGAGGACCCCTGGGTGGGACCCGCAAATGTCTCCATAATTCACCTCCAATTGTAAAGGTTGGTTCTTGCCCTATTACCATAATACTGCTCCGTGAACCACTTGATGGATAAAACCCCTTATAGAATATATTATCTATACTGTCCTATGGAGACTCTCTCCCCACGCTTTTCCTTTTTTTTGTACTCTGTCTTGTGGTTCCTCTCCCACCATGATACCCCTCTTGTGAATCCATTAAAACAAATGTCCAAAGCCCGGTATAAATCCAAGGGTGATTGGAGATTCGCTGTCCAAGGGCCTCGGCTATGGAATGCTCTACCAATCAGCATCCGCCTGGAAGAAAATCACCTGGCTTTTAGGAAAAAACTCAAGACCTTCCTCTTTTAGCAGATGATCAAAGCTTGCCACAGCGCCTAGAGGCGATTCAGTTCGCATTGTGCGCCATACAAGTATTTCATTCATTCATTAAAATTATATAGCTGGGACGTGTTTACCTACTGTTTTTGTTTCCTTAAACTTAAAAGGGTTCTAAATGACTTGGCCCTCCATAAATCATTAAATTATACTCTTCTAGATTCCTGTTCAGATCCTGACGGGAGATATTTGTGTTTGAAAATATCTCTTATGCCGCGTACACACGACCAGACTTTTCGAGGGACTAGGTCCGACTGACTTTCGGCAGAGTTCTGACGGACTTTACGAATGAACGGACTTGGCCACACACAATCACACCAAAGTCCGACGGATTCGAACGTGATGACGTACGACTGGACTAGAATAAGGAAGTTCATAGCCAGTAGCCAATAGCTGCCCTCGCGTAGTTTTTTGTCCGTTGGACTAGCATACACACGAGCGGATTTCTCGGTAGGAACTGGGTCCGGCGGAGTTCCGGCGGAAAAATTTGAAACATGTTCCATTTCTAAAGTCTGACGGATTTTTGCAAATCAAAAGTCCGCTGCAGCTCACACACGATCAAATGGTCTGCCGGAATCGTTCCGTCGGACCTTAGATGTTGAAAAGTCCGGTCGTATGTACGCGGCATTAGTGGTAAGACATACACCCTAGCTAATATACTGTATATACTGCTAACTAAGACCAAATCACTAATACTATTCAATATCTTCACAAGCTATTGGCATTTGCCAAAGGGGTGATCCTCGCTGCTGGAGATTTTAATAGTGTTTTGAACCCTACAGTGGACACTTCCTCGGGCAAAAGCTCAATCTCCTACAACCAAATTAATAAACTTAAGAGATTTCTGATTCAGCACAACCTGATTGTCAGAGAGGTTACCTTGCTGGATGGATCGTTGGCCGCTCTGGCTCACGCGCCTATGCGTGCTTGTGTGTGTATGTGCCGGCTGGCCCTGATGTGCGCACGGATCATGGATCAGAATAGTCGATTTGGTACCATGGTTCAGCCACTAAACTGTGAACATCATTAGAAAATGACTGAATAAATCCCGACCTCACATCTCTTCCATGGACATACGCGACACGCAGACCCCCTACAGACCTAATGCCCCTTGTGACTTCCGATACGCTGTGAATTTGGGACAGCTACCATACCAAAGGTTTATTATCCTCAAGACCCGGTACCTTGACGCCATTATTTGATATCAACTCCTTCCCTCTGACTTGTGGTAAACCTGCTTTTCTTATTTGGCGAAAGATAGAGGCTCCTCTGTTAAGTTATACGCTCCATGCTGGAAAACCAATTACCTTACCTGACATGCTCTCCTACTGCCACAGCCCTTCTATGGCTTGGCTTGAACATGCTCAATTAACACACATTATAAACAAAATACCGAACATTGATGATCTGACAAGACCACATACAGCCTTTGAGTCACTGCTATCCCGGATGGAAAGACCAGATAATTCACTATCCCTTATATATCCGATACTAATTTAGGCCTCTTATCCAAACCCACCACCATTCTTTTCAAAATGGGGAAGGGAGATAAATTTGTCTCTGGATGATATGGAATGGGGCAAAACACTGGCGCTTTGTTTTCTCATACCCAACTAAGGAATTATCGTATTTTCTCTAGGTGGTACCGGTGCCCCACTATTTTACTTGTAGTCAGAGTCTTCAAGTAAGAAAAGCGATATCCCTAACAACCAAGCTAGCTGGACAGTATGCCTGAAAAGAAGGCATACCCTGAATGTAAGAATAAGAAAAATGTACAATGAGTATGAGTAAGTATGAAGGCTGGGGGAAACGGGTGGGAACCCTGAAAGAGACGCCAACAATGGACCTGACAGGAGGAGGATTATGTACCCTCAGACTCCTCCCACAAACACAGTCTAGCCTCCTGACAGCCTTACACTTGTAGTCAGAGTCAGAAAAGCGATAAACCTAACAACCAAGGTCTGAGGTGTGCCTTGGCCTAGCTGGACAGTATGCCTGAAAAGAAGGCAAGAGACACATGTTTAGGTGAAGAAGGGTAGGTAACCATTCGTCAAGTAGAGTAGCACGCGCCCGAATGGCAACAGTATATGTATCCGGTAAGTATCCGCTATGACAGGAGAAACCCACCGACTCAGGACTTGTGATAGCAGGAACCCCCTATTGAACCTGCGAAGCAGCCCAGAACTCCCCTAAATGTCCCATGAAAGATTTGCTTGAGCCTGATGCCCGAGACAACACAGACGTGAGAATGAACTGCTTGCGATGAGAGGCTACGTGGGCGAAATTGAGCAAAGGCTGGTCCGAGGAGCCCCTGCAAAAGATGGCCGAGAAGAATGAAATGCTTCAAATGGACACCAGTGAAGTAGCTCTGAGAAAATACCAGGGGTGCAATGGATCGTCACCGATCCGTGATCGGAACGGGTCACCCCGTTTGGATCGGCACACACCGCGATCCGCGGAGCGCTCCATGGTCTCGGCCTTAGGAAAGGCCGTGGCTTCGGCCTAGTTCTGAAGCGGCGGCCATCTTGGTGCACCCGTCAGCGTTTACAATGTGATCGCTCCGTCAAATGATGGCGCGATCACTTGTAAACAAACCGCCGTCATGATGACGCCGGCTCCTCGGATGGCAGCAACACTGTGGACTGCATCTGTAGAGCCCACAGCGCTGCTCTGTGACAAGTGCAGCCACAGCCATCCCTCCATACTCTTCCAATGAAATACCCTCTGTGACAGAGCGAGGCTCTGTCCCTGTGAAATTGGAGGAAAGAGGGATCTCCAACCCTGTGTCCAGGTCTTGGTGATAACGAGCAGGGTGTGTGCCCAGCTGCACACAGGCCATATAATGAAGGGCTGTTGGTGAAGGATGGTGGAGTGGAGTAGCTTGCTGCTGTGCATGTCCAAAGAGCCCAAAGCTGTGTGTGTCCAAAGAGCCCAAAGCTGTGTGCGTTGAAGGGTTGAAGCTGTGTGTGTCCAAAGAGCCCAAAGCTGTGTGCGTTGAAGGGTTGAAGCTGTGTGCATCCAAGGAGTCCAAAGCTGTGTGTTAAAGGGCTTGAAGCTGTGTGCGTCCAAGGAGCCTAAGACTGTGTGTATCCAAGCAGTTCTTTTGAGGGGCAAGTACTTATAGCAGCACTACTGCTGAAGAGTAGCCAGGTGGGCTAGCATTTTCGTTTGGATTTTTGTGTGTATTTAATTTAAGCCTGGACCCCTGCGTGGGATTACTGGATGGACTAATATTTAGTTTTTCTTATAATAAACGTGGGCTACCAGGCCCTTAACCATCAACGCCTGCCTGATGTGGACTAAAAAATGCATCTACCAATTGAGCTAAACACCCCAATGTCACACCTCCCATACCCTGCCATACTCTGCAATACCCTGCCATACTCTGCAATACCCTGCCATACCTTGCCAATAGTCTGCCATACCCTGGCGATACTCGGCCGATACCCTGCCGATACTCTGCAATACCCTGCCGATACTCGCCAGTACTCTGCGATACCCTGCCAATACTCTGCGATACTCGCCAATACTCTGCCAATACTCTGGCCATACCCAGCCATTCTCGGTAATACCCAGCCATACTCTGCGATACCCAACCATACTCGGCGATGCTCAGCCAATATTACAATAGGGGAGATGTATATTACAGTGGGGACTATATGGTAGAGCTGCACGATTAATCATTAAAAAAAACGCAATCTCGATTCACCACCCCTTAAGATCTCTTCCACTGAGAGTAGGCGATTCTTTCATATAAACAAGTGGAGAGATTATCTGCTCACTCAGCTGTCAAAAGAAAGCGTCCCGGTGTTCTGCCATATAGCGTCCGGCCATCGGATACTGTCCACCCCGTACTGCGCAGGCGCAGCGCTTGCACAGTACGGAGCAGAAGGAGATTTGAAAAATCTCCGAAGATGAACGGTGCCTGCGCCGTGAGTGGAGGCTGTAGCCCCACTATCCAAGTGGATATGGGGCTGCAGATATTTCAGAGGGCCCCTCGCCGGCTCGCTTCGTTCGCCACGCTTCGGGCACGGCCTTGCTGTGCTCGGCTCTTTTTATTCTAACTCTATGTCCACTTGGATGGTGGGGCTAGAACCTGGACTCACGGCGCAGGCGCCGTTCATCTTCGGCTATTTTCGAAATTTATGTGTGCTGTGTACTGCTCATGCGCAGTAAACAGCGGACACTATCCGATGGGGGACACAATGTGATCGTTCACTTGGTCTGGGGAAGTGAGAGGGTGAGTTGCAAAAAAGGACAACTGGCAGGAGTCTGAAGTGCTGGATACCTGATGGATATGTTGGATAGGTTGATGGAGTAGGTGGATACGGTCAATACGCTATGGTAGCAAGCATCGTTAAACCTGGAAAAAAACATGCCAGACACACAGAACACTGGTCCCACCTGAAACGATCTTCGAGTCTTCGCAGGAAAGAACAGCCAAAGTAACAAACTATATTGGAACTTGCCACTAGGCACCTTGGAGGCCCGGCCCCCCACCTTCAGGATGAAGTTAAAGAAACCACACCAAGCACCCCTGGAAGTCGCTGCCTCCATAACCTTATTGGTAATGAAAGCATGACTGACTGCTGAAGCCAAGATACTTTAAACAAAACTTGATCTGGAAGTACTTCCAGCAGGCCGTCTGAGGACCGGGGATGGGAGATTCCAACACCACCCCTGACAAGGAACCTACTTGGCACAGACATATAAACCAGAAGGCCTGAAAGACGGACCAAGGGGATGCTGACCTAGCCTGCAGGAATGGAAGAAGAGCAAGAGCTGGGGGTGCACAGACACCCTGCCTCTGACTGCGTGAGCTACAATCACCTCCATCCTGACTCGCAACCATACCAGGTTGTGGAGAGCATGCTTAGCCCCCATGAATCTGCATACAAGAATAATGCCTAGCACATGTACCCTGCTGGTGGACAAGAGTGGCTGAGATGAAATTGGAAACAAACCGAAGCGGACCGCCGTCTCCTGTGCCAAAACTCAGCCGAGAGCTGAATTATGGACTGACTCATTAAGACTGGGTGCTACCCGGCTCTAAACCCCCCCCCCTCCCATGGTTGAAGGGATAAACGTGAACTAGTCATTCCAGGAACATGCGGAAAACCCAACCTGAAGAAACACAATATAGAGAAAATGACAGACAACCAGACATGAGAACAACAACGCCCCTCCAGCCTACCTAAGTATGAGAACATGAGCAGAAATGTCAAGACCCCCAAGCGTGAATGAACCTGATGACGGCCAGCCACCCTCGTGTAAGTAGTAAGTGAGCCCGAGTAACTTGCAGCGCAGAGACAGGTAATTAAACTGAACACTCGAAAACCCGGAAGTGATGCGGTCCCCCCTGCCAACCTGGAAATGTCAACCCTGAAAGAGACGTCAACACAGGAGGATTATGTACCCTCAGACTCCTCCCACAAATACAGGCTAGCTTTCTGCCAGCCTTACACATAAGCTCGATCCTAATGTTCTAGACATATGCTGGAGATGCTTGCAGGCCCCAGGTAACATGACACACATTTGGGGTACGTGCCGTGTTACCCCTTTTTGGGAGAAAATTCTACAGCTATATGACAAGCTTTTAGGGGACAAATATCCTAATGAACCCCGCTTAACAGTCCTATCTATGTTACCGGGGTCATACAACCAAATCAAGAAGAGACTAATTAGCCATTTGCTGACGGCTGCACGATCAATTATCGCTAGGTCTTGGCGTCAACCAGTGGTCCCCTCTCTAGCAGATTGGGCCTGCGGAGTGGACTGGGTCGAACATATTGAAAGAATGTTAGCATGGGATGCTGATAAAAGTGAGGTCCACACCATTATGTGAACTGTTTGGTTACACTTCCGGTTCTCTTCTGATTTTGACCCCTTTATAGCGGATACAGCTCCTACTGTTTCCCCTAGACCCTCTCATGAGTAGCTTGATATACCTTATCTCCAATCTCCCTTTCTTTACCATTTTTATTTTACTCTGTCCATATTTATCTGCCCTTTCTACTCCTCCTTCCTTACCTTTTTTTAAGATTAAATTAATTTTAGTTTCACCACACTTGCAGGCAATAAGTGTTGAGCCTTGTTTTTTTCTGCTTTTCTACACCACTGTTTATAGTGGTCTACTGGTTATTTGGTTTACCATTGCTTGGTTTATTTCACTTATTTCTACATTCCTCAATGATTTCCACATGACTATGATTACGTGATACATGTTCTTTTAATGTCCTTCTGATTCTAATGTATACTTGTACACTCAATAGAAATATGTTATTCCTTGCCTATGTTTATTCATTGTGGTGTAAAAAAAAAAAAGTGCTTGAAACTTAATAAAACAGATTCAAAATAAAACCAAGCTGGTAATATTCTTCCCCGCCCGTGTCCCCCTCCATGACTTTTTTATCAAAATCAATGAAACCATCAATATCTCCCCTCACGCCAGGATACTAGGTGTAATCCTAGACTCTGATCTGTCCTTTCAGCCCCAAATCCAGTTGTCAAAAGCTGGTAGACTTTACACCTCTGTAACATCTTTAAAGTGGAAGTAAACCCTGATGGGTTTACTTCCTCTTTTTTTCCCTGCAAAGGTAAAGCATAATGGACTACTATGCATCGCATAGTAGCTCATTATGTGTCACTTACCTGACACAGGAGCCAGCGAAGTCGCCGCTGTCCCCTGTAGTCCGCCGCATCCATGTTGCTTGTGGCGTCTCGCAGCTCCGACGAATCACAGCGGCGCAACCGCGATGACGTCACTCCCGCGCATGCGCACGGGAGTCGCGCCTCGCAGCTCCGCCGCTGTCATACGGCGAAGCCGCGATGACGTCACTCCCGCGCATGCGCACGGGAGTCGACAAATTTGGCAAATCCATTCTTGGATTTGCCGCATTTAGTGCGCCTGCGCGCCGCTGTCTACGGCGCATGCGCCGTAGACAGCGGTGCCCATTTTCGGGCAAATATCTCCTAAACCATATAGGTTTAGGAGATATTGCTTGGACCTACAGGTAAGCCTTAATCTAGGCTTACCTATAGGTCCAAGTTGTTTGGAAGGGTTTACTTCCTCTTTAAAGTGGTTCTGCACCTAAAAAAAAAATATTAAAAGCCAGCAGCTACTAATATTGCAGTTGCTGACTTTTAATAAAATCACACTTACCTGTCCCAGGGTCCAGCGATGTCGGCGGCAGATGACGAGCGATCGCTCGTCTCGCTGCTGCCCCCGCCGCCATCCTCTGTCAAGGAATAGGGAAGTGAAGCATCGTGGCTTCACTGCCCGGTTCCCTACTGCGCATGCGCGAGTCGCGCTGCATGTCTCTTCTGGTCCCCCGCTGTGTCCTGGGAACTGTGTGTTTCCCAGAACACAACGGGGGCGGGGGTCTGCGGCGGTCTGCCCGGAAGTGGGTGCAAATACCTGGATTATCCAGGTAACTGCACCCCCCTCCCCCCTGAAAGGTGCCGATTGTGGCACCGGAGGGGGGGAGGGATCAGATTAGTGGAACTTCCCCTTTTGGGTGAAGAACGGCTTTAAAATACGCCCCTTTTAACTAATGAAACCACCAAGCTACTCATTCACTGTTATCTCTCACCTTGACTATTGCAACTCTCTCCTCATAGGCCTACCTCTACACAGGCTATCCCCTCTTCAGCATCTCATAAATGCTGCTGCCAGACTTCTACCTTACCAACTGCTCAGTGTCTTCCACCTAGGGTTGCCACATGATCTCTTTAATCCAGGACACATATTAATTACACATGTTCTGTGGCTGATCAATCACTGCAGCCCCGGACCATTTTGCTGGCCAAAGACCAGACCACTTTTTGCGATTCAGTACTGCCCTTTTTTTTCCCACAAATAGAGCTTTCTTTTAGTGGTATTTGATCACCCCTGTGGTTTTTTACGCTATAAACAAAAATAGAGCGACAATTTTGAAAAAAAACATTATTTTTTACTTTTTGTTATAATAAATATCCCCCAAAAATATATATAAAATTTTTTTTCCCTTCAATTTAGGCTGATACATATTCTTCTACATATTTGTGGTAAAAAATAAAATAAAAATCGCAATAAGCGATTATTGATTGGTTTGCGCAAAAGTTATAGCGTTTACAAAATAGGGGGTAGTTTTATGGCATTTTTATTAATAATTTTTTTTTTTTTTACTAGTAATGGCGGCGATCAGCGACTTTTATTGTGACTGCGACATTATGGCGGAAACACATCGGACATTTTTGGGACCATTGTCATTTATACAGCAATCACTGCTATACAAATGCAGTGATTCCTGTGTAAATGACACTGGCAGTGAAGGGGTTAACCAGTGGGTGGCAGCCTAGGGGTTAAGTGTTCCTAGGGGTGTGTTACTAATTGTTGGGGGCTGGGCTTTCTTTTAGTGAACACTGATCTCTGCTCCAATCACATGGAGCAGAGATCAGCGTCACTTGTTGCTAGGCAGAACGAGGAGATGCTGTTTACAACGGCATCTCTCCGTTCAGCCGCTCTGTAAGACGATCGCGGGGCCGGACTCACGGGGGTCCCGTCCAGCACGCGAGCGCCATGTGTACGCCAATATGCCTGCCCGTGCCATTCTGCCGACGTACATCGGCGTGCGCTGGTCGGGTGGTTAAGGTGGTAATTAAACTCACTTGATGCCTTATCTGCATTAAATCAGCCTCAGAACCTGTGTAATTAATATGTGTCCTGGATTAAAGGGATGATGTGGCAACCCTACTGCCACCCCTCTCTGCCAATCCCTACAATGGCTTCCGATTGGCCAGCGAATTAAATCAAAAATACTAACCACAACATATAAAGCCATTCACAACTCTGCCCTCAGCTACATCAACAATCTTCTCTCCAAATATCGCCCAAACCGTCCTCTCCGCTCCTCTCAAGACCTTCTGCTCTCAAGCTCCCTTGTCTCCTCCTCCCATGTTCGTCTCCAGGACTTCTCCCGAGCCTCTCCCATCCTCTGAGCCTCTCTACCTCAATCTGTCCACCTATCTCCTTCTCTGGCTGTGTTCAGGAGATCAAATGACTGATCGATCACTTGTAAATAAACCGGCGTCATCTGGTCCAGAAACCGCAACCTGCTGTAGTACCACAGACTGGGTTCATACACATCCTCTGCTGCAGCTCCTGATCTCATGGAAGCCTGGACCTTATTCAGCTACTTCCTATCCTGTGCTTCTGAAGCTACAAATTTGCGTCTTCACATATTCCAGCAGTTTCTCCAGTGATGCCTTCCTAGCTGGTTTATTTCAATATAAGGGGGTTTTTAACCTCCCACAAATTTTGCATATCCCTGTATTTGTCTATGAAGTGGCCCATGAATTCATGGTCTTTGAATTGTTTCATATTTGCTGCAAGACAAAACACTAAATATCAGGCTAAACTCTCCTAATCTTTTCCCAATATAGGCCTTAATCTAGAATCAGTATAGGCCACTGATGTACCAAAGTTAAGATGTTACCTTCGTTAGAACGTTCGTCCTCCTTTCTCAGCACACCGACCGAACGTACGTACGACACACACGTCTTAACTGTATATACACTCTACCCACGTCACCCGCCCCTGACGTTCTTTCTTGAAGATTCCCTGGACCGTCTCTTTCGTCGTAGTGGGAGAGAAACATTACGGAGACTAGAGGTCGACCGATATATCGGCCGGCCGATATATCGGCCGATATTTGCCGTTTTTTAAATAATCGTCATCGCCCGATTTGTGCTGATAAAAAGCCGATTTAGAACTACAGCGGGACTTTGAAATGACTTCTGTATAGAAGTCAGTCTAAGTTGACTGAGTCGTCATAGCAACCCTTTCCTCCTCTCTGGGCAGACTGCCAAGAAAAGAACAGAAAGATACAATGTTTACACTTGAATGAATGAACTCATCTCTGTGTGTAGAAGTTCTCAGTTTAACCATTTAAAGACTAAATCTTTTCTGACACTTGTTGCTTACAAGTAAAAATCCTGTATTTTCTGCCAGAAAATCACTTAGACCCCCCCAAAAATGATATATATTTTTTTAGCAGAGATCCTAGGGAATAAAATAGCGGTTGTTGCAATATTTTATGTCACACGGCATTTGCACAGAGGTCTTTCAAATGCATTTTTTTGGGAAAAAAATACACCATTTAAAAAATAAAAATAAAATAAAAACAGTAAAGTTAGCCCATTTTTTTTTTTTGTCCAAAAGTTTTGACTACCTGTTTTTATTTAATATATATATATATATATATATTTTTTTTTTTTTTATCTAAATCATACATACAAGTAAACTGATTGGAGGTTTGTTTTGTTTAATAAATGTTTAAGTGTAAGAAATTTTCTGTATCACTTATGAAGGCTGCTTTCACACTGGAGCGGGCAGGCGTTGATGGTAAAACGCAAGTTTTAGCGGCTCTTTACCATCATTTTAGCGGTGCTATTTGGCTGCTAGTGGGGCACATATAACCCAGCTAGCGGCCAAGGAAGAGGTTAAATGCGCCCATGAAGCACCGCTGCCAAATCGCATTGCATGCGCTTCGGCAGTGGTGCCCATTCATATCAATGGGCAGGAGTGGTGGAGGAGCGGTATACACCACTCCAAACGTGCTGCTTGCAGGACTTTTTTTTAAGATCCTGCCAGCGCATCGCCTCAGTGTGAAAGCACTCTGTCTTTCACACAGACTGCAGGGGAGCCATTTTACAGGCACTTTACAGGCGCTATTTTTAGCCCAAAAGCGCCTTAAAACGCCCCAGTGGGAAAGGTGTGTTAGATCAAGGGGGATTAAAAATAAATAAATAAATAAAATAAAATCGGCCTAACATATCGGCCCTAAAAAATCGGCATCATATATCGGCTATCGGCCGCCATGATTTCTAAATATCGGCATCGGCATCGGCCAGAGAAAAACCCATATCGGTCGACCTCTAGCGGAGACACAGGAGGTGGTAACTATATACTAGTAGTAATGAGGAGGAAAGCCTGGAGGCCGAAACGTCCCGATCCAGGAGGAGGTTTAATGCCTCCAATATGCCCTTTGAAGAGATGGTTGAGATGGCCCAAATATTGAAGTGGGACGACTATGATGGCAAGAATGGAGCGTACCCAAACCCCAATCTGCGAAAGACCAAAATCATGACGAAAAGTGGTGAAGAGTCTGTGGCGAAAATTTGGGATGCAACGATCCAAGGAGCAAACTCTACGACGAGTACGTAACCGCAACATGGCTTCAAATCGATCGGCTGGTCAGAATGAACTAACCGAACTCACTGAAGAACAGCAAGGCCTGTGAAGAGCGAGCTGAAAATCAGAAACGAGTAGACAAGAAGGCACTGAAAAACAGATACAAACTGACTACACGCACTGAAAACCAGATACAAACCCACAAGCACAAACTAAACAGCAGTAAAATGATCGGAAATTAGCACGAGTCTGAAAATCGCGAATCGTCTGTCCCCAAACTTCTACTAACATGAGATTAGCAGAAGGAGCCCAAAGGGTGGCGCACTGGGTATTGAACTTCCTTTTTCTAGTCCCGTCGTACGTGTTGTACGCCACCACGTTCTTGACGGTCGGAATTTGGTGTGACAGTTTTGTATGCAAGACAGCTTGAGCGAAATCCCGTTGGGAAAAAAAGTAATTTTCCGTCCAAAATTCCGATCGTGGGTACGCGGCATAAGGAGAAAAATAAAAACTATACTTACCTTATACCCCAGATTCCCAATGAGGTGCCCATGCAAGGGTGACACCATCAGGGCTGCTTATAGGGGGGGGGGACCACCAGTCCTCCTGTAAGAGGCCGAAGCATAGATGGGGGCCCAAACAGGGAGGCAGATCGGTGCGCTGTGACAGTTACAGAAACAATGCCGCGTGTCTCTCCATCCAGCAACTGAAAGCCGACAGGAGGGAAAGACTCACATGGCATAGTTTCTGTGACTGTCACAGCGCACTGATCTGCCTCCCTGTCCGGGCATCCCCATAGCGCTGCCTGTTTTTCCTCTGCCGGAAAACAGATGGATCTGTCAGGACACAGAGTGGGGGAAGAAGCCGGTGAATGTCATTTACCGGCCCCTTCTTAGGGCTGTCTTAACGCACAGGCTCTTCTGCGACCTACCCAGGGGGTCCTTGAGGCATGGAGGGCCCTAGAAGTTTCTTCCCATCAGTATTCTGGCAATGGCAACAGTTCCTCTCACTTTGACCATCTCTTTTGCTACACTACAGGTCAGTTCTGTTATCTGTCTCTCAGCTGTCTTCAGTGCTTTCTTCCTCCCTACCTCAGCCACTATCCATCCTGCTCCCTTCCATCCTCACACAGATCTATCCCTGCCTATCACACTGCCTCTCAGATCTTTGTTAACCCTTGCTCCCCGTCTGTCATCTCGCAGCCCTGCTGATTTACAGCCTCTTCCCCAGCCAGCTGGAATTCTTTTCCTGACACTTTCCCAACAATAGTCCTTCAGTTCACTTTCCCTCACTCCCCTCCCCCTTCCCTGTCTTCTCCTCTGCAGACACTTCACCTTCATGCCGGTGTGTCCCCCAGGATTTACAAACACTGCAAATGTCTGGAATCCCCCATCCTGCACACCAACACTCTTTACTAGTTCATGGAGATCTCTCCTTCTCCCCCTCCCAGCCAGACAGCCCATTTACTTTTATTATACTGTGACTATTCTTCACCAGCCAACAGTATTCCCCATGCCAATCCCTGACCATCCCTCCCCAGTTCCCTCGACACCCATCTATTTGCCCCACCATTCCCTCATGCCAGCACAAATCCTCCTCCTTTTTTTATCTCTATACAGACCAGGATCCTCCTCTTTCACTCCAGTTCTCCTCTACCCATCCCCCATCTCATACCCACCTCCACGTTACCCTCCCTTCCTCCTTCTCCCCCACCCCATGGTTCTCATTCCCATCCCCCCCCCATTTTTTTAGGGCTTAAGGAAGAACCCAGAGGTGGAGCATCTTACTATTGCTGTTGCTTGTGTGGGCGGGATTTGTACTGCGCCAATCCCTGCTGACCCTCCTCCTCTATTCATCCCATATGATTGGTGCAGTACATATCCCACCCACACAAGCAAAAACAGTAATAAGATGCTTCTCAGAGTTCTTATTTAACCTATGGAAAGCACTGCAAGAGAGACAAACTCTAGAGGGGGAGTTGTCATTCCATTTGTAGATTTAGCCCAGTGACAGCCTGTCAGAATAGGTAGGATCTGTGATGTCGGCTTCCCTGCACAGCTCTGCTTGAGGAGGCCTTATCTATATTATACATTACTGCCCCTATACTGCACCCTCCTGCCCCCTGTACTGTATCCACATACCACCCCCCTGTACTGTGCTCTCCTGCTCCCCCTGTACTGTATCCTAACCACTGTACTGTGCCCCCCATACTGTGCCTTCCTGCC
The DNA here is from genome assembly GCF_037356315.1 of Lithobates pipiens. Classification (NCBI taxonomy): domain Eukaryota; kingdom Metazoa; phylum Chordata; class Amphibia; order Anura; family Ranidae; genus Lithobates; species Lithobates pipiens. The sequence goes on along the minus strand of NW_027507696.1, from coordinate 4,303,709 downwards.
ACCCACCATACTGTGCCCTCCTGCCCCCCACCATACTGTGCCCTCCTGCCCCCCCCCTTCTACTGTGCCCCCCGTACTGTACCCTCCTAACTGCTGTACTGTGCCCTCCTAACTGCTGTACTGGGCCCTCCTGCCCCCCCAATCTGTACCCTCCTTCCCCTCTGTAGTGTGCCATCCTGCCCCGCCCCCCTTTTACTGTGCCATCCTGCCCCCCTCTCCCCATATGATACCCTCCTGTCCCCCCCCCCCAGTTTGTAAGTTATCTTGTGTTTTTGTCTGCTAATGATTTTTGTGTATTTTTTGCGACACTGTTGTTTTGATATTATTTTTAGGGGGGGCCCTGTCAGGTAGGCTGTATGGGGCCCATGATTTCTAACAGCAGCCCTGGACATCTTGGCTCTTCCATACAGATCCTGTGAATTCTGAGGATTCCAAGTTTCACAACAAGTTGCCATAGCACAGTTCAGGAGCGACTTCTGCTGAGATCTAGTATCTTCTGCGTTCCTAGGATATTTTGGTTAGGCCCAGGGCCGTCTTTAAGGCAAGGCAAAAGGGGCAGCTGCCCTGGGCTCTGTCATTGTTGTGGGGCCCAAAGCAGCTGCCTCATACTTGCCAACTATCCCAGTTTAAATTCCCTTGTCCCTTGAAGTTTTGGTCCTGTGCTGTGTCCCAAAATCTGAGTGTGAAGTGCTGGTACTAATACTGGCCAGCTCTGCCTTATTGTTGTGTAGGGATGACTCACCTGCAGACCCTGTGTTTACATGTAAATAACAGACATTCATATGTAAATAGCGGCGGCATTCATAATTAAATATCTGCGGCCATCGGCATTGATATGTAAATAAAAAGCATATGAATATCATGCCTTCCTGCAGTGAGGAGATGATGTGCTGTAACCTCTAGCAACCTATAAGTGAGCAGTATTACTGTACAGTAATCTGTAGCAACCAATTAAAAAGCAGAAATAATTTGCTGTAACCTTTAGCAACTAATCAGTGAGCCAAAATGTGTGCTGTAACCTCTAGCAACCAGTCAGTAAGCAGTAATGATATGCTGCAACCTCTGGCAACCAATCGCAATTGCTGCCTGATCTGATATAGTAAACTGATTTTGAGTCTAGCTGCTATTTATTGTATGTCTTGGAGCAGGTAGAGAGTAGAATTAAATGGGGGGGGGGGAAGAAAATTTTTGCCCAGGGTCCAATCAATATTAACTACTTCCCACCCGGCCAATGTACATATACGGCCGGGTGGGAGCCGCCTCCTTCTGACTGGACGTTCAGGAACGTCTTTCAGAAGGAGGGGGATCGTGCCCGCACAGCGGCGCGATCCTGATGCGCTCGTGTCACCCAGGCACGGCGCATCTCGGATCGGCAGGAGGGCTCTGTGATTGGCCCTCCTGATCACAAGACATCTGTGTCCAATTACAGCTGTCATGTGATCTAAACAAACAGCCGGTTGCTAGGCAATCGGCTCTCCTCTCCTCACACGGAAGTCGACGCTGAGGAGAGGAGAGCGGATTGGTGCAGCCGGCTGGTGATCAGTGAGTATGAGCTGTTTTTACAGCTTTTTACTCACTGATCACTAGTCTAGTGTAAACCTACAGTGTAAAGACACATGTCCCCAAATAATAAAAACACATGTCCCCCACATATCTCCCACTAAAATCACATGTCCCAATGATTATCTGCACACATCTGTACATGATCATTTGCATACATATGTCCGTGATCACACAAACCAATTATTATACACTTAAAGTGGTTGTAAACCCTTACAACACACTTTGACCTACAGGTAAGCCTAGATTAAGGCTTACCTGTAGGTTCAAGAAATATCTCCTAAACCTACACGGTTTAGGAGATATTTGCCGAAAGACAGGCACTGCTGTCTACGGCGCATACGTAGACAGCGGCGCGCAGACGCACTGAGTGCGGCATCATCAACGACGAAGATGCCGCGCGCGTCGGCTCCCGTGCGCATGCGTGGGAGTGACGTCATCGCGGCTTCGCCGAATGACAGCGGTGGAGCAGCGAGACCCCACCGAGAAGATGGATGTGCCAGACTACAGGGGACAGCGGTGACTTCCCTGGCTCCTGTGTCAGGTAAGTGACACATAATGGACTACTATGCGATGCGATGCGATGCATAGTAGTCCATTATGCTTTACCTTTGCAGGGAATGAAAGAGGAAGTAAACTCCTCTTTAACTGATTTTTTTTTTTTTTTTTTTACCAAAAACGTAGCAGAATACATTTTGGCTTAAATTTACGACAAAATTTGATTTTATTGGATTTCATTTAAAATAGAAAAAAGAAAATGTTGTTTTTTTTTTCTTCAAATTTCCACTATTTTTGCGCTTATATCGCAAAAAAAAAAAAAAAACGGAGTCGTGAATAAATACCAACAAATTAAAGCTCTGTTTGTGCGAACAAAATGATAAAAATTTCATTTGGGTACAGTGTAGCATGACTGCGCAATTGTCATTGAAAGCGCTAGAGCGCTGAAAGCTGAAAATTGGGCTGGGAAGGAAGGGGGCGAAAGTGCCCGGTATTGTAGTAGTTAAAGACGGCCCTGGTTAGGCCTGTAATGTAACGCATGCCTAGGCGGCAAACATAAGTTGAAACATACTCTGTCCAGACAATGCCTCATGAATTACAAGTTCTAGGTGCTAGCAAGGCAGACTGGGACATGTGGTTCTACAATATCTATAAAGAGTCTAGGTTGCTGCGTGTAGGTTATAGCATACTATTTGCTTCCTCTAGTTCAAAAAGGGTTAACATTTGTCTGAATATGTTTACACCCCTGGATACAGGGAAGTCCTTTAAACAATCAGTTGACAGTTTGTTGCACTTGCAACTAGTCTTTTTTTTTTTTGCTCTCTGCAGCAGATAAGACCGGGATCTCCACATGCTGTTCCTAAAAGATAGTTTTAAAATCAGTGCTTGCTCCTAATCAACAAACTAGCAAGTCCCCCCCCCCCCCCATTTCTTCCAGAAGAGGGTTTATGTGCTGCTAGGCAGCCTCTCTTCTTCCTTGATCTGATTCACAGAAAACTCTACTGGCCACTGGTGCATTGTGTTCAGGAGGGGGTGGGCAGGGTCACAGAGCAGAGGGAGGGAAAGGGAAAAAAAAAAAAAAAACTCAGCTACCCCTCCTTGTAGTCCCCTGACAATAAAGCGTTGCATGACATCACACACAGGGGGAGTGATCAGTGAGACTTTATGTGTAACATACATCACTTCCTAGCTGCCATAACACAACTGTTATAGAAAAAGGGCTGGCAGCCTCTTGGCTTATCACTGAGCTGTCTCTTTCTTTCTCTCTCTGTCTGTCTCAGCTGCAAGCTGCGTGGATGGTTTGTACGACTGCCTCTTCAAAAACTGTGACTGCATGAGCTGCCTAAATACATGGCTTTCCTGGCTAACAATGGATCACATCAGCCACCTGCCAGAAGAATATATTCCAGGTATGAACATGGGGTGCAAAGGTAGAGGGGTACCCAGGCTGTAACGTGCTGTTAATGCATAAAACCAAGCTGCGTTGGGTGTTTGATTGTCACGGCTACGTTACAGCAGTTTTGCTGGTTGTCGGTAGACGGACATCCCTGAACAGAAAAGGCTCAGACTTGAGCTACTCAATTGTTTCATTGTTCTAGACTTGGAAAGGAAAAATATAAATTCAGAGGCTTGATGTAGACTGGTTTGTTGCCAGAAGTCTTTCTCTAGAGGTGACCCCCGTCTTGGTAAACCGAGGTCACCCTTAAACGTTAGAACAAGAACCATTGAAACAGTACTCAGCTTAAAAAAATATATAAGCAGAATGGCTTATCAGGAAAGTAGATTTTTTTTTCCCTTTTATATATTATAATGCAGGAAGTAGATTTCCTGGCTGCAAGTTGCACCCCCCCCCCCTCTTTTCCCTAATGATCATTTTTAGATGTGATGTAAAGACCTGTAGAAATAAATGTACAACAAACCTTTACAATGGCATTATTTTCTGGTTAGTGTCTGACCTGTACATATAGATCAGTGATTCTCAACCAGGGTTCCTCCAGAGGTTGTAGGGGTTCCTTCAGCATTGGGCCATTTCTGCCTCTTGGATAGGTTCCCACTGACACCATTGATATTTTTAGCTATCTATAAGGAGGTAATTCTTCCCAATGACTACAAGTGTAAGGACCCTTCTTCCCATTGACCATCACACTAATGTATCATGAGTTGTAGATTTCTAATTTTTAGCAGGGGGTTCCCCCCGAGACCGGAGAACTATTTCAAGGGTTCCTCTGTGTTGAAAAGGTTGAGAGAGGCTGATTTAGATGTTTCTTACTTTACAGCACCAGTGTAATGGAGAAATGGTGATACTACTCAGCTGGTTTAATTTTTTTTTACTTGCTCAAGAAAGGTGAATTTGGTTGCCATGGGCATTAAAACTGTAATTTTAAACAAGCCCCTTAGTGCCTGTTCACACAGGGGCGAAACGACTTGCAGCGCGACTCACAGACTTGACCTGCACACGACTTCAGCAGCGACTTGCAAAACGACTTCTGTATAGAAGTCAATGCAAGTCGCCTGAAGTCGCCCCAAAAATAGTACAGGAACCTTTTTCTGAGTCAGAGCGACTTAAGTCGCTCCTATTAGAACGGTTTCATAGTACAGAACGGAGCGCGACTTGTCAGGCGACTAAGTCGCCTGACAAGTCGCAGTAGTGTGAACGGGCACTTAGTGTGTTCCACATGAGTTTATTTTTCTTGTCTCTTGAAACAGTACATTATAAATGTATTTTACATTTGAAGTACTGAGGGTCTGTTTGTTTGGCTTTCTGTTGTTGAAAAGTAGAGTAAATGTTGTAATAAATGAAAAAGATATGCGTATATCTTAAAGAGTAACTCTACTTTTGTTGATAGGAAAAATATTCTCCTCTGCGTGATCTACCTACAAGGATTTTAACAAACTTTGTTGCACATTCTTACCTTTTTTGTTATTCTGAAGAAATAGCTGTTTCTCTGTGTCTATGTGCAAAGTAAATCTGTATGGGAGTGGTTTTAATAATTATCAATTAGCTACTGCACCTTCAGGGCTCTAATGAGGAACGTGTTAGCATCTGCATCCCTTTAGACATGAATTCCCTTTTGGAGTATCTCACCAAAAATTAAATTTTTGTTTTTTTTCCAGGGGGGGGGGTGCTCAAAATCTGATTTGTACCAAACGGAAAATCAGTGAGCCAATATTGCATTTTACAGAAAATTACCGAGCTGCAGATTGAAAAGAAAATTTTATTTTTAATAACATTCAAGCACAATATGACTTGTGTCGCAATAGTCTTTGCTATATTATTATTATTTTATTTGCTGGTTATTTTTTACCCACAAAAGTGGAGTTACCCTTTAACTTCTGTAGTCATGATATGGACTGTATTATTAGCTGGCATTTGGTATTGTAAAACCTTGTAAGGAGGGCACAGACAGTAGAACAGGGGTAGGGAACCTATGGCTCTCGAGCCAGATGTGGCTCTTTTGATGGCTGCATCTGGCTCTCACTTCTCAATCCGCGGATTGCGTGGTGTGCCGATCCATGGATTGAGCCAATAGGAAAGGCCGCAGCTTCGGCCTAGCTCCGGAGCTGCGGCCATCTTGGTACACCTGGCGGCGGCCTAGGTGAGCGGTGCACTGATGTCATCATCACCCGCCTCAACTGCTCGTGGATCTGCCTACCTGTGTAGTGGTAAGCAAGCAGACAATCGTAGGGGAGATGTGGATATTACAGTTATGACTGAAATTAGTCGATGAATCGATAAAAAAAAAAATTGTTTTAAACATATTGTATGGCTCTCGCGGAATTACATTTTAAAATATGTGCCATTCATGGCTCTCTCAGCCAAAAAGGTTCCCTACCCCTGCAGTAGAGGCTGATTGGACATGTGGGTTCTATCAAACTGTCACTGACGTTTGTAATAGTTTGCTGGCCGATTAAAGTAATTTGTTTTTAGCCTATGTAGCCTATATAGGAGGAATACTGTAGAGTCCAGCAGCTGCATCTTTTCAAGAGAGGAAATAGCCTCTTAACTACTTGCTGTCTGCGCTATAGCCAAAAGACATCTACAACGCGGACTTAATTTGCTGGGAGGGTGTCCATGGAAGTCCTCCCATGCTTGAGCAGCCTGCATGCCCCCTGCAGGGTGCGCTCTGTGATCAGCGAGTCTGTGAGACTCGCCTTATCCACAGATCTGAAATGCATCAAAAACGTACTGGACCCTAGTATAGTGGAAAAAATAAACTGGAAAAAAGAAGTAAAAAAAGCACCTGGAATGCATTCAGAAACTAGTCAAAAACACATTAGTGTGCATGCCGAAACGCATCCGGAACGGATCTAGAGTGTGTTTTGAACTGGCCCGTGTGTGCGCATCCCTGTTCCTTCGGTGGTAACGCGGCATGGCTGTATACCATGTGACTTCATCACAGCCGATCACAGTTGATTCCACCGCACGGCGCATGCACGCGATCGCGAGCCTGGGAACACTGCTCGTCACTGACGATGGTAAACAGCCTTTGGCCTGCTGTTTACCCACGTGATCAGCTGTGATCCTGTGAACATCTTGTTACCACTTACAGTGTACACCATTCACACTGATTGCCCCCCACCCCCTAATAAAAGACCCGTCATCACCCATCATAGTACCTGTCAGTCCATCTGATTACCAATAAAGGACCCGTCATCACCCATCATAGTACCTGTCAGTCCATCTGAGTACCAGAGTGCCTGTCACAGTCCATATGAGTAGCTGTCACCAGGCCATCAGAGTACCCGAGTAGCTGTCACCAGGCCATCAGAGTACCCGAGTAGCTGTCACCAGGCCACCAGAGTACCTAATTGCAGCCATGCCTCATAGAATATACGTTTGGGTGTTTGCTTTCCAAAATGGGGTAATTTTGTGGGTAATTCCACTGTCCTGGTGCTCCAGGACCTTCAAAAGTGTGATAGGTAAGAATGAAATGAAACGTGTAATTTATGCTCCTAGAACGCCTGAAGGTACTACTTCAATGTTGGTCCTCTGTATTCTATTTTTTTACAAAATTGTCATATCAGGTTATTTCTCACACACAGCATATGCATACAACAAATTACACCCCAAAATACATTCTGCTACTCTGCCCGAGTATGGTGATACCACATGTGTGAGACTTTTACACAGCCTGGGCACATACAGAGGACCAAAATTGAAGTAGCACCTTCAGGCGTTCTAAGAGCATAAATTACATATCTCATTTCTCAACCACCTATTACACTTTTAAAGGCCCTGGAGCACCAGGACAATATAATTGCCCACAAATTTACAGAATTTTGGAAAGCAAACATCCCAACGTATAATCTATGAGGCATAATGAGTCTTTTGAACAGTTCATTTTTTTTGCAGAAGTTTTTGGAAAATGTGGAAAAATGAAACCGCATTTTTTTTTTTTTTTACACAAAGTTGTAGCAAAAATTACACCCCAAAACACATTCTGCTACTGCTCCCGAGTATGGCGATACCACATGTGTAGGACTTTTACACAGCCTGTTCACATAGAGAGGCCGAACATTGAAGTAGTACCTTCAGGCGTTCTAGGAGCATAAATGACACATCTCATTTCATTCCTACCTATCACACTTTTGAAGGTCCTGGAGCACCAGGACAATGGAATTACCCCCAAAATCACCCCATTTTGGAAAGCAAACACCCCAACGTATATTCTATGAGGCATGGGCTGCAAATAGGTACTTGGGTACTCTGATGGGCTGCAGATAGGTACTCTGATAGGCTGGTGAGGTACTCGTGTACTCTGATGGCCTGGTGACAGGTTCTCTGATGGCCTGGTGACTAGTATTTGGGTACTCTGAAGGGCGGTGATAGGCACTCAGGTACTCATATGGACTGTGACAGGTACTTGGGTGCTCAGGGTAACTGTGACAGTTATTCAGGTACTCAGATGGACTGGGACAGGTACTTGGATGGACTGGGACAGGTACTTGGGTACTCAGATGGACTGGGACAGGTACTCGGATGGACTGGGACAGGTACTCTGGTACTCTGATGGGCTGTGACAGGTACTCTGGTACTCTGATGGGCTGTGACAGGTACTCTGGTACTCTGATGGGCTGTGACAGGTACTCTGGTACTCTGATGGGCTGTGACAGGTACTCGGGTACTCTGATGGACTGTGACAGGTACTCGGGTACTCTGATGGACTGTGACAGGTACTCGGGTACTCTGATGGACTGAGAGTGACAGGTACTATGATGGGTGGTGACAGGTCCTCTTTATTGGGGGGGGGGGGCAATCAGTGTGATTGGTGTGTACTGTAAGCTGTAACGAGATGTTACCGCAATCTCCTCCTCACACACGATCGGTGTGTAAGGAGGAGAACCCGGTAACATCTCGTTACCGCGGTTTGTTTAGTGATCGGCTGTGAAATGATCACAGCCGATCATGTGGGTAAACAGCTGGCCAATGGCTGTTTACCAGCGTCGGTGACGAGCAGTGTTCCCGGAAACACTCCGCCACCGACGTGCACGCGCAGCGCGATCACGCGCCGTGCACAGTGGGGGTGTGACCATCTGGGATCGGCCGTGACTTCATCACAGCCGATCACGTGGTAAACAGCCATACCCAATGGCTGTTCACCCTCCTTGGTGGCAAGCGGTCTCTCTTTGACACGTCGCCACAGAAGGAACAGTGATGCGCGTGCATTCCCTGTTTAAATGTGAAAGAGGGAAGGGGGCTCTCCGTGGATCAAAAGATTCTAGTGTGGTGGTCTCATCCCTGATACATTTTGAACAAAAAAATCCCCCTATATAAATGGGATTATAAGTGATCACCAACACCACACACAAATCAAAAACATGAATATTTTATTAACAAATACAGAACGAAAGATACACATAAATACATTAAACCCTGGGTGTGGGGTCATCAGCTTAGAGTATGATTAATATTTATTGGTTGTTTTTTTTTATGTGTTTATAACATTTTGCTACACCATTGGGACACTGTTTGCTTAGTAGTCCCTCTGGTTTTAATGTATTTATGTGTATCTTTTGTTCTGTATTTGTTAATAAAATATTCATGTTTTTGATTTGTGTGTGGTGTTGGTGGTCACTTATAATCCCATTTATATAGGGGGATTTTTTTGTTCCCTGTTTAAATGGGAGGACGTCATATGATGCCCTCTCGCCACAATAGATGCTCCGCCTGGCCGTCATTTGACGGGCGGCAGTCGGCAAGTGGTTAATAAAACTCGCCATGCTCCTTAATACCTTGAAATGTCTTCTTTCTAAAAAGGGGTCATTTGGGAGGATATTTCCTGACTTGTTAGGCCTCTTTCACACGAACGATCCGTTCAGGTCTGCGGAACGATCCCCCTGATGAGCAGAGTGGGCTCTGTACATGGAAACGTCAGTGTGAAGGAGCCCTTGGACCCCTTTCACACTTTAGCGTTTAAAAAAAGCGCCTGTGAAGCGCTTGAAAGAAGCCTCATCTGCATTTCCAATGTGAAAGCCCGAGTGCTTTAAGAGCCCTTTCACAATGTCAGCACCTGAAAAACACTCGTAAAGCGCCACTTAAATTAGCAGCGCTTTACCAGTGTTTTTCGAGCGCTATTGGGTCGCTTTTAACCCCTAGCTAGTGGCCAAATAAAGGGTTAAAAGCGCCCACAAAGCGCTGCTGCCAAAAGCGTTTTGCAGGCGCTTCCCATTGATTTCAATGGGAAGGGGCGCTTTAGGAGAGGTGTATTCACTGCTCCAAAAGTGCTGCAAAGAAGCTGCTTGCAGGACTTTTTTTGGCGCCCTGCCAGCGCAGCGCCTCAGTGTGAAAGCACTCGGGCTTTTACATTGAGATTGCAGTTGCGGCTTCTTTAAGGCGCTTTACAGGCGCTTTTTTTTAAAGATAAAGCTCCTGAAAAACGCCCCAGTGTGACGGGGATCTCAGTGTGAAAGCAGTCAGGCTTTTACATTGGGATTGCAGTTGTGGCTTCTTTCAAGCGCTTTACAGGTGCTTTTTTTAACGCTAAAGCGCCTGAAAAATGCCTGAAAAACGCCCCAGTGTGAAAGGGGTCTTACACCCCTTTCACACCAGGGCGTTTTGCAGGCGCTATAGCATTAGAAATAGCGCCTGCAATCCGCCCTAAAGAAGCTGCACCATTGTAGTGTGAAAGCCCGAGGAATTTCACACTACAGCGGTGCGCTGGCAGGACGTCAGGAAAAAGTCCTGCCAGCAGCTTCTTTGGAGCGGTGAAGGAGCGGTGTGTTTACCGCTCCTCCACCGCTGCTCCCCATTGAAATCAATGGGGCAGCGCTGTACTACCGCCGGCAAAACGCCGCTATTGCGGCATATTGCCGGAGGTTTTAACCCTTTCACGGCCGCTAGCGGGGGGTAAAAGTGCCCCGCTAGCGCCCGAAATGCACCGCAAATCCGGCGGTAAAACGCAGCTAAAAATCGCGGCGTTTTACCGCCGACGCAATGGGCGGTGTGGTGTGAAAGGGGTCTTAGTGTCTCAAGAAATGAGATCCACCTGATGTACTTGAAGGCCTGATCAGCGGTGATCAATTTTCAGTGATTGGCACCATAATTTGTAGACTTTATAACTTTCACAAAGACGAAATAATGTACACTAATTTGTGTTATTTTTACCAAAGATATGTAGAAGTATAAATTTTGGCCAAAATTTCTGAAGAAAAATTACTACTAGTGAAAAAAAAAATGCAAGTTTAATATGGATACAGTGTTGCATGACTGAGTAATTGTCATTCAAACTGTGAAAGCTCTGAAAGCTGAAAATTGGTCTGGTCAGGAAGGGGGTGTAAGTGCACTGTTTTGAGGTGGTTAAAAGTACAGGGCTTCATATTGCTTAAGTGTAATGAATTCAGAAGCCTATTTGTCTCCTGACTTTGCACTTCAGACAGATTAAAAAAAAAAAAATTTTTTTATCCCTTTGAGTTTAAGCCCTAGGCTGCATCACCAAAAGGAAACACGTGTCCAGCCAGATGTTGTAGATATAAAAACTCCCAGTGGATCTTTCAGGATATGCTAGGAGCTGTGGGTTTCTTTGAATGTTTGTCAGGAATGGTTTGGCAGTGGGAGAGTTAAAACTTTTAACTTGCAAAGACACCTTGAGCCCTGAGAACTTGGCTAGGTTTGATCCACAAGAGATTCTGTCAGATAGACTGCCAGTGGTGTTAACCCCTTCCTGGCTGGGTAGTACTGCTGTTCCGAAATTAAACAGGTGCACAAGGAGACAACATATATAATAGAGAGGGCATGCATTCCAGCTTGTTAACCACTTTCAGACCGGACCAATTTGCTGGTCAAAGACCAGACCACTTTTTGCGATTCGGCACTGCGTCGCTTTAACTGACAATTGCGCGGTCGTGCGACGTGGCTCCCAAACAAAATTGACGTCCTTTTTTTCCCACAAATAGAGCTTTCTTTTGGTGGTATTTAAACACCCCTGCGGTTTTTATTTTTTGCGCTATAAACAAAAATAGAGCGACAATTTTGAAAAAAACGCATTATTTTTTAACTTTTTGTTATAATAAATATCCCCCAAAAATATATAAAAAAACATTTTTTTCCCTCAGTTTAGGCCGATACGTATTCTTCTACATATTTTTGGTAAAAAAAATCGCAATAAGCGATTATTGATTGGTTTGCGCAAAAGTTGTAGCGTTTACAAAATAGGGATAGTTTTATAGCATTTTTATTAATAATTTTTTATTATTTTTTTTTTTTACTAGTAATGGCGGCGATTTTATTGTGACTGCGACATTGTAGCGGACACATCGGACATTTTTGACACATTTTTGGGACCATTGTCATTTATACAGTAATCACTGCTATATAAATGCAGTGATTCCTGTGTAAATGACACTGGCAGTGAAGGGGTTAACCAGTGGGTGGCAGTGTAGGGGTTAAGTGTTCCTAGGGATGTGTTACTAACTGTGGGGGGGTTGGGCTTTCATTTAGTGAACACTGATCTCTGCTCCAATCACATGGAGCAGAGATCAGCGTCACTAGTTGCTAGGCAGAATGGAAAAATGTTGTTTACACAGCATTTCCTCCATTCGGCCGCTCCTTGAGACGATCGCGGGGATGCCCCCGGCGATCGAGTCCGCGGGTCCCGCGACCGGACTCACGGGGGTCCCGACCAGCGCGGGAGCGCACCGCCGGCGGCCGATGGCAGGGCGGCATCGAATATTGGACATACCTGTACGCCAATATGCCTGCCCGTGCCATTCTGTCGACGTATATCGTCGTGCGCTGGTCGGGAAGTGGTTAAAAGGACATTCTGGCTGATGCCATGTTGTTTTTAAACAATGCAAAAGTGCAGACGATAGCGATTTATACTGTAAACATTACATTAATGTAGCTTTCAGGAGCTGCAATGGGAAGTTAAAGCGATTTGTATAGCCGCTTAAGTTTTTTTTTTTTTCTTCCTGACCTGCAAAGGAAAAGGCATAATCAGCTAGTATGCACCGCATACTAGCTCATTATGAAATACTTACCTTAGAACGAGGCTCCGACATCTGGCCCGATCCACGTCGAGGGAGCTGACATGTTCCCTCTGCGTTTCTTCCAGGTATCGCGGCTCCGGCGCTGTGAGTGGCCGGAGCCGCCATATCGTCACTCCCGCGCGTGCGCGCGGGAGATTTCTTTCCGGCAGGGTCCGGCGTCTGCCGGTGTCCAATCACATTGTGTCCTCCATCGGATAGTGTCTGCTGTGTACTGCGCATGCGCAGTACACAGGACACACAGATCCCGAAAATAGCCGAACATGAACGGCGCCTGCACCGTGAGTTCAGGTTCTAGTCTCACCATCCAAGTGGACATAGAGTTGGAATAAAAAGAGCCGAGCGCAGCGAGGTCCCTGAAGCGTGGCGAGTGGACCTCTAATATCTGCAGCCCTATGTCCACTTCGGTGGTGGGGCTAGCACCTCCACTCACGGCGCCGTTCATCTTCGGAGATTTTCCGAATCTCCTTCTGTTCCGTACTACGCAAGCGCTGCGCCTGCGCAGTACGGGGCGGACACTTCTAGATGGCCGGACGCTATATGACAGAACACTGGACTTTCAGCCGAGAATCCCCTGTGCGCATGCGCCACTGCAGTCAGCGGCGCAAAGCGAGGGAATATTTTTTTTACCTACAGGTAAGCCTTATTATAGGCTTTCCTGTAGGTAAAAGTCAAAAAATTGACTATACAACCACTTTAATAGAAGGCAGTTTCTGTGGCTATCTGCAGCCTTGAACCCATCTTCAGCCACCACTGCCAGATCTGCCTTTATATCACTTCTGCTGTCCAGCAGCTACTGATACAATGCTGTCTGTGAGAGTGTATTGACCAGCAAATACCAGGTGTGCATATGGCTTCTTTTTTTTTACTAGTTATTAGTTGTAAAGCTAGTAGTAGTGGGAGGTAGATCTTCTGACTGGTAATCTGTTATGTGCCACGCTCAAGTTTCTTGCTGAACAGTGGCAGAAGAAACACAAAGGAGGTGTCTTAGGGTAAAAAAAAGAGCACGAAACCCTGCATGAACTTCCCCGTTTATCTTTTTGCATATGAATAAGTTCAAAGGGGAGATGGGGGGGAAAAAATATAGGTAAAATACAACAGATCTTTAATATCTGCAGGGGCAGTTTTACCAGGGTGCTGTACATGTGCAAAAACATGCATTTTTGTTCTCTTTGCTGCCCTTCAATTGTCAGAAAAAGTGTAAAAATAGCAATATTCTATGTTTTTTTTATTTTTTTATTTATTTTTTATTGTGGCTGAAGCTGAATACTCTTCCCCGAGAAGCTTTCTACAAGAACAGAGCTTTCCTTTCATTTGTTGCCAGTTGTTTATAGTCTGTGCATTGTGCCCTGCTGCTACATTCTTCTATAAATTAAAGGCAACAAGTGGATCAGACCCATTGCCAAGGCAAGTTTTCGAAGCCAGGAACTCGCATGCACAGCTCTCTGCAGGAGTCAGGGCCGTTTTTAAGGCAGGGCAAAAGGGGCAGCTGCCCTGGGCCCTGTCGTTGTTGTGGGGCCCAAAGCAGCTGCCCCATACTTGCCAACTATCCTGGTTTAAATTTCCTCGTCCCTTGAGGTTTTAGTCCTGTGTTGTGTCCCGATATCTCACTGCGAAGTGCTGCTACTAATGCTGCCCAGCTCTGCCCTATTGTTGTGTAAAGATGACTTACCTGCAGACCCTGTGTTTACATGTAAATTACCGGTATTCATATGTAAATAGGGGCAGCTGGTGGCATTGATATGCATATCATGCCCCCCGAGATCATATCCACAGTAATCTCTAGCAATCAATTAACAAGCAGAAATCATGTGCTGTAACCTCTAGCAACAAATCAATAAGCCGTAATGTGTGCTGTAACCTCTAGCAACCAGTCAGTGAGCGGTAATGGTACAATGTAACCTCTAGCAACCAGTCAGTGAGCGGTAATGGTACAATGTAACCTCTAGCAACCAGTCAGTGAGCGGTAATGGTACAATGTAACCTCTGGCAACCAATCGCAATAGCTGCCTGATTTAAAGGGGTTGTAAAGGTAATTTTTTTATTTTCTACATAGTTTCCTTTAAGCTAGTGCATTGTTGGTTCACTTACCTTTTCCTTTGATTTCCCTTCTAAATGTTTTTTTTCCTTGTCTGAATATCTCACTTCCTGTTTCTCCTCAGTAAACTTCTCACCATCATCTGAGCTGGTGGTTAGTCAGCCAGAACAGCTTACTGAACAGCTTACTGGGGAGGAACAGGAAGTGAGAAATTCAGACAAAGAAAACAAACAAAAAAAAACATTTAGAAGGGAAATCGAAGGAAAAGATAAGTGAACCAACAATGCAGTAGCTTAAAGGAACCTATGTAGAAAATAAAAAATTTACCTTTACAACCCCTTTAATCTAAACTGATTTTGAGTCTAGCTGCTATTTATTTGATGTCTCAGAGCATGCAGAGAGCAAAACTGCATGGGGGGGCAAAGAAAAGTTTTGCCCAGGGTCCAATCAATATTAAAGACGGCCCTGGCAGGAGTCCCTAAAATACACAAGAAGCTGGCAGGGTAATTGAGCCTATCGTTATCTATCCAAAAGTGGGATATCACTTTTTTTTTTTTTTGGATGTAGTCTTTCGATGGGCAATGTCTGAGGATTAAACGGTTTGATTTGGTTGGGCTCCTCATTCTAGACCAAATGCTTAGTTTGCTGATAAATCCAATCCATATATACCGTGTGCACCCAAGCAGCATTCAACTTTGCGGACTGTTACCTTTCTGACTGTTACCATGGCAACACCATCTCTTGTGTCGCGGAGAAGAGGGAGCCTAGCTTCGGATTCGTGTCTGCCGCCTATTGTGTTTCTGTGCTCAGTTGATATATGCAGATGTGAGTGATTGATCCTAAACAAAACAAATGTAAAATATATAGATATTTTGAATCACCATTTAGGTGGGGGTGCATATTAAATATATATTTTTTTTATATTCAAAGAGTGTATATCAAGGGGTCAGCTGCAAAGTGGATTAATAAGAATAAAGATTTGATTAACATTAACAGTTTAGTCCGCCCCTATATTGGTGAGGGCCTTGGTCTGCACATCTGCTGTGGCCATTTTAGGATGTTCCCACCGTCCCTATTGCGTTTTTATGTATTTTATATTATATGGAGACTTTATTGTGAAGAGTGGATACAACCCAAGGTAGACAGGAATAGTCAAAACTTTAAAGCGATTGTAAACCCATATATATATATATATTTTTAAAACAAACATGTCAACATGTTACCTGCTCTGTGCTATGGTTTTGCACAGAGCAGCCTTGATCCTCCTCTCCTCGGGTCCTTGGCTCCTTTTCCCTGCCGAGTGCCCCCAAAGAAATCGGCTGTCTCTGAGAGAGGGGAGAGCCGCTGCTCTTGTGCACAACCCTGAATGAAGATCGGGCTCAGGTAAGTATGGGGGGATCTGGGGGAGAGTGCTCCTTTCAGAAAGTTTTTAACCTTAACCACTTAAGGACCGCCTCCTGCACATATATACGTCGGCAGAATGGCACGGCTGGGCACAAGCACATACCGGTACGTTGCTCTTTAAGTGCCCAGCCGTGGGTCGGGAGCGCGCCACCATATATATATATATATATATATATATATATATATATATATATATATATATATATATCATAGTTTGTAGACTGTATAAGTTTTACACAGACTCAATAATATACACTGATATGGGTTATTTTTACCAAAGAAATGTAGCAGAGTACATTTCAGCCTACATTTATGAAGAAAGATGATTTGTTTTTGTTTTTTTATGTATTTTTTTATTTAGATATTTGAGGTGGTTAACTACTGCATTTCTGGCTGTGGGCACACAAGAATGTTAAACACTGGCCAGCGTACAGGCAGAAGCATGCCTGTGCCCCTCTCTTATGTGTGGCATGCAAGGGCTGTACCCAGCAACAGCTGATTTACTGTCACAGATGTAGAGTCAAAATGTTTCTTGATGCTGCTTGTAGCCTGGTAACCAGCACAAACTCGCACTGCTTTGTACGGCATTAAATCCCTTTGTCTCTAGGCCCAACCAAGCAACGCTATCATTTAGAAGGCAGCGGGCGTCTGCCACAGATGATTTTTATTAATGGCAGAACTTTTCCAGGCTTTGTTTTGCTTTTTTTAAATGCCCCTCTAATGCAACTATCATTTTAGAGCACAAATACAAAGTTGCAACACAGGCAAAAACACTTTTAGCCCTGGTTCTCTCTGATGTGATTTCAGATTCGACCTGAATCGCATGACAAAAAAAACAACATTGCTTTCAGTTGTGTCTGTTCACATCAATGCCGTACAGCTGCGATGTACCCTTGGGGAAGGGCCCTGTGCTACTTTGGTGCGATGTTGTGGTCCTTAGGCTTCAATGGAAATGCATCAACATGGGAACAAAATGCCCTCCCTCCCATGTTAAGGGCATGTGGCCTGGTATGGTTCAGGAGGGGGCCTGCTCCCCCGTCCCCCCTTGTCCTTTCCAAGTCTGTGGGGTAGCGTGTTCGGATAAGTGTCTGGTATGAATGCTGGCAGGGGTGACTTGGCCCCTTAGTTCCACTAGAGGGAACACTTAAGGTCTCAGCACACCAAGACATTTTGGACAATTTCATGCTTCCAACTTTGTTGGAACAGTTTGGGGACGGCCCCTTCCTGTTCCAACATGACTGTGCACCAGTGCACAAAGCAAGGTCCATAAATACATGGATGAGTGAGTTTGGGGTGGAGGAACTTGACTGGCCTGCAGAGTCCTGACCTCAACCTGATAGAACACTTTTGGGATGAATTAGAGCAGAGACTGTGAGCCAGGCCTTCTTGTTCAACATCAGTGCCTGACCTCACAAATGTGCTTCTGGAAGAATGATCAAACATTCCAAAAGACACTCTCCTAAACCTTGTGGATGGCCTTCCAAGAAGAGTTGAAGCTGTTGGCTGCAAAAGGTGGGCCAACTCAATATTGAATCCTACGGACTAAGACTGGGATGCCATTATAGGCATGTGCACGGGGTGTGCCTGAGCACACCCTAATCACCCGGAGCTGTCTCCCAAGATCTGCTCTGAAATGTTGCATCCAGGCATTGTGTAGCCCACGCTGCTTGTGAAACCTTCAGCAGATTGTGAGGCGAGAGACGCTCAGTATGTGAAACTGTTAGCTAATATAACAGCTTGCAGAGAGAGAGAGAGAGAGAGAGATCAGCTGTTACAACTCAGCGGTGATGTCGGGGGTGGGCGGGACGTAACAGCCATCAAACACCAGCCAATGGGATGGGGTCTGGGCGGGCCGCTACATGTATGTTTCTCTGCCCCCTTTCTTAACCTCCCTGGCGGTATGATTCAGTCTGGAATAAGGTGCTGAAAGCGGTACAATTATTTTGCATGGAAATCTGGCTTTTATTTTCTAGTCCTGTAATTCTTAGGAATAACGCTCTGAAATCTCTTCAAACCAGAGTCTAGCGGACATCCCGGGTATGATAAAGTTTATAATATAAAAAAGAATAATAAAAATTATTCAATAATGTAATCAAATCCAAAAAAAAATGAAAAAGGGACATGTTTTGGTTGCTATGGACAATCTCCAAATTCCAAGCAGTAAAAAACAATATTTATAATATAAAAGTGCATGCAGGGCACTGCACAAACCACTAGGGACAAAGGGGGTGTGTATTTTTTACTACAGCACTGTAATCTGTAAGATTACAGTGCTGTGTGTGTTTTGTGTCTTTTTACATTTTTGAATTTGCCGCCGTTCTCCGCTCCCGTGCGTCGTAACGCCCGCAGGGAACGGAGCTCGGCGGCATTCGGCACTGTGAATCGAGCGGAGGACAGCTCGCTCACACAGCGCGGAGGACATCGCTGGATCCAGGGGACAAGGTAAGTAACGTTACCTGTGTCCTCCCCTGCATCGAGCGGTGCAAGCCCGAGTCTGGCTCGGGGTTACCGCTATTGTAATTAAAATTCCAACCCGAGCCAGACTCGGGATTACCGCTAAGGAGGTTAAGCAGGAAAATAGGAAACCATGTTAAATGGACTGCAAGTCTGAAAATGTACTAAAAAAATGCATGTGAACCAGGCATTATCCCTAACCTTATTTGTTTGCTATGTTTCTCATTAATCATAATCCAATTTAGTTTTTGTTTAACGTAGTCAAATACCACCATTGACTGGTTCCAGCATCTTGCAATTGACAATCTTGCTTGCCAGAACCATGTAGGCGGTTCTGGTGTATTTAGGAATTTCAGTATCATGTTTCTGGAAAAGGGTGATTTGGAAACACGTACTCCTGTAACTGACCAATTTCAATTGCAAACAGAACCTGGTCACTTTGGGACCACCAATTTTGTTATTTTTTTTATTTTTTTATTATTATTATTTTTTTTTTTACGTTTTGGAAAGGCTGGGGGATGGTTAAAACCCCTGCTGTTTTTTTTTTTTCTCACTTTTTTGCTGCTATCTGCATCCTGTTGGGAGATTTCCCTTCACTATCTGTCAGAGACACAACTGGAAATAAAAATAATTTTAAGGTTCTCCTCACTACCTATTCTGGTAACAACCGTAGACTTTTGGATTTTCTGTCACTTTCTGTCCCAGGGGACACAGCACAGCAATAAAAACTAACAGAGCTCATCTCCAAAACTACAGAAAAAGTTTTGGCTTTACAAACTGAGACATTGGGGTTTATTTACTAAAACTGGAGAGTGCAAAATCTGGTGCAGCTCTTCGCTGAAACCAATCAGCTTCTAGGTTTCATTGCCAAAGCTTAACCACTTCCCGACCGGCGCACGCCGATGTACGTCGGCAGAATGGCACGGGCAGGCAAATGGGCTTACCTGTACGTCCCTTTTAATTTGCATCCCTGCCATCGCGAGCGCGCCGGTCGGGACCCCCCGTGAGTCCGCTCATGGGTCCCGCGGACTGGATCGCCGTGGGCATACCCGATACGCCGCGGGCATATACGGGACGGCCGAACGAGGAGATGCCGTTGTAAACAGCATCTCCCACTTCTGCCTAGCAACAAGTGACACTGATCTCTGCTCCATGTGATTGGAGCAGAGATCAGTGTTCACTAAAAGAAAGCCCAGCCCCCAACAGTTAGTAACACACCCCTAGGAACACTTAACCCCCTACACTGTAACCCCCTGGTTAACCCCTTCACTGCCAGTGTCATTTACACAGGAATCCCTGCATTTGTATAGCAGTGATTGCTGTATACATGACAATGGTCCCAAAAATGTGTCAAAAATGTCCGATGTGTCCGCCATAATGTCGCAGTCACAATAAAAATCACTGATCGCCGCCATTACTAGTAAAAAAAAAATTATTAATAAAATTGCCATAAAACTATCCCCTATTTTGTAAACGCTATAACTTTTGCGCAAACCAATCAATAATCGCTTATTGCGTTTTTTGTTTTTTTTTACCAAAAATATGTAGAAGAATACGTATCGGCCTAAACTGAGGGAAAAAAATGTTTTTTTTATATATTTTTGGGGGATAATTTTTATAACTAAAAGTAAAAAATAATGCGTTTTTTTCAAAATTGTCGCTCTATTTTTGTTTATAGCGCAAAAAATAAAAACCGCAGGGGTGATCAAATACCACCAAAAGAAAGCTCTATTTGTGGGTAAAAAAGGACGTCAATTTTGTTTGGGAGCCACGTCGCACGACCACGCAATTATCAGTTAAAGCGACGCAGTGCCGAATCGCAAAAAGTGGTCTGGTCTTAAGCCAGCAAAATGGTCCGTGGCTTAAGTGGTTAATTGAACAAGCTGTAGTTGAGAGCAGATTGGGTACTATGCACAGCTGCACCAGATTCTGAGTGCACCGGTTTTAGTAAATCTACCCAAATGCGCATAAAAACCTGGCTGAAATAAGTTGCTTCACTGTAATGGAATAGGCATTTATTGTAATTTTCTCTACCTGTTACTGCATGCGTCTTTCATGTCATTACCACACCACGTTCCTTCCCATAATCCACTGTGATTATAAACATTGAACTAATGGTGTGTAGGAGAATACAATTGCTGAGCCATCATAGTTTCTACGGCCGCGTACACACGGGCGGACTGTCTGGCCAACTAAGTCCGTCAGACAATCCGACAGACAGTCCGTCCTACTTTTGAATGAACGGACTTGACCACACACGATGAACAGACAGTCCGCTGAAAGCTTGTGCGATGACGTGTACAGCACGTACGACGGGACTAGAAATACGACGTCCAATACACTGCAATGCAACCTTCGGCCGTGTAAATCCTTTCTGAGCATGCGCCATACTTAGTCCGTCCAACTAGTCTACTCACGAGCGGACTGTCCGCTGAAACCAAAGTTGGACGGACTGTATTACGGAAATTCCGAAAGACTTAGTCCGCCAGACTGTCCGCTGAAAAAGTCCGCTGAAGCCCACACACGAGCGGACTGTCCGCTGAAATGTGTTTCAGCGGACTAAGTTGGACGGAAAATCCTCTCGTGTGTATGCGGCCTACCCCTTCTTTTCTTACCATAATAGCCTGTTTATCGCTCTTTTTATCTATCTGTCTATCTTTAATGCTGGGTTAATGATTGGCGCTGCCACTTGTGTGCCAGCCCCTGGCTGGCATCCTGATGTTTACCTTTCACCCAGCTCAGCTTTTACACCAGTAAGTAAAATATAAAATCTACCAGGACTACCGTTTAGAAGTGTTTTCAGCCGTCTCACTTTCCAGTCTGTTGCACATGTGCTTCTAGGATATGGGAAGGAGAGGGGAACTTCTGCTCTCCTCTCCACACCTGCCTGTCCTATAGTCTGTTCTCAATCGTGTTACACTGCTCTGTTTATTTGCCAAAGTGGGCGCTTACATGGCATTGCTCTTTTTAAGTCTCGTCTGGTCTGGGAAAAATTCCAGTCCTTTTGCATGCTGGTTTAACTCTCCTGGAAATGACTTTAGACTATAATTAGAATGCAGATTATTGAAGAAGAGGAAACTGACCGACTTCTTGTGGAAATCTGTCTATTCATTTTTTTAATTTTATTTATTTATTTATTTTTTTAGAAGATTGGTGCAAAGCACTATTTCTGCTTAAATGGCTGCATACTTTTTGTGAAATTTTACAAAATAAGTAAACTTTTTTATTTTATTATTAAATAAATAAATAAATAAATAAATAAATAAATAGATAATTAAAAATAGAGTGTTGATTTAAAAATCAGCATTGTAGTCATTCACCCTTTTTAACTCCTTGTCAGCTACTTAACCAGTAGCTCTCTCTTTATTTTGCCACTTATTTCTATTTCCATTTCCACAAACACTGACATCGAATGGAATTCACTGACTTATGTTTAACTCTTCTAATCCTAGGTGTCCGGTTATTTCTGAAAGATATTTGTTCACTGGAAACACTAAAGATTCACTTAGATCAGATGATCTGCGTCAAATTCACTAGAGACCCTTTATGTTCAATTGCTTAAAACCTTTTAAGTGCAAATTTCAATATTTAGGCTACAAACAAGTAGAATATGCAAATAGCAATGTGATGTAAGGTAGATACAGTCCCTGACAAAAGTCTTGTCGCTTCTCTGTTTTGTAGAAACTCCTGCTATTAACCTGACTTTTAATTAATCAATTGGTGTTAGAAATGGCTCATATGAAAAGCTAAAGCCCTCCCAAATGATGGTTAAACCGGGAGTCCGCGTTATTTTTTATTTTTTATTTTTTTAAAGCCAGCAGCTACAAATACTGCAGCTGCTGATTTTTAAAATAGTGACACTTACCTGCCCAGCGCGCCCGCGATGTCGGCACCCGAAGCTGATCTCTCGATCGTCTCTCGGGTGCTGCCGCCGCCATCTTGGGTATGGGAATCAGGAAGTGGAGCCTTTCGGCTTCATTTCCCGGTTCCCTACTGCGCATGCACGAGTCGCGCTGCGCAATAAGGACGGTCCCCGCTGTCTCTGGGATCTGTGTGTTTCCCAGCAGGCAGCGGGGGACTTTCGGAAAGGGGTGTAATCTACGCCCCTTTCCGCAGAGAGCTATCCCGGAAGTGGGTGCAGATACCTTTACTGTACAGGTACCTGCACCCCCCTCCCCCCTGAAAGGTGCCAATTGTGGCGCCGGAGGGGGGGGGGGTTCCGATGAGCGGAAGGTCCACTTTAGGGTGGAGCTCCGCTTTAACGCACTGAAATAAATTAGTTTCACTGAAAAAAGATTTATCATTTAATCAAGACAGACAGGTCAAATTTTGGCCAGACAAAAGTTTTGTCGCCTATACAGAAATTGAACAACTTTACTGAAAATCCAAAAATGTCAGCAAATTAAAGTGGTTGTAAACCCTTACAAACCACTTTGTCCTACAGGTAAGCCTAGATTAAGGCTTATCTGTAGGTCCAAGAAATATCTCCTAAACCTATATGGTTTAGGAGATATTTGCCCGAAAACAGGCACCGCTGTCTACGGCGCATGCGCCGTAGACAGCGGCGTGCAGGCGCACTGAGCGCGGCATTCTCAAAGATGGAGCTGCCGCGCATGTCGGCTCCCGTGCGCATGCGCGGGAGTGACGTCATCGCAGGTTCGCCGAATGACAGCGGCGGAGCGGCGAGACCCCACCAAGAAGATGGATGCGGCGGACTACAGGGGACAGCGGTGACTTCGCTGGCTCCTGTGTCAGGTAAGTGACACATAATGGGCTTTATGTCCATTATGCTTTGCCTTTGCAGGGAATGAAAGAGCAAGTAAACCCATCAGGGTTTACTTCCTCTTTAAGTAGTGGTGCTGTGAGATCCAAATTTAATATCTTGTATGACTTCCATGAGCTTGAAGGACAGCATCCATGCGGTTTGGCAAGGATTCATACAATTTATTGATAAAGTCATCAGGAATAGCAAAGAAAACAGTCTTGATTGCCTTCCAGAGTTCATCAATATTCTTTGGTTTCCTCTTCCATGCTTCATCTTTCATCCTACACCACATATGCTGAATGATGTTCATGTCTGGTGACTGGGCCGGCCAATCCTGGAGCATCTTGATCTTCTTTGCCTTAAGGAACTTTGATGTGGAGATGGAAGTATGCGATGGAGCACCATCCTGCTGCAAAATTTATATAAGAGGTAGCTAAGATTTCTTGGTATTTTAGACTATTGATGTTGCCTTCCACCCTGCAGATCCCTTGCACACCCCCATACTGGATGTAACCCCAGACCATGATTTTGCCTCCACCAAACTTCACTGTTTTCTGGGTAAATCTCGGCTCCATGCGGGTTCCAGTAGGTCTCCTGCAATATTTGCGGCGACTGTGGTGTAATTCAACAGAAGATTCATCTGAAAAATCCACCTTCTGCCACTTTTCCAGAGTCCATCCTTTTAGCAGGCTGTGGCCCTTGGCAAATTACTGTTTCCGTCGGAATATCCGACCGACAAAGTTTTAGAGCTGGGCTATAAAAAAATTTCAACAACATGATCCGATCGGACTTTGTCTGATCGTTTGTAGAGAATTCCGATCAGACAAAGTGCCACGCATGCTCAGATCAAATTCCTAGACCAAAGCTATTGGCTACTAGCCTGAACGTAGTCCCGTCGTAACTGAATTACAATATAATGTATTTTCATTTTTTTTTTCCCAAACAAAAGCTTATTTTTTGGTTTGTTTGACTGCTGAGCCTACGGGTAAAGGGCCAGTTCATACCATAGAAACACAGTCCGGATACGTCCTGAATGCTTTTCTGCATGCGTGTTTTTGACGTGTTACCAGTGTGTTTTTGATGCATTCATGTGTATTTTTTCCCCCTCTTTTTTTTTTTTTAATCTTCATCTTAAATAAGGACATGTGTTCCAGTGAGCTTCAGGTGTGTTTAGGTGCGTTCCAGTGCATTTTGATGCGTTTTACCACATTCCAGGACAGTTCAGTGCAGAAAAAATGCAGCATGTTCTACTTTATTTTTTCTAGAACTGGAGTGCACTGTAACTGATCACACTTCTGTGAAATATGCCATTGAAAACCATATAACCTGCTATCCATGCATTTTTAACGCACTGGACTGCATGTGCTGTTTACTGGCCCAAACTGTAGTTTCTTTACAAATTATTTGTTTTCATATAATAGAAATTCGCTTTATTTAAACATTGGTAGTGGTTTGTGGTAGGTGATTGAAAACTATTTTCTTTTCTGTGTGTGTAACTATTTATATACACTACATGGAGGGAACCATATTTGCTCATTACATATAGTAACTTGAAAAAGTATTTATTCCCCTTGAAATTTTCCACATTTTGTCTTGTTACAGCCAAATATGTAAATGTATTTTATTGGGATTTTATATCATAGACCAACACAAAGTGGCACATAATTGTGAAGTGGAAGGAAAAGGATAAATGGTTTTCATAGTGTTATACAAATAAATATGTGAAAAGTGTGGCGTGCATTTGTATTCAGCCTCCCCAAGTCAATACTTTATAGAACCACCTTTCACTGCAATTACAACTGCAAGTCTTTTTGGGCAAGTCTCTATCAGCTTTGCAGAGATCTAGATCAGTGTTCCCATCAACTCTGACTAGCTTCCCTGTCCCTGCTGAAGAAAAGCATCTCCACAACATGATGCTGCCACCACCATGTTTCACAGTGGGAACGGTGTATTCAGAGTGATGTGCATTGTTAGTTTTCTGCCACACTTAGCGTTTTGCTTTTAGGCCAAAAAGTTAAATTTTGGTCCCATCTGACCAGAGCACCTTCTTCCACATGTTTGTGTCCCCCACATGGCTTCTCGCAAACTGCAAATGGGACTTCTTATGGCTTTCTTTCAACAATGGCTTTCTTCTTGCCAATCTTCCATAAAGGCCAGATTTGTGAAGAGCACGACTAAGCCCTTGTACACACAGTCGGAGAATCCGTCGGAATGTGTCCTATCGGACAGTGTTGTTCGATAATCCGACTGTGTGTGGTCTGCATCGGACTGTTAGTGTCGGAATATCCGTCGGACCAAATTTTCCAACTTGTTGGAAATATTTTCCGACAAACTGGTCCGATAGGACATACTCCGATCATGTGTAGAGAATTCCGAACGGACAAAGTGCCACGCATGCTCAGATCAAATTCCTACATCAAAGCTATTGGCTACTAGCCTGACTGTAGTCCCATCGTAATGAAATTACGTCATCACGTTCTGAAAGATCGGATTTTTCAACAACTTTGTCCGGCCGTGTGTATGCAACAGTTTCGGACAAAATCCGACGGACAAAATCCGACGGATTTGGTTGGCAGAATTTCCGACCGTGTGTACGGGGGCTAATAGTTGTCCTGTGGACAGATTCTCCCACCTGAGCTGTGGATCTCTGCAGCTCCTCCAGAGTTACCATGGACCTCTTGGCTTCTTCTCTGATTACTTCCCTCCTTGCTTGGCCTGTCATTTTAGGTGAACGGCCATGTCTTGCTAGGTTTGCAGTTGTGCCATACTCTTTTCGTGCTCTGTGAGATGTTCAAAGCTTGGGATATTTATTTATAACCGAACCTTAACTATATCCCTGACCTTTCTGGTGTGTTCCTTGGCCTTCATGATGCTGTTTGTTCACTAAGGTTCTATAACACAGTGGTCATCAACCCTGTCCTCAGGACCCATTAACAGGCCAGGTTTTATGTATTACCTTGGAGAGATGCAATCACTGAGCAGCAAATGATATCACCTGTGATGTATTCCAGTTATCTTGCAGGCCATACACGGTCAAATTTTGAACGAATTTTCTTTTCAAAATCAGTACCGTATATACTCGAGTATAGGCCGACCCGAATATAAGCCGAGGCCCCCAATTTACCCCCAAAAAAACTGGCAAACTTATTGACTCGTGTATAAGCCGAGGGTGAGACATGCCTGTCCATCCCTGTGTGTGTGTCCGTCCATCCCTGTGTGTCCGTCCGTCCCTGTGTGTCCGTCCATCCCTGTGTGTCCGTCCATCCATCCCTGTGTGTGTCCATCCATCCATCCATCCCTGTGTGTGTCTCCATCCATCCATCCATCCATCCCTGTGTGTGTGTCTCCATCCATCCATCCATCCCTGTGTGTGTGTGTGTCTCCATCCATCCATCCATCCATCCCTGTGTGTGTGTGTCTCCATCCATCCATCCATCCCTGTGTGTGTGTGTATCCATCCATCCATCCATCCGTGTGTGTGTGTGTGTGTGTGTGTGTGTGTGTGTGTGTGTGTGTGTGTGTGTGTCCAGCCTACCTGTGTCCCGAGCCTTTGTCCCGAGCCTCCGTCCCGTGTCGTGCCTTGCCTTCGTCCCGTCCCGTCCCGTCCCGTGCCGTGCCGTGCCTTGCCTTGCCTCCGTCCCGTGCCCTCTTCGTCGGCGGCCATTGTAAAATTCAAAAGCCGCGCCTCCTCCTTCGCCTGTGATAGGCGGAACACTGAATTTCCCAGCAGCCTGTGTTCCGCCTATCACAGACGTCGTATCATCCTCGTCCGTAGTACGAGGATGATACGACGTCCGTG
Organism: Lithobates pipiens; assembly: GCF_037356315.1. Taxonomy (NCBI): domain Eukaryota; kingdom Metazoa; phylum Chordata; class Amphibia; order Anura; family Ranidae; genus Lithobates; species Lithobates pipiens. The sequence continues at coordinate 4,276,709 of NW_027507696.1, read as the reverse complement.
ATAGGCGGAACACAGGCTGCTGGGAAATTCAGTGTTCCGCCTATCACAGGCGAAGGCGGAGCCGGAGGCGCGGCTTTTGAATCAGAATGGCCGCTGTCTGTCTGCTCGACACGCTGATCGAGCGGGCAGACAGCGATGACTCGAGTATAAGCCGAGGGGGGCACTTTCAGCCTCAAAAAAGAGGCTGAAAATCTCGGCTTATACTCGAGTATATACGGTAAGTTCTTTTTTTTTTGTGATCCGATGGCGCCACCATTGATTTTCGAAATTCGGCCGACCAAGCCTTCAATTTCACCTCATGTTGCTAAAGAAAATAATTTTCATGACTGGGAATTTTCTTTTCTCTCTGTAAATTTTATTTTCTTATTACATTTCTCGCACGATTCTCTCATCATTGATTAGAATATCGTTCGTTTTTCCAAAAATGTCGAACATGTCCAATTCCTCAAATTTGATTTCCGCACGAAAATCGGCTGTTGTTGCAGCCCCACTAATGGTGCGAAATTCATATGAAAATTCTTAGATACGATTTTCGAAAGAAAAATTCTTTCGAAATTCGACCCGTGTATGGCCGGCATTAGTGGGCCCTGAGGACAGGGTTGATGACCACTGCTCTAACAGACCTTGGATGGCTTCACAGAACAGCTGTATTTATACTGAGAATAAATTACACACAGGTGGACTCTAGTTACTAATTAGGTTTCTTCTGAAGGCAATTGGTTCCTCTAGTATTTAGTTATATTTAATTGTAAAAAAAAAAAAATGAGAACCATTTATCATTTTCCTTCCACTTCACAATTATGTGCTGCTTTGTGTTGGTCTATCACATAAAATCCCAATAAAAGACATTTACGTTTTTGGTTGTAGCCTGACAAAATTTGTAAAGTTTCAAGGGTTATTAATACTTTTTCAAGGCACTGTATGCAAGCTTTTCTTCCAGCTTAGTAAAGATGCTCAGTAATTGTGCTTTGCGGTTTCTCTTTGTCAGTGCGAGTCTATGGATTGGGTCTGATTTGAGTAAAATCACTGTGTGGCTGGGCTTGAATCTCAGCAGTTAAAGTGGTTGTATACCCACATTTTTAACTTTTACCTACAGGAAAGCCTATAATAAGGATTACCTGTAGGTAAAAAAAATATCTCCTAAACCTGTACGGTTTAGGAGATATTCCCCTCGGTATGCGCCGCTGACTGCAGCGGCGCATGCGCACAAGGGGTTTCTCGCCGTCAAAATCCGGCAGCGGCCGGACTGAAATCTCCCGCGTGCATGCGCGGGAGTGACGATATCGCGGCTCCGGCCACTCACAGCGCCGGAGCCGCGATACCCGGAAGAAACGCAGAGGGAGCATGTCAGCTCCCTCGGCGTGGATTGGGCCAGATGTCGGGGCCTCGTTCTAAGGTAAGTATTTCATAATGAGCTAGTATGCGGTGCATACTAGCTCATTATGCCTTTTGCTTTGCAGGTTTAAAAAAATAAATAAAAAATGTGCGGGTTTACTACCGCTTTAAGGGAGCCCGAGTGATTCTGAGCGATTGCCATAAAATATACTGTATTGTCCGTAGGGAGAGGTTCTCATATCTGTATATGCATCAAAGTCATAGAAATATTGAAAGTCATAAATGTAAAAATCTGAATGTTACAGAAGTAAATGTCATAATAGGCCTCATGCACACTGGATATAAAAAAAAAACCCTGAACACCAGTACTGCTGGCAGGAAAACACGGCAGAAAATTGCACGTTTAGCAGCGTCAGCATTTACAAGCATTTTTTCCCACAAAGCACTTCCCTCTGCTATTTTTCACTACCAGTTTCCTACAGTGTACTTATGGATAGTAAAATATTCATTATTCAGCACCATTTGGAAAGCAGTGAGAACGCTATATTTTTCAGGAGCTATCTTTGTTTCCTGGCTGCATCCATTTTGGATCCCCTTATCCAGAGAATTGATGAGGCCATGCTACTGGAGGAGAGAACCAGCCTTCGTCGCTTCTGGTCGATCCCTTGCTTTTGCACATCTATAATCTGGATACTCTACGAACATGTACGTGGTGCTGCACTATTATCTGTCAGGGCTGGCTTAGCCCTTCCTCCTCTGGGCTGGCTGCTCAGCTGTCGGCTAATTGCCAGCTCTCTTCTCTTTCCACAGTTACCAGCTGTTCCCGATGATGCTCGCCTGACCTGCCTATTTAAAGCCTTCCAGCACACTCTTTCCTTTGCCTTCACGTTGGTCACATCACAAGGAAACCATCTCCTGCTGTTTGTTTCAAGACTGGCTTACTGACATCCCTCCTGACTTCTATCCTGCTTGCAGTTGCTCTTCTTGGATCCCTGACGTCTGGCCTGGCTGATTACCCCATCTGGTTTATGAACTTTGGACTGGCTGACTACCCGATCTGGCTACTGGACTCTGGCTATGCTTGACTACGCTTTTTCCTATTTACCTTTTTATTTTTATTAATAAACAAGTGTGTTTTGATTGTACTTCTGTCTCTGTCTGTTTCATGGTTCCTGACATTATCCCAATAAATCCTTTAACTTTAGGCGCATATCCATGACTTCTTTTGATGACCTTCTGTAAAGGCTCAGGCTACGACTTACCAGAAGGGACACCCAGATGACGATGAGCATTTCACCTGAGGAACGTCTCTATATATTTCTTATTAAAAAAAAATCCGCTTTTTATGCTTTTTTTATTTTTCCCACAATCTTTTTCTTTCTTTTTTTTTTTCTTCAACATTTATTTTTTATATTATTCGCCTATATTGTTTTCTATTTTTTATTCATGGATTTTTTTTTAATTTCATATGCATATTGTTTCTCTCAACTGTATATAGTTTTGATGAAAATATGTTGTATTATAGGTTTCTGGACAAACTTTTGTGTCTTCGCACCATTACTTCCTCATGGGCTTCTCCATGCTTGCCAAAGTGACCCGGGAAACCTGCTTGGCATTGTGGAAGGAGTTGCTTGAAGTGGTGATGCCTGAGCCAAAGGAAGAGATGTGGAAAGCAATTGCAGATGAGTTTTGGGGGAAGATACAGTTTCCCATTTGGATCGGAGCCCTCGACAGCAAGCACATCAGGTTGAAAAAGCCTCCCCAGTCCGTACCTCTGTACTTCAATTACAAAAAATTATTTTTCCATCGTCCTCTTTGGCTGATGCAAGCCTCCGCTTCATAGGTGTAGTTGTTGGAACCTACAGCTGCCAAGGTGATGCAGGCATCTTCAGAGAGTCTGCCATGGAACATCACCTATATGAAGGACACGTTCACATTTCCCCAGCCAGGCCTTAACCATGCACAGCAGAGCCGAGTCTTCCAATGGTCTTCATGGTGGATGAGGCTTTTGGACTGGTTGAGAATCTAATGTGGCCATGAAGTGGTTACAGAATAAGCCACATGCAGAAAACGTTTGAATATCACCCCAGCTGTGCCTATCGGGTTGGTAAATGCGCATTTGGCATCTGCACAGAAAAGTTGCGAGTGCTCCTGTTGCGCATGCAGCTGGATGTAGAAAAAACGATTAATCATACCGGCCTGCTGTGTAACTTTCTTTGTAAAAAAAAAAAAAAGAAGAGGTTATGGACTTGCATTTCACTGCAAGGGTCATGACCATATGCAAGCAGTTTGTGGAAGGGTGAAGTGTCCTGGCAGGATCAATATGTGTAATGTCATCTGTTGGCTTTACATTTTCTCAGCTTACCAGCCTTCAAATAAAAAAAAGTATATATTTTTTTTTAATTTCAATAAAAATTTGAAAAGTTATCTTTGTCATTTTGTTCTCTTGTGTCTCTTAGCATATATTTTTTTAAATGTTTGCAGAAAATTGGCCATTGGAAATACGCATTTTGTGCAAGGTGTGAACTTTGGGGATACTAGCTCCGCGGGATTAAGTGCATAAACCGTTGTCAGGTGAAACCAAAAGATATTTATTTATCAATAAATCAAAAATAAAGCTTTTCTCCAGCATGTAAAACCATAAAGTAAAGTCCGCTTGTCTTCAGCACAAAATAATACAAAAAGAAAAGCACCTACAGTTCTGTAGAAAGGTCTTCACCAAAAAAAAGAGTCCTTGTAGAGACCTTTATGCAGCCTCCAAAACAGCAAACAGCAAATATAACCACACAGCCAGACAGCTCCTCAGACAGGTGTTCATCTCCTTCTCCTCCTCACCACACCTCTCTGACTACTTCCGGTCTTTATAGGCTGTGTGATTTCCTGGAGGCCGTTAACCCCCTGTGGTCAGGGAGGGAGGCTCTTTCCCACCCAAATGTCACTTTAGAGCCTCCCAAATTCCGGGTCCCAACTACTTCTCTTAGAGAGGACCGCGAATCAGTCATCTCTCGCAAACTACACCCGGAATCTGTCACCCATTTGGGTGACCCCCTGAGGCCTACCAAGATTCCCTTAAAGGGACCACATCCCGAATATAGGCGCCACATAGTACCCGTCCAGGACCCAACCTTGGCGTCCTGTACAAAGCTAATGCATACAGTCTACTTTGGTGATCCAACACAGAGGAAGGAAGGAGGTAGTAGAAGGTTCTGCTTTGGAATGAGTAGGTGGGGGGAAGATGATATGAGAGGGGATTTGGCGCTGCTGAGGTCCCGGGGGTATATGGCAAGACCTTGAAAAGCAGTTCTTGGACATTGCTTTTTCTTCAAAGTCTCCCCCAATGTCCTCCAGAACATGGTACGCGTAGCGGAAGTAGATGGCTCATGGTTTGCTTGGATTAAAAAATGGATCCACGCTACTGCCCCACTTCCTGCAGCAACACCATAATCCTATCCTCAGTTTGTGAGGTTTTTCTGGTCCCCCCCTCTGATGCTGCTTACATCCACAGCCTATAATGGACGTGTATGTGTCTCTTTACAACAAATCAGATAGCATGTTTATGTATAATCGCAGGTGGCAGCGAGAAAAATCCTACAGTTCAGGATTAGCTTCAACTGCTGAAATCAGCTCAGTCTGTGGCACGTCTCTTGTTGTGGTGCATGCAGCCAGCTTCCAGGACATCCACACGGCTCAGAAAAAGCAGCAAAGGACTGTGGGGACTGTACATACGAGAACTTTCTCTATGCAGATTCTGCTAGTGTCCAGCAATCTGCATTTACGCTTGTAAATGCTTGATGTACCTAAACACTGCTATGCACGATTAGGCGCATTAAATCGGTTTTAGCGCTGAGCTGCTCCTCTTCAGAACATGGTGCCTCTGTTCCCCCCCCCCCGCCTCTAAACACCCCCTGTCTTCCAAAGCTTCTCTAAGGGCCAGTTCACACCATAGAAATGCAGCCCGGATGCGTTCCAGATTTTTTCCAGCTTTTCTGCATGCGTGTTTTTGATGCATTTTTTGTGTGTTATTGATACAGCCCAGTGCATTTTTCCCCCTCTTTTTCTTAACCTTAAATAAGGACATGTGTGTTCCTGTGCGTTTTTGGTGTGTTCTGGTGCACACCGGTGTGTTTTTGATGCGTTTTACATCGTTCCAGTGCAGGAAAAATGCAGCATGTAATACTTTTTTTTTTCCTTGCAACTGGAATGCACTGGAACTGCAAGCACTGGTGTGAACTATGCCATTGAAAACCATATAACCTACTTTCTATGCACTGGACTTCATGTGGTGTGAACTGGCTTTAAAAGCCTACAGTATGTGTACATGGACACATAGGCTAACGTGCATGGGACTTTAGCAGCAGAAAAAAAATGCCACTGGACGCCTCTAAGATCAACTTTAAAAACATCCAGTATATATGATGCCTAACTGACAGTTCTTGCTCCTGTTCCCTGTGCTCTATGCTTTTGTTTCCTATTTACGCTTAACCGGTTCCCGGCCAGCGCATTCTGTACGTTGGCAGAATGGCACAGGCAGGCATATTGGCGTACAGGTACGTCCAATCTTCAATACCGCCCTACCATCGCGAGCGCGCCGGTCGTGGGTCCCGCGGACTCGATCGCCACGGGCATACCCGCGATCGTCTCACGGGGCAGCTGAATGGAGGAAATGCCGTTGTAAACAGCATTTCCCCATTCTGCCAAGCAACTAGTGACGCTGATCTCTGCTCCATGTGATTGGAGCAGAGATCAGTGTTCACTAACACAAAGCCCAGCCCCCCAACAGTTGGTAACACACCCCTAGGAACACTTAACCCCTACACTGCCACCCCCTGGTTAACCCCTTCACTGCCAGTGTCATTTACACAGGAATCACTGCATTTTTATAGCAGTGATTGCTGTATAAATGACAATGGTCCCAAAAATGTCCGATGTGTCCGCCATAATGTCGCAGTCACAATAAAAATCGCTGATCGCCGCCATTACTAGTAAAAAAATAAATAATAAAAAATTGTTAATAAAAATGCCATAAAACTATCCCTATTTTGTAAACGCTATAATTTTTGCGCAAACAAATCAATAATCGCTTATTGCAATTTTTTTTACCAAACATATATAGAAGAAAATGTATCGGCCTAAACTGAGGAAAAAAACATTTTTTATATATTTTTGGCGGATATTTATTGTAACAAAAAGTAAAAAATTGTCGCTCTATTTTTGTTTATAGCGCAAAAATTAAAAAACCGCAGGGGTGATCCAATACCACCAAAAGAAAGCTCTATTTGTGGGAAAAAAGGACGTCAATTTTTGTTTGGGAGCCACGCCGCACGACCGCGCAATTGTCAGTTAAAGCGACGCAGTGCCGAACTGCAAAAAGTGCTCTGGTCTTTGACCAGCAAAATGGTCCGGTCTGTAAGTGGTTAAAGTATATCTAAACCTAGTCACTAAAATCTCATAATATGAGCTTTCACATAATGTCATTTCAAAAGTTGTTTTAAATTTTTTTTTTTTTCATATACACATTTCATTAAAATAATAACTAGTGATCCTGCCATTATGGTCCTTGATCAAGTACTCCATGTTGTGAGGTCCATGACTGTCTCCCAGTTGTGTTACTATACTGTCACCCTTTCACTTGCTCCCAGAGGGGTGCCTACAATGGGTCATGCCAAAAACACATTGCACAGGCATGGTCCACTGTAGTCGTCGTCGTCATCAGGAAGCTGGTCACAGTGATGATCTGCAGCTGACGCTGGAGCAAAGGAGGCTGCAGGAGATCAGCAGCACTAAGATGTAAAAAGGGGAGGCAAAAAAATAAAAAAAAATAAAAAAGTGAAAACTGTTCACAAATGTTTGACACACTGCTTTAGCATCAAAATGTTGTCCAGTTTTACCAGGGTTTATATCTACTTTAACCACTTTCTTACTGGGCACTTAAACCCCCCTCCTGCCCAGACCAATTTTCAGCGCTGATGCACTTTGAATGACAATTGCGCGGTCATACAACACCGTACCCAAATGAAATTTTTATCATTTTTTTCCCACAAATAGAGCTTTCTTTTGGTGGTATTTACTCACAGCTGGGAGTTTTATTTTTTGCTAAACAAACAAAAAAAGATGCAAAAAAAAAAAATCATGTTTAATAGTTTGTGATAACATTTTACAAACAGGTAATTTTTCTCCTTCATTGAAGTGCACTGATGAGGCGGCACTGGTGGGCACTGATAGGCTGCACTGATAGGCATAGTTAAGGCGGCACTAATAGGCACAGATAAAGTGGCACCGATAGGCACAGATAAAGTGGCACAGATAAGGCAGTACTGATGGGCACAGATAAGGTGGCACTGATGGGCAAAGATGGGCACAGATAAGATGGCACGGATGGGTGGCACGGATGGGTGGCACTAATAGGTACCACTGATAGATGGGACTGATGGGCACTGATAGGTGGCTCTGATAGGTGGCACTGATGGGCACTGATGGGCGGCACTGATGGGCACTGGTAGATGACACTGATGGGCACGGATATGTGGCACTGGGGTGCAGCACCGTTGTTGAGGCAGATTGTGGGCACTGATGGGTGGCACTGTGGGCACTGCTGGGTGGCACTATGGGCACTGCTGGGTGGCACTTTTTTATTACAGAGGTGGCACTGGCAGGGGGGCAGGTGGGTACTGGTAAGCTGGCCGTGATCGGGACTGATGTCCCGATCACGGCTGCCGGTGATCGGCTCTTTTTCTTTCTCCTCGCGCTGTCAGCGCGAGGAGGAAAAATAGCCGATTACCGGCTCCGTTGTATCACATGATCAGCTGTCATTGGCTGACAGCTGATCACGTGGTAAGGGGTTGTGATCGACCCCTTGCTCGGATCCGTGATCAGGCGAGTCTCGTAGACTCGCCGATCACAGAGCGCGCCGCGCGCGCCCCTCAGGGGGCGCGCAGGCCGCTCGTGCACGGGACGACGTCAATAGACGTCGTCCTGCCAAAGGAGGTCCGCGCTGTAGCCGTCATTTGGCTATAGCGCGGGTCTCTACTGGTTAAAGCACTGTAGAGTGAACGCCAACATAAATGTCTTTTGGCGATTTCTATATAACAGCTGTGTGCCTTTTTAAATACCTAAAAATATCTTCTTGGTTGATTCCTCCTACACTCTCTGTCTTTTGCTCGAACATTTCAACCGGTTCTTGACACTAAGGAAATTCCATTTTCAGGGGATTAATTGCTAAAGCTTTATTCTTTTTTCAAAGAACGCCAAAGAAAAGTTGCGAGCTGCAGGACTCTTATCTCAGACATTTTAATTCTTTACAAAAGAATTTATTATAATCTGAGAAAGCCATTAAAAAGCAAGATTTTATATAATTCATAACAATTTAAGCCTAACAGCCCACACTGTGCAGCTCTTTCATGGCTTTTGTTGGATCTCAAGGACCGATGTCCTTGTTTGGAGTTTACTATATTACAGCAATAAGGACATCATGAAACACTCTACTACATTTATAATGAAAACTTTTTATTAGTGAAATTTATTCACAGTCCACCTAAGTAAACAGTATGTCTGGGGCACCGAGGCCTATTACCATATTCAGCTGATGTGTGATGGTAGTACATACACAGTAAAATCTTTGCCAAGATGTTTGTCATTGTTTTCTTAACAGTCATAGAGTCTAGTTGTTAAAAGGGATACTTAAAGTGGAACTAAACTGTATCTGAACACCACAAACCGAAAACGTTATCTAAATCATTTTTAATAATAAAGCCAACTCGCCCCTCCATCCATGTTTCTCCTCGAGTAAGGGTAGACAATCTGCCATAACCCCCGGTATCCCCGTGTTTGGCCGGCTACAAGATAAAAGTGGTCTCTGCGGCGGATTCGCTGCGAGATCATTTTTATCGGTGGCAGGAGAGGGGCTTGCCGCGATCCTGTGCCCTTCACCACTTACGGGAGCCGTCGGCAGACGAGTGAGGGTAAGATGGCCCCCCACCCTTCTCCATGACACTGCAGGGCGGATGCGGCGTCATACATCTTAAAGCGGAGCTCCACCCTAAAGTGGAGCTTCCGCTCATTGGAACCCTCCCCCCCCCTCCGGCGCCACAATTGGCACCTTTCAGGGGGGAGGGAGGGGGGTGCAGGTACCTGTACAGTACAGGTATCTGCACCCACTTCCGGCATAGATATCTGCAGAAGGTACGCCCCTTTCCGCAGAATCTACGCCCCTTTCCAAAGGTCCCCCCGCTGCCTGCTGGGAAACACACGGATCCCAGAGACAGCGGGGACCATCCTTATTGCGCAGCGCGACTCGCGCATGCGCAGTAGGGAACCGGGAAATGAAGCCGAAAGGCTCCACTTCCTGATTCCCATACCCAAGATGGAGGCGGCAGCACCCGAGAGACGATCGAGAGATTGGCTTCGGGTGCCGACATCGCGGGCACGCTGGGCGGGTAAGTGTCATTATTTTAAATGTCAGCAGCTGCAGTATTTGTAGCTGCTGGCTTTAAAAAAAAAAAAAACGGCGGAACTCCCGCTTTAAAGGCACATTTTTTTCAATGTCATTTTTTCAAATGACAATTTTTAATGTATTTTTTTTTTTTTTTTAAATTGCATGTAAGTCCAAATATGAGATCTGAGAACTTTTTTTTTACCCCAGATCTCATATTTAAGAGGACCTGTCATGCTTTTTTATATTACAAGGGATGTTTACATTCCTTGTAATAGAAATAAAAGTGACCCAAATAGTTTAAAAAAAAAACAAAAAACTGTGTAAATATAAATTAAATCAAGTAAAATAAGAAATTAAAATTTTTTTTTTTTTTAAATGCCCCATCCCGACGAGCTCGTGCGCAGAAGTGAACGCATACGTGAGTAGCGCCCGCATATGAAAACTGTGGTCAAACCACACATGTGAGGTTTCACCGCAATTGTTAGAGCGAAAGCAATAAGCCCTAGACCTCCTCTGTAGCTCAAAACATGCAACCTGTAGAATTTTTTTAAACGTCGCCTATGGAGATTTTTGAGGGTAAAAGTTTGATGCCATTCCATGAACGGGGACACAATTTTGAAGCGTGACATGTTGGTTATCAATTTACTTGGCGTAACATTATCTTTCACAATATAAAAAATATTGAACTAACTTTACTGTTGTCTTATTTTTTTTTTATTAAAAAAAGTGAATTTTTTGCAAACTGCTGCGCAAATGCGGTGTGAAAAAAAAGTATTGCAATGGCCGCCATTTTAATCTCTAGGGTGTTAAAAGAAAAAAAAACAATATATAATGTTTGGGGGTTTTCTAGCAAAAAAAACAACTTTTAAACATGTAAACACCAAAATCTCAAAACAAAGCTGGTCCTTAAGTGGTTAAATATCCCACATTTTTTTCCTCAGTTTAGGCCGATATGTATTCTTTTAAGTATTTTTGGTTAAAAAAAAATCCCAATAAGCGTATATTGATAGGTTTGCGCAAAAGTTATAGCGTCTGCAAAATAGGGGATGTATTTATGGCATTTTTATTACTTTTTTTTTTTTTTACTAGTAATGGCGGCAATCTGCGATGTGCGATCTGTGATCGGCTCCTAGATTCAAATCAAGTTTGTCAAGCCTTGACCTATGGTCATTTTTAGGTACCATAGTTTGGCACCATTCCATGAACATACACAATTTTATAGCATGGTGTGTTTTGTATGCTGTGCATATACTGTACGACGTAAAAAGTTGCAACATCCATATATAATGCATGCAAAGCTCCCTGTCTCTCCAATGGGAAACCCCTGAGGGCTTTCACACTGGAGCGGTGCTCTGGCAGGACGCAAAAAAAAAAGCCCTGCTAGCAGCATCCTTTGGAGCGGTGAAGGAGCGGTGTATACACCGCTCCTTTACCGCTCCTTCCCATTGAAATCAATGGGGCAGTGCGGCTATACCGTCAGCAGAGCACTGCTGCAGCAGCCTTTTGCGGTGGTTCTTTTTTTTATTTATTTATTTTTTCCTTTTTTTTTTTCTTTTCTTTTCTTTGCGGTGGTTCTAACCCTTTCTCGGCCGCTAGCGGTGGGTAAAAGCGCCCAGCTAGTGGCCGAATAGCGCTGCAAAATTGACGGTAAAGCGCTGCTAAAAATAGCAGTGTTTTACCGCAGACGCACCCACCGCTCCAGTGTGAAAGGGGCCTTACTGAGTATTGAGCTTCTTTATCTTCTAATACTTGCTTGTTCCTGTTTAAGCTGGTGCCATGACCACTGGCCACTGCCCTGGGTTTCCTGTTTCAGGGGGGCTCCTTTCTCTTGAAGAATCCTGTGTAGTCACTCTTGCATACATTTCACATACTGTAAAGTATAGATTTTCTGAAATTCCTTTATGGTTATATTATGTAGTTACTTTAAATGGAAATAATGCATTGTTTTTTTGTGAAATAGATACATTTCTGTTTTGCATACAAAGGAAAAAAATGATCCTAAAATGTATTGAAACTCCTTGAAGTAGTGCACTAGGGTTAAATCCGGACCACCCATGTGAAAGTACCCAAAGAGTCCTCGTTTTGGTGGAACCATCCCTATCGTGGCCTCCCTTGTTATTAGAGACACCGGGTCAGCAGTTTTCTTGTGCTGTAGCGCAGGTATGTCCATTCCTGTACATCTTCATCAGCTGGCATTTCTTATTTGTAGTGGAGAGCCCACCATATTCTTTTCATTTATATGCAAAGGGTAACCCCCTCTCCCTCATTTTTCTTCAGACTAAATATGTAACTTGGTGAAATTTAAGCATGTCATTTTAGCTGTACTGAAGTAAATTAAAGGGTAGAGATGTTGGTTATGCTGCATGTTTTAGCCAGAACAGTAAGCTGAGATCAGCGTTTCTTGGAACAGTCGGTTTTGGTTAGATTACGGTCCTTTCCCCCAGATAGTAATACTTGAGCTACTGTGAGCTACTCAGTGTACTGACCATCCTAGATGTCTGTAAATGCATTACAATATGTCTGGTATGTTTTCCTTTTTTTTCACTTATAACCAAAATGATGGTGGCGTGAGAAAGGTTTTTTTTTTTTTGTGTGCTTAAAATGGATCTCCAGCACTGCAGTGTCCCGGAGTTCCTCGCCTGTCAGTCTGCTTCATGGTACCGCTTATAAGCCAAACTGTACACAGAGCTTTGCATGCGCATCTCGGTGCTCAGGGCGTACAGGCAGGTAAGAAGCTTTAATGCAGAGGAGACATAGTATATTTCTTCTGCATTAAAAATTCTGTTTGCCAATTTTCTTTTTCATAAAGTTCCACTTTAATGTAGACTTTCCAATTTTTTGTGAGTAAACTGTCATTATATAAGGCTCCACAGTGATCAGGTGACCCGGAATCTGGAGTTCTGGGTCCCGACCGTTAGTACAGGGCCTGAGCCTGTCGACTAGGACCCAGTGTCTGTGCTGTGAGCATATTGTGCTGCCCTTCCAGCACAAAGGGAGATACACATATATGTGGCCCCACAGAAATAGCCCACTTCCGTGAGGCCGCATGTATGTGTTACAGCTCACCGAAGAGGAGGAAGTGAAGGAGTAGTGCCGCGGAATAGGAAGAGGCAGATTAGGAAAACTGCCTAGCAACAGGCCTTTCTGGTAAGTAAAAATTTTTATTTATTTATATATATATATATATATTTTTTTTTTTGTAGAAAGTTAATGTAATTTTAATTTTAGGGTGGACCTCCGCTTTAAGCTGATACATATGGAAGCACTGTTGACCTCCATCTAAAAATGATAGTTGCTTTTCTAGTGTAGCGGAATTCTTTTTTATGCTCTGTTCACACTAGGGCGATTTCAGATGTGACTCTTAGCCCTTGTACACACGGTCGGACATTCCGATGGAAAATGTCCGATTGGACTGTGTTGTCAGATAATCCGACAGTGTGTGGGCTCCATCGGACTGTTTCCATCGGAATATCCGACCGGACAAAGTTTTAGAGCTGGGCTATAAAACTTTCCGACAACATGATCCGATCGGACTTTGTCCGATTGTGTGTAGAGAATTCCAATCGGACAAAGTGCCACGCATGCTCAGATCAATTTCCTACACCAAAGCTATTGGCTACTAGCCTGAACGTACTCCCGTTGTAACGAAATAATGTCATCACGTTACGTACGATCGGATTTTCCGACAACTTTGTCCGACCGTGTGTATGCAACACAAGTTTCGGACAAAATCCGACGGATTTTGTTGTCGGAATGTCCGACCCGTGTGTACAAGGGCTAACAGTCGCACAGAATCGCATGACAATAGAATCCCTTTATTTTCAATGGTGCCCATTCACATCATTGCATCAACCTGAACTGTGTAGATTTGTACAATCTTTGAAACTACTCTGCTGTGATATATGTCACTACCCCACTGCCAAGCTTTCCCCAGATTGGTATTTATAGCTGTAATAATTTGCTGCGGTTTTATGTGTTGCGATTGATTATTAATGGTCTGGTTAATGTCTAATACGGTCTAAAAGCATGAAAATGATATTAACTTGTGAGCCTTTCCTGGTAGATGATGATTTAAGCCTTCACCAAAAGCTCCCATAAACCAAACCCTTCTGTGTTCGGTATCCATTATCTTAACCGGTAATTTCAGTCAGTATGGCATTTAATTCAACATAAAAATGAGTTGTTGCTCTTGTACTCTGGTATGATACCAGTCCTTAACCTTCAATGAATATATCCACAGACTACATTTTTCAAGAGAACTCAACCTAGAGCTGTCTGTATATAAAATGGCCACATGACCATGCTTTATTTATTAAAGGGCTTACTCTGTTTTTGTGCTTATAAATGCAGCGTACGTGTGCACAAATTAGGCACTGAAATATCATGGCTGTTTTGCATGTTTGTCTTGAAGTGCCTTGTTAGTGGTTCCATAGCTAGTATAATAGGGTCCTTATCTCTGGTTTGAACTTCTGGACGGCTTATAAGCAAATGGTAGAATTTTCTCCAGCATCATTAAAGCTTAAAGTGAAGCCCATATTTTGTCGTTGTAGCAAGGATAGTGTAGGGAAGGTGAGTTGATACAAGGGGTGTTAAATTGAGCATGTTGCTTTGCTCTGCATAGCAAACAGTTCTGTCCTGAAAGAAGTAAGGCTTGGTTCACACAGGGGCGGCACAACTTGCAGCGCGACTCACAGACGCGACCTGCACACGACTTCAGCGGCGACTTGCAAAACGACTTCTGTATAGAAGTCAATGCAAGTCGCCTGAAGTCGCCCCAAAAATAGTACAGGAACCTTTTTTTAAAGTCTGAGCGACTTGAGTCGCTCCTATTAGAACGGTTCCGTAGTACAGAACGGAGCGCGGCTAAGTCACCTGAACAAGTCGGTCCTGTGTGAACCGGCACGAAGGGTTTTTAAAAGTATATCTATTTATAATTGTATATTTGTTTTTGTAAGCAAAAATACAACACAAATACACTGGAAGGTAACATGTACATATGACAATCTCTTGATAGTGTGTAGTCCATCTCTTATGAAATTAGTTTAACATTCAAAGAACTGTCATCTAGGTTGGAAATTGTGAATAAACGAATCGTAAGCAAAACATTATATCAAAGGACAAAGAAAAAGAAAAAAAAGGGATGGAGGGGTACACAATGGATTTCAGCATTGTGTGTGTGTATATTTTGGTAGGAATAGAATTAGATCATTTGAGTAGGTAGGGACTGGCTGAGTGTATGACTTTTAATCAGAAGTATGGGCTAACATCTCTGGATTGAATAGAGAGTCATCCCAAGGATCCCGTATTTTGGAAAATTGAGGTAAGGAGTCATGGATCGCTGCTGCCTTACGTTCCATTCTACATATCTGTGCTATGGACAATATCAATTGGGACTCTGTTGTAGAATTAGAGGCTAACCAATGGGTAGGTATTACTCTCTTGGCAGCCAACAGAATATAAGACATCAATTTTTTAGCGTGTTTAGATATTCCAGGGACTGGGAGGCCTAGTAAATAACGGGTCCAACGGAAAATCCATCTCTAGCACTGTCTGGAGTAAAGATTGAACCGAGGACCAAAATGGTAGGATTAGCGGACATTCCAAGAAGATATGGTAATGTGTTCCCAGATCTTGTAGGCATCTCCAACATTTCTAGGATACAGAGGGGTAATATTTATGAATAGCTTCTGGGGTCCTATACCAGAACATGAGGACCTTTATAAGCTGTCTTTCTCTGCTCCATGCATCTGGAAGCTTTAGATATGGAGGTGACATAAAGCATCATTGAAAGTTGGCAATGAAAAAGAGTTTGAGCAACAAAGAAAAAAAAAAAAAAAAGGAACAATAGGTCAAAAAAGGACCTATGAAATCAAAATTTTTGAAACCATAGCCTGAGGGGTCAGGACCGCTCAGGATTCCACAGCCGTGGCCATGCATCAAAGATAGACGCACGAGGGACTACAACTTGTCTGGAGTGATCCCCCGCCATCTTCCAACAAAATATGTGATGGCTGATAAAGTTTTGGAACGTGAACCATTATAGAATCAACCCATGGGTATGGGTGAGAAACTCCCCAAATCAGGGGGAACTCAATACGACTTGGGATGAAGCAAGATTAAAGAAAAATGTCAAAGGGAGGTTCTCAAGTTGGGATCTTGGAGAAGGGGTGTCGCTGGGGTGTGGAGAAGTTCTTCTGCGATTTCTGGCGAGCAGGGGTCCAAATCCTACCTGGAATGGATGCAGGCTTAGGTGTTGCGGGAAGTGGTATGGGTTCCTCGTCTGGTAGTGGTGGAAGGCCCAGATTGCGTATGAAAATCTCACTTTCCTGAAGATCCCCCATAGAAAATTGGGTACCATTCCGTGAAGCGGATAAGCGGAAGGGGAAGCCCCAGCAATATGAGATTTGATGGTTTTGCACATGTTGTCACTGGGCGCAAGCTGCGATGTTTAGCGAGGGTAATAGGTGACAAATTGCTGAAAATTTGTATTTTTGCACCCTTAAATTCCAGGCGTGACTTGTGAGTAGTCATAGATAAGGCTTCTTTGCTCTCATAGTAGTGGAAATGCACTATGATATCCCTGGGGTTCGCCCCTGCAGGGGGCTTGGGAGCCAGTGACCTGTGCGCTCTGTGCAGGCGCCAGTCTATGTCAGGTATTTGGGGGGCTAAGGTGTTGAAGAGGCTCAACAAATATGGTCGAATCTTTCGATCTCCCACAGATTCGGGAGTGCCTCGGATGCATAGATTCTGACGGCGTTCCCTGTTTTCCAAATCCTCTTGTTGGGATTGAAGTTGGGAAATTGTTTTAAGCCTGCATTCTTCTAAAACATGAACGTATTGTATCCGATCATCAAATTTAGTTTCCAAGTGATCAGTACATTCTCCTATGTGGATTATCTCCCCCTGAGTTCTTGTGCCAGTTTTCCCACTTCTCTGGTGAAATTGCATGTCATGTTTTTCACTTCACCATGGGTTGCCTGGAGGATTCTACGGTCCGATACGGGTTCTCCCGTGGCTACTGTAGCTTCCGTTCGCTGTGCGGGAGCCATGGAACGCAGCGGGGGTTGGAGCGGAGGAATTACACGTCCGCCATCATCGGATGCGGCGCATGAGCCCCTAAGGCAGTGATGGCGAACCTTGGCACCCCAGATGTTTTAGAACTACATTTCCCATGATGCTCTTGCACGCTGAAGTGTAGTGGAGCATCATGGGAAATGTAGTTTCAAAACATCTGGAGTGCCAAGGTTCGCCATCACTGCCCTAAGGTATATCTAACGGCAGAACTTTTTTTTACGTTTTGGATAAAGTGGAAAAAATTGGAACACCTGTCAGTTTTTATTGCTATCAAATTAGGGAGATTCATCCTCTCTATTTGTCCTTTTACCATTATCATTGAAAGTGAAAGTAATAGAAATTCCTACATTTGGATAAGTTCCTCTCTGCCCACCGCATAATGCCTTTTACAAACGTTCGGACATTCCGACAAAATCTGTCAGATTTTTTCCGACGGATTTTGGCCCAAACTTGTCTTGCATACACATGGTCACACAAAGTTGTTGGAAAATCCAATCCTTCAGAACGAGGTGACATACAACACGTACGACGGGACTATAAAAAGGCCAGTAGCCAATAGCAGTCGGAATTGTCTACACACGATCGGAATTTAAACGATCGGATTTCGTTGTCGGAAAATTTGAGATCCAGATCTCAAACTTTGTGTGTTGGAAATTCCGAAGGAAAAAGTCAGATGGAGCCCACACGCGATCGGAATTTCTGACAACACAGTCCGATCACACATTTTCTGTCAGAAAGTCTGACCGCGTGTACAGGGCATAATAGGTTCCACATCCCTCAATAATGGAATGCTGTGCGTACCCGCTTGGCATTAGACAAAGGATACCGCCGCTCTGTTGTCCATGTGCAGTAACACTGGTCTGTGCTGGATCTGGGATACTAAATTCCTCAATACCAGATCTTTAAACTATTTGAGACTATTCCTGCAGCGGGAAATTCCCATTTCCCCTGGATTGCGTCTTGGTAGCAGTGTGCTCCCCAACCTATTGCTCTGGCATCTGAAGTAATTATGGAACAGGAGACATACTGCAACAGTCGTGGTCTTGAGGGCATGAAAGCTACCAGTTCTGAAATGTAATCCTTAACGACTTTTTTAATCAAATCTGTTACTTGTTGGTCCTCCGTTTCCCTCTCAGGAGCATAATCCCGGACACAGTCCTTGCAGACTAATTCATTTTCCATAGGAATGGCTTTCCGCAAGCCCAGCACTTTCAGGGGGCTTCTCACCTAGGGGAGGGTGGGGATCGATGCCTTCTTGAAGAAGTTCCTCTGCTCGATTGATATCTGGGCCTTGACGATCCCGGTGACCTGGACTCATTTCTGAAGTTTCCTCATGACGCCTGGAGGTCCCCTTGGACTTCTTCTGGCTTAAGGAAACAGAGAGCACAGGCTCCTGGTGCAATACCGTTTTATTAAGATAAAATCAATATACTTACAAAGATATGTTGGAAACAAGCGTCAATGTCCCTCAGTATGGCTCTCTAGATAGTAGACTCTCCAGGTCCGGTGATCGCTATACCATTTGGCGGCTGGATCCCAGTGTCAGCGCACGGCCGCCGACAAGCTGCACGTGAACCGTTCGTAGACTCCAAAGGCTAACCAGCCACAGTGAGGCTGGCACTGCCCTCAATGTCATGTGACTTAGGGGAAGAAGGGGATGTTAGAGGTTGCCTGGACAATGCATTTCAAAAGAAGAATGATTGGGGGGGGGGGGGGTTACCTTTTCATTTTATAATATTCACTATCCTGAGGGGAGGGGTCCAGGGCGGAGCCTATCACAGGTATGCTGCCATGGAGGCACCAGGAAAAAGGTTTGCCTATAGGTCTACTTTAAGGCCCAATTCACACCTGAGTATTTTCTAGCTTGATGCTTGTAGCTGATAAAGTTCATGAGCATCTTTTGAACTACAAGCATAAATATAAAAAAAAATGGAGGAGTGTTTTTCCTTGATTGAATGAGTCCACACAAGGAAAGGACTATATACCTTTATGCACATGTGCCTGGTGCTTCAGTTATTATGATTTTTATTTTTTTTTATTTTTTTACAGATCTTTTTCAATAGGGATAGGATTATGATATGTTTGATTTTGTATACAAATACTGCACAGCAGAGTTAAAGGTTTTCCCATTAGCAGTAGAAGTGTTTTTCACTCCTCTCCAGCAGTTGTAAAACAGCGGCAATCTTGCACCTTGGGGAGGAAATCTGCCAAGATCTGTATTTAAATCACCACCTTCTGTTGCTGGCAGTCGGGGCATCAAATCTCAGCTCTAAAGGGATGGATAGATGTCTTATTGGCAACTACACACTTTTGTAATCTGTGGCTCCCATGTGGCAATCCCTGAGCAAAAGTCGCTGCTCTGAGCCATTCTGTGCATCAGAACATGTGGCCCTAAAGGACCACTCCAAATTAACCGCGTTTCACATAATACCCCTTCTGTAAGTTTAGAAAGCTCTTTACTGCAGAATTCCTTATCATTATGAACTGTCACAACCACATGCTGCCTCACGCTTTCTTTCAGTGTAAAGTTGTGGTGTTTTTTTAACGTATATTATTTCATTTATTATGGTCACAAAAAAAAAAATCGCCGTTAGAGCATTTTTACAGCTGAAAAACATCTCTCTGAACCCACTAGTTTTTTTTTTTTACTGCTCAAAAACACCATTGTCCAAAACTGCTGATAACAGCCTACATGTGCATGGACACAGGATAACATGATAGAGAGTTTAATGACTGTAGAAAAAAAAACGTCTACAGCCAAAAACATCTGCTGTAAAAACATCAAAAAACGTCCAATGTGCATGAGGCCTTAAGGGTATGACTCCAAACTCCACTCTTGTGGGGAAAAAAAAATAGCAAACAATATAAATATATGATATACACACACACACCGTATATATATATATATATTGTATGCAATTACGACACAAGTCATATTGTTATTAAAAATTACCTTTTCAGTTTGCAGCACAATTTTCTGTAAAATGCAATATGGCAACCTGGAGGTATTCTGTGCACAGATGGTATAAATGCCCCCCAGAAATGTAATTTCCTGTTTTTGTGATTGGCTTACTATTTTTCCCAGAAGTCTGCACTGATACAAGTCAGATTTTGGGCATCCACTGCAACAAAAATAGAATTTTTGGTGAGCTACTTTCAAAGAAATATCACATCTCACAGGAATGCAGACCCTGCGTTTTCCTCATTGGAGCCCTGCAGATGCAGCTGCCGATTGATAATTACAAGAATCACTCCCATACAGATTTACTCTGTATATATACAGAGTGGCTGGTGAGGGACTGGCTATTATCAGAGCCAGATGCACACAGGTTACATATGCCTCGATCGTTAGAGAGGGAGCAAAAATGCTAGCACTAGACCTCCTCTGTGACTCTAAACATGTAACCTGTAAAAAAAATTTAAAGCTTCACCTATGGAGATTAATAAGTACAGAAGTTTTACCCCATTCCACAAGTCCAATTTTAAAGGGTGACATGTTAGCTATCTACTTGGCGTAACATCTTTCACGTTATTCCCTAGGGTGTCTGCTAAAACACTATATATATATATATATGTATATGTGTGTATATATAGAAATGTTTGGGGGTTCTGAATACTAGCAAAAAAAGATGATATTTACATGTAGGAGAGAAGTGTCAGAATTGGCCTCGGTGGGGTTAATTATCATAAGTAATATACAAATAATTATTATGTATTGTTTTTAAGGTAATTTTACTATATTTTCAAAATCCGTACTCAAGCAGGTGGCTTAACGGACAAATTACTTAAGTTTGAAGTTATACCTTCCAAGCAGTTATTTCACAGTAAATAGATAATTAATAAATGATTATGTTATAGCATATAAATATATGATTTAGCTTGAATATAACAGTATGTTTTCAACAGAATCAGTTTCTTCTTCTTAGCTGTGTGAGAAAAACATGGGATTGTGGGTAAATCTTATAGCCATAAACTTGTTTTTTTCCTTCTTGTTAAGAGGGCTGAGCTGGAAGGGAGCATTTGGCTTTTAGACACATGCCCCTTCTATGACACTTCAGTGAGAGGCATGCCTCGACTGCAGCATTTTTATTGGACAGCTTGGGCCAATGGTACTGTACCATTGGTCCAAGACTCCCAAGCTGCTCCATGAGCTCAGTGCCTCTGACAAGAAGTGAGGAGAGGCACAGCGAGCTCATCCTCTGTCTGCTGCAAACGGCGTATGCCAGCTTGTATTTAAACTGGCCACTCTGTATGTAGCTTTTAACAGGCTGCGCAAGGAGCCCTGTATCCCTGGAACCATAGGTCGTAGGAGCCCCATTTTTACCAGTGGTGGGGTAGGATTTAGGCTACAAACCCCCCAAATTTGGGGCCTTTGTGACCTAAGGTTGCCAAGCTATGACCCTTGAAGCTTTATTTGTATTTATTTTCATTTTTTTTTTTTTTTTTTTTTTTTTTACAGCCCATAAACTCCACTCTGTGTTATCCTATGTGTCCATGCACACATGGACGTTTTTTAGCTTTTATCAGCAGTGGAGTTTATGGGCTGTTCTCTGAACGCCATAAAATCACGTTCAAAGTGCCGTTTTTCTGACCAAAAAAAAGCCTAAAAACGTCAAACGCCGGTTAACGAACGTTAATTAGCGTTCTATTTTTTCAGTGCATTGTGGGAGTTTTGGGAATACGCTCTCTTCTGGGAGACACATAGATCTCAGGAGACAGCAGGGACCACTCGGAGCACTCAGCGCGACTCGCGCATGCACAGTAGTGTACAAGGCTTCACTTCCTGATTCCCTTACTTAAGATGCCGGTGCCTCCACTCGGAGCCGAGGGATGGGTCGGCTTCGGGTGATGACATTGCGAGCACCCTGGACAGGCAAGTGTCCTTATTTTAGAAGTCAGCAGTTGCGGTATTTGTAGCTGCTGACTTAAATTTTTTTCTTTCTTAGGCTGGCCATAAATTATACAATTTTCTTCTATAGATTTCCTTTAGCCCTTGTACACACGGTCGGAGATTCTGACAACCAAATCCGTCTGATTTTGTCCGACGGATTTTGTCCAAAACTGTTGCATACACACGGTCGGACAAAGTTGTCGGAAATGTCGACGTGATGACGTTATTTCGTTACGACGGGACTACATTCAGGCTAGTAGCCAATAGCTTTGGTGTAGGAATCTGATCTGAGCATGCGTGGCACTTTGTCCGATTAGAATTCTCTACACATGATCGGAGTATATCCGATCGGAGCAGTTTGTCTGAAAATTTTACCAACAAGTTGGAAAACTTGGTCCGTCGGATACTCCGATGGAAACAGTCCGATGGAGACCACACACAGTCGGAATATCCGACAAAACGGTCCGATCGGACACATTCCGTCGGAATCTCCGACCGTGTGTACAAGGGCTTAGATTTACCAAAACCATATAATATGAAGTCAAATCTGAACACTTTCCGTTTGTGTGCAGTCAGGCAGGCCCTTGTACTACACAGTTGAAGGTAATTCTAAAGGAAATTGAATAAGAAAATTGTATGGTGTATGGCCAGCTTTTGGCGGAATTCTACCTTAAACATGTTAGCTGGAGTTCAGCTTTAATTTGTCAGTCAAATCCATCTAATATCTGTTAGTGGAGCCATCACTACCCTCTCCCCAGGTTTACAAAGTTGCTCCCCACCATAAGGGATCCCCTCTATGACAGGAAGTGTGTTACTGGCCGGATCAACACTTGAAAATAAAGAAAAAGTCAGAAAAGAAGAAAACAGTTGAGCCCACCACATTTAGGGATTAGTAAACTACTATGTATTTTTTTGTTTTTAGTGTAGATATTTAAATCTACTTCTAAAAGAGATCAACTTTGTGTAGAAAAAAAAATCTTCTTGATGTGTGTTACTGTTATATTTGTGTGTTAGTTTTGATAGCTTTGTTTCTATGTATTCTGGCTGCAATTGTTCTGATAATGACTATATACCTTCCTGAGATCTTTATGCCTGGCTGGTATATATAGCATAGGCACTCACAATGGACAATATTCTTCAGATAGCTAAACTTGCCAAACACTTTAAATTCACAAATGTCTTTACTGCACGTCCTCAAAAAGGAGTATTGGCTTTTCCTAGCCTCAATGTGTGTCTTGTATCGGAAGATAAAGAAGCTCACACACTAAGAAAAGGAAGTTACCTCAGCAGACGGGGGGCAGGAAATACAGAAAATAACATGTAATGCAAAAATAGTGAAAAAAGGCAACAGCATAATAATAAAAAAAACAACCAAAAAAACAACATAGGTTGTATACACATTACAGCTGGGTTTTCTATATACTGCGGCACACTATGGGGTTGATTTACTAAAGGCAAATATACTCTACACTGCAAGTGCAGTTGCTCTACATCTGAGGGGAAGTTCTGCTGAATTCTATCATCCAATTATGTGCAAGCAAAAATGCAGTTTTCTCTTTCGTTCATTGACAGACACAACGCTCCATTATTCAGAACCATACGGTTATATCGCCCCCTACAGGAGTAGGACCCTAATTGGAAAAAAGACTTTGCTACGCCTATGGGCAGTCCTAGGTGATATACACCCCCCTCTCTGCTGTAGGCCTTCAGTTTTTCTCTGCCTAGTCAGGAGTAAGGACATAGTTCCCTGCTGGGATCTTTAGTCCTGGCAATTTTTTGTTTTTGCTTTTTAAACAAAATTTTTTCTCTTGGAATTTTTCCTGTGAGAGCTACAATCAGCTGCTGCACTGGGCAATGGGCTGGACACTAAGTTTCAGTGGTCTCCCCAGTCTGGCCAGCGAGCGCATGCAGACCGCAGCTATGCGCTAGGTCAGCCGCGCCATAGCCCCACTGGACGAGGGCTGGCCCTGCAAGTTAAATGTCTCACGAGGTCGCATACGACCGGGTCTCAGCCTGCGTCGCAGCGTTCCTCGTGGCTGACAGCCCCCCACTTTGGCAAGGGAAATCTGTCTGGGTGCATTACCTGCACACTTCACTGGAGCAGTACCTAAGGGGCCCCTCTTCTCCTTCCCTGGAGTGGTGTGGGGTTCGGGTACTCCCTGGGGTGGTTGGTCCCTCTGGGGTTCTCTTTCACACCCCCCATTCCACGGGTGAGACTCGGGCCTAGGTGCTTTGGACACTCTGTCCACTTCCCCCTTCAGGGTTGTCACTATGGGGGGTACATCTGGGCACCCGCTGGATGGTTTGGCTGGTGACCAGACATCCGCGGATCTCCACTAATTTAGGCCGTGGCTTTGCGGCCTACCAACCAGGTTTGTGTGGGGCGGCCCTAGAGCGAACGGTGGAGGCCGTCGCTTTCTGTTACGGGCATACCTCCTCTTTCCTCATTTCTGCCTGCTCCTGTCCCCCCGCGGGCCTGTGCACTCACAGTGGGCGGCTGAAAATTTAGGCAACGCCAGACGCCTTCTCTCAGAGGGACAGCACTGTGGGGGCTCTGAAGGCGACCCCCTTTTTGGAAGGTTATTTAAGTGGGCTCTCTGTAGGCACCTCCTGTGCGAGGCCTCCGCCAGTGCCCACTGTGAATAGTCCAGTGGTGCCCTGTGCGGGGTCTCAGCTGGTGCTCCCTGTTAGGGGTTCAGTGCTGCCCCCTGTGAGGGTTTCAGTTGTGCCCCCTGAGCAGGGTTTTCCATAGGTGCCTCTTGTGCGGGGTCTCAGCCAGTGCCCACTGTGAGGGGTCCAGTGGTGCCCCCTGTGCGGGGTCTCAGCAGTGACCCTGTTAGTGATCTAGTGGTGCCGCCTGCGCAGTGCATCAGTCTCGGCCTGTGCCCCTTTTAAGGAGCCTTGGTTAGCGCCCCCATGATTCTGGTAGAGGACTCTTTGACTTTTTTAAGCATCCGGCTGACATACCTGGAGGGGGGGCAGATTTCCTCTGCTTTCGCTGAGTTGGCGGACCAGTTATGGGGGCTGCAGTTTGTATGCAATGCCTCTTAGACGCAGTTCCCCTGGTTGCTAAGCTCTCTGTTTCTGCAGTGTTACTTAGACATGTATTGTGGCTTAAGTGTTGGTCTGCAGACTGGGCTTCTAAAAAAGCTCTGACTGGGTTACCATTTCAAGGCAATTGTCTGGGGCTACCCTGGAAGACATGATTACGACTCTCACAGGAGGGAAGTGTACATCTCTTCCACAGTCTGAAATGGGGAAAAGGGTCTCGTAGCAGATGCAGTCCTTCTCTGTATGCAATGGACCTGGTCTGGCGAGCCAAGAGCAGGGCTTCCTAGACCCACAGACAAGGCCCCTTCAGCATGAGTTCCAGTTTTGAACTCCGAAAAGGGTTTTTTCCTCCCAGTAGGTGTCTGTCACTGGACTGTTGGCAGTTCTCCCTGGGGCTGTGCAAGCCCTGTTGCTTCAAGGTGTGCTTGTTCCGGTTCCAGTGGGTATAGAAAGTCAGAGTGGAGTCAATTCACACTGTGGTTCCTTCATCATGGAAATTTTCTGGCTTCTAACATAATGGATGCTTATTTATTTAACATGGCCTATGTTGATCACCAGGGCGGAATGAAGAGTGTATTTGCAGCCCTAACAGTAGCCAGCATCCTCTGGTGGGCATAACACCTTGTTCAGGCCCCCTCCGCCATATGTATTCTAGGAGCAATTGCCTCAGTTGGCTAGTGTTGGCCCACGGGCTGGTCCCTTCACCAGGACATGTTTCATTGGATATGTCTCCGATGGGGAACTCCCGAGGTAGAGCTGTTGCATTCCCGGCTTAACGGAATGGTACTGAGGTTTCTGGCAAGGTCGCGGAATCCTCTGGTGGACACTGCAGATGCTCTGGTGGCCCAGTGGGGCCCATATAGTCTGATCTACGCCTCTCTTCCCGCTCAAGCTTCTGCCGTGGCTTTTGCACAGGATCGAAGCCGAAGGGATTCCAGTCATTCTAGTGGGCCCAGATGGCCTGGTTGGTCTCGGTACGCTGACCTGATGCGCTTGGTCGCTGACGTTCCTTGGCCACTGCCTCTCTGGGAGGTTCTACTGTCCCGAGGGCCGATATTCCATCCTGCTTCAGTCGCTGGTTTTGAAGGCCTGGTTGTTACAAGCCAGGTGCTGAAGTTACGACGCTGCTGAAGGCTAGGAAGCCTTCCTCTAGGAAGATTTACCACCGTACGTGAATAGCATACATATCCTGGTGTGAGGCACTTGGCATTTACCCTTGTTCTTTCTCAGTGGCTCGGATTTCGACCTTCCTTCACAGGGGGGTTGAGCAGAACTTGGCCTTGAGTACCATCAATGGCCAGTTGTGAAAACCTTGGCGGTTTTCTTGAGTGTCCCCTGGTCTTGCACTCCTTGGTGCGTACTCTTAATCAAGAGAGTTGTCATCTGCCTCCTCCGGTGAGGTCTCTTTTAACGCCATAGGATCTGCTCTTAGTGCATTTGGTTCTACAGGAGCCTCCCTTTGAAAATATTCGGGTGATTCCTCTGCTTGCTCTGTCCCAGAAGGTGGCTTTTTTGGTTGCTATCACCTCTGCTCGCATGTCATACTTCTTAGCTGATGATCAACAAAAATGACGTGGTTTTTCACCCTTGTCCGAGGTTCCCTCCTCTAATTCCTTTTGACTAAGGACATTATACTGCCTTCCCTGTGTCCCAGGTCAAATGTCCTAACTGTTTTACCTTACATGCCCTGGATTTGTTCGGGCGATTCGGGTGTATTTGACAGTCACAGGGTCTTTTTGAAGCTCAGACTCATTGTTTGTGATCACGAACAAGCCAAAAAAGGGGCTGTCTGCTTCTTCTGTGACCTTTCTAGATGGGTCAGACAGACAATGACTCTGGCCTATTCTATCAGGGGTTTGGGTTCATCCTTTCCCTGTTACAGCGCATTATACTTGGCTGCTTACCTCTAAGGAGTTTGATGCCTCTGACAATGCTTGTTACTAAACTGAAGGCCTATAGCAGAGAGGTGGGGTGTATATCACGTAGGACTGCCCATAAACGTAGCCAAGTCTTTTTTCTGCCTATTGTCCTACTTCTGTAGGGGGCGATATAACGTTATAGTTCTGAATAATGGAGTGCTGTGTCTGTCAATGAACTCAGAGAAATAGATTTTACGGTAAGTCAAAAATCCACATTTTTTATTTTCCTTGCATTTGATTAAAGAGGAAGTAAACCCCTTCAAACCACTTTGACCTACAGGTAAGCCTAGATTAAGGCTTACCTGTAGGTCCAAGCAATATCTCCTAAACCTATATGGTTTAGGAGATATTTGCCCGAAAATGGGCACCGCTGTCGCAGGCGCACTAAATGCGGCAAGTCCAAGAATGGATTTGCCTAATTTGTCGACTCCCGTGCGCATGCGCGGGAGTGACGTCATCGCGGCTTCGCCGAATGGCAGCGGCGGAGCTGCGAGACGCGACTCCCGTTCGCATGCGCGGAAGTGACGTCATCGCGGCTTCGCCGCTGTCATTGGTCGGAGCTGCGAGACGCCACCAGCAAGATGGATGCGGCGGACTACAGGGATCAGCGGCGACTTCGCTGGCTCCTGTGTCAGGTAAGTGACACATAATGAGCTACTATGCGATGCATAGTAGTCCATTATGCTTTACCTTTGCAGGGAAAAAAAGAGGAAGTAAACCCATCAGGGTTTACTTCCTCTTTAAGTATTCTTTGCAAAGTGAAGCTTTACCTCATTTACTAAGCTTTGGAGCAAGTGCACTTGCAGTGCACAGTATATTTGCCTTTAGTAAATCAATCTCGCTGTGTATTTTTTTTTTTTTTTTTACTATTTTGGGACAGTTTTGCTTTGAAAAATAAATCAGGAGATATGTGACCATTTACCACCAAATGAAAGCCCAATTTGTTCTTAAAAAAAAACAAGGTATAATTCACCTGGACGCACAAAGTAGTTGTGATGATATGTACGGTTTTATTAACACATGTCAAAGTTGCAACATTGTGCTTGGGCTTTAAGATTTGATTTACCGGTAGGCATGACAGAGTTAACTTAGTTGGAAACATATTTTTCTAAATCACACATGGCCAGTGGAAAATCTACACACAGTTATGAGCTCATTACTGCAATTGTACTCTTTCAGATAGATCATGCATCAAGTGCAGCAGTGACCCACTACTTCTGCATATAGTCTAGCTTGGGGCATTTAAATTAGCATTTTATCCATCTATCCACTTTACTGAAGTCCACAACCGCAGCTAAACCTCGTACATTGAATAGACTCCTACAACAACAAAAAGCCTCACTCTGATCACTCTCGCATCATATCTGCAAATGAAAATGCTTTTATGACCTCATTTAATTTGAAACTCAAGTTAAAGCCTTTTCTTTCTTTCTCTCTCTTCTTTCTTTCTTTCTCTTTCTTTCTTTCTTTCTTTCTTTCTTTCTTTCTTTCTTTCTGCTTCCTCGATCTTCTACTATACTTCCTAATTCCTCCTTCTCTCTTCTGCCATGGCTCTTCTGTCTTTATCGATCTCCCTCAGTTCCTTCCCAATTTTTTGTGGATTTTTTTTGTATGTTTCCCTTTCTCTCCCGCCAATGGCCCCATACCTTCTCTGTTTATTTTGTTCAAACTCTCTTCCTTCCCTCCATATATCCTCTTTATTTCTCTATCTCATCTTCTCTTCGTTCTATTTGTCTAGCTGCCTCTTTCTTTCTCTATCTACCCCAATTATACACCACAAGTGGATATACATAGGGTGCCTCCCCCCAATCCCCCTCTATGCAGACTCAAAATTTGCAATCGTGGCTTTCTTACTATCCAGGGGGGCAGCACAATTATATACACATAACCACAGATGTTCTCTGTAAAATGCCATGAAATTTGAAAGTGGTCTCTTTGTTCACTACAGACCGCGAATGAATAGTTTGCGTGGTAAGAGGGAGATCTATCTCCCTGCAAGGGTGATTTAAGATCTTGCAGTTTGGAGTCTGTTGTAAGGAGACTGAAATTTTGTCTGTCACACATTTGTTTGCCCAATAAAGCATTTTTCTTTTGTGGGGTTATTAGGACATCGCTGTGTGCTTTGGGATGTCAAGTATTATTCTCCATCAGTGGATTTCTGCTTCCTTTGCTAGCAAAGCCAAATGGTCTCAGAGTTTATGCTGTGCCCCAATGGGTCCCATTCACTCCTGAGCATTTTGTGGCTCAAAGATCCAAAACACTCAACATCCAAAATCCCATGCATTTCCCAGCCAATAGTGACTGTTCACATATGAGCACTCGGGCACCTTTAGCTTGACACCTGACGTTCCCAAAGTTAGTAGGGTCCTATCAGAATGTTTTCGCTCATTGTGGCCGTGCTGGTGTCCATTCAAGCTGGCGTCAGCGAGGCGCGTCCATCCGAGGCATGGAACGCAAACAGAACTTCAGGCGAGGGGAGATGACGTCACACTTGGAAGAAAACCTCCAGGTCTTCAGGAAAAAAACTCAAGACCTTCCTCTTCTGGAAGCTGGACAACAAAGCTCCGCTCAGCGCCTTGAGGCGATTCAGTTCACATTGTGCGCTATACAAATTATTCATTCACAGTAATAATATTTAAAGGGGAACTCTGGGCACAATAACCTACATTTAAATATATTCCTCATGAACCACAAAGGATATAAATCCTGGTTGTGTGCACCAAATGTCCTTACAAACCCAGTTATTACCTTGTAGAAGTGACATCATCACTGTGCAGAGAACAAAGTTGTGGGAAGGACCCAGAAGACCCCTCCCACTCTACAGGCTGCCTGCAGAACATGACAGGAAGGGGCAGAGACCAGACTGACCACTCTACACAAGGAAAGAGAGCAGTAGTGACCGGTCTTTATTACAGGAAATGCCTGCACAGAGGCAAAGTTACACGCTGGATTACTGTATAAAACTGGAAAGAATACACAAAGCACATGACCTCTTGTATTTAGACAATATTTCAAAGTTCAGCATTAAATACAATGGCACCCTACAGTAAGATGGACATACTAAATCATCTCTTCTAGGGGTCTTTGTGGGCATGTAGTGATGCAAGGAATAAGCCTGTGGATTGTGTGTGGAAAGCTGACAATATCACAGTGATCCTTCTTTCATGCCGAGTCTCCTCATCGCAAGAGCGTAAGGAAGGAAGTCTTATCTACCATCATATGGGTATTAGCTGCCAGTCCATTCACTGTTGATGAAAGCTGCCTTAGCGATATTTAATGACAGAAGGAAAACATCTCCATGTTTATATTGACCTTTAACGCCTTCACAGCTTTGGCTTCCCGTGTTTTGGACTGTGCTTGTCGGGGTTTTTTTTTTTTTTTTTAACTGATTCATGTCTTGTGTGAAAGGCAGTTGAAGAAAGAGGTTTTTGTTTTAATAAATATGTGCATTTTTTGAGATATAAAGAAGAAACACTATTGGGTCTGTCAGAATAGAAATACACGAAAGAGCAAATGTAGAAAACAAATTAAACTGGTCACTTAACAACTAATGCTGTCCAGGAAACAGCATATCGGTTATAGTGCAGTCACATATTTTTATCCTTTGTGACTTGGTTCTCCTCAGAAAGGCTTAAAGTGGTTGTAAACCCTTACAAACCACTTTGACCTACAGGTAAGCCTAGATTAAGGCTTACCTGTAGGTCCAAGAAATATCTCCCAAACCAATACGGTTTAGGAGATATTTGCCCGAAGACGGGCACCGCTATCTTACGGCGCATGCGCCGTAGACAGCGGAGCACAGGCGCACTGAGCGGGGCATCGTCGATGACGAAGATGCCGCACAATGCCGTGCGTCTCGGCTCCCGTGCGCATGCGCGGGAGTGACGTCATCGCTGCTCCGGCGAATCACAGCGCCGGAGCAGCGAGACCCTCGGAGACCCACCAAGAAGATGGACGCTCGGAACTACAGGGGACAGCGGTGACTTCGCTGGCTCCTGTGTCAGGTAACTGACACATAATGGACTACTATGCGATGCGATGCGATGCGATGCATAGTAGTCCATTATGCTTTGCCTTTGCAGGGAATGAAAGAGGAAGTAAACTCATCAGGGTTTACTTCCTCTTTAAAGCGTTTGTTACACCATTTCATATTCTTGATATGTGCCCTGCTGTACCATGTACTTGTAAAAAAAAAAAAGTGTCCTTTTCTCCTTGTATTACTTTCTTTGTGTGAGAGCATTCCTGTCCCCATTGACAGTTTCCTCAGGTTAAAGAAAACCTGTCACCAATAAATCATCACATAGGGGACTTTTTGTCCCTTATGTGATAATAAAAATAAATAAAAGGTTGAAGTGGTTGTATAGTCCTTTTTGGGACTTTTACCTACAGGAAAGCCTATAATAAGGCTTACCTGTAGGTAAAAAAAAAAATCTTCCCCTCGCAATGCGCCGCTGACTGCAGTGGCGCATGCGCACGGGGGATTCTTGGCTGAAAGTCCGGCAGACGCCGGACCCTGCCGGGAAGTAATCTCCCGCAGGCGCATGCGCGGGAGTGACGAAATCTGGCTTTAACGGCATGGCTATTGAGAGCCAGGTGTTGAGGAACCGGGGTCTGTTGGAATTGGTGATTCCAACTATGTTGAGAGCACGGAAATCTTCTTCTCGGAAGATATACCATTGTACCTGGAAGGCCTACATCGCGATAGCCGGAAGAAACGCAGAGGGAACATGTCAGCTTACTGGGCATGGATCGGGCCAGATGTTGGGGCCTCGTTCTATGTATAATGAGCTAGTATGCGGTGCATACAAGCTCATTATGCCTTTTCCTTTGCAAGTGAGTAAAAAAAAAAAAAAACATCAGCGGGTATACAACCGCTTTAAGTAAAAAAAAAACATTTTTTGGGATTGTAAAAAATTAAAATAACATTCAAGCGCACAAAATCCCACCTCCCCTAAAAAAAAAAGAATTTTGAGGCCCCCCACATTTACGTACATACCTAAACGCATGCGTTGGGGTGCTTACGCATTAAAACATTGATTGTGATACACATGTTACATATTGCTGTGCACGCGCACAAACTGGCTTCTAAAATTTTAGCTAGCTCCTAGATTCAAAGCATATTTTTCAAGCCTGATTTAACCCTAATAATAATGCTAATAATTAGATCTAACAGATTCCTCCATCCATGTTAATTGCAGGGGTGGACACCCACCCTTAGAATACCTGAACAGCGGCTGCATCTGATTTAGATGTCGGGTGGGAGAGGACTGACTGGGGGCACCCACAAAGCAAATTTAGGCTGGTTCAACATGAACAGGACAAAATGCGTCACATTTTTTATCTGGCTTAGGCAGGAAGTGAATCTAATCATGCTATGTACAGTTAGGTTCATATACAGTATCTCAGAAAAGTGAGTAATATTTTATTATATCTTTTCATGTGACAACACTGAAGAAATGACACTTGTCTACAATGTAAAGTAGTGAGTGTACAGCTTGTATAACAGTTTAAATTTGCTGTCCCCTCAAAATAACTCAACACACAGCCCATGATGAACCACTGGCAAC
Organism: Lithobates pipiens; assembly: GCF_037356315.1. Classification (NCBI taxonomy): domain Eukaryota; kingdom Metazoa; phylum Chordata; class Amphibia; order Anura; family Ranidae; genus Lithobates; species Lithobates pipiens. The sequence continues at coordinate 4,244,441 of NW_027507696.1, read as the reverse complement.
AAAAGTGAGTACACCCCTAAGTGAAAATTTCCAAATTGGGCCCAATTAGCCATATTCCCTCCCCGGTGTCCTGAGACTCGTTAGTGTTACAAGGTCCCAGGTGTGAATGGGGAGCACTTGTGTTAAATTTTGTGTCATCGCTCTCACTCTCTCATACTGGTCACTGGAAGTTCAACATGGCACCTCATGGCAAAGAACTCTCTGAGGATCTGAAAAAAAGAATTGTTGCTCTACATAAAGAGGACCTAGGCTATAAGAAGATTGCCAAGACCCTGAAACTGAGCTGCAGATTGGTGGGCAAGACCATACAGCGGTTTAACAGGACAGGTTCCCCTCAGAACAGGCCTCGCCATGGTTGAACAAAGAAGTTGAGTGCACATACACGGCGTCATATCCAGAGGTTGTCTTTGGGAAATAGACGTATGAGTGCTGCCAGCATTGCTGCAAAGTTTGAGGAGGTGGGGGGGTCGGGTCAGCCTGTCAGTGCTCAGACTATTTGCCGCACACGGGGTTCAGATTGGTGAGCATGTGAACAACATCAAGAGGGGTCTTAGATCTCATAGTGTCTTCAGATATTTTCGACAGTGCCATAACAGAGATCCCAGATGTTTGAAATTCTGGGGAATTGAAAGGGTGGACCGGCATTGGAGGGGGGAAATTATATTCGTCACATTAGTCAAGGAGAATCCTATTGGATTGTAGAGACTAACGTTCTGACACCTGAAGGGTTAAATGTCGACCTTGACCTTAACTGCTTAATTTCTGACAAATTCCCCCTTTTCAGTTTTTTATCATTTTTATTAATTTTATATTTGTAATCTTTGGTGTGCTATGTACATTTTTAATATTACATTTTTGGTATAAATTTTAGTAAAATATTTTTTTTAATCTATATTTTTGAATGTATTTTTCATTTTTATGCCATTATATTGGTAATGATTTGATTGTTAGATTTCGAAGGATGGCATTGGGCGTGGTCAATATTGAATGTAGAATTGTGATATTATTAGTATCCAAATGAGGGCAGTATTCTAGCTCTATATGCTTCAAATTGGTATTTAGATATTATTTAATTATTCTCTTGCCATGTAGAGATACACGGGACGTTTTAATTATGTAGGTATTATAGCTTCGATAAGAGGAAAGTCTAAAATCTTTGTATATGGATTGATTTCTCATGTGGATCAATGTTTTTTAATGGCCGTAGAGATATGGTGGTTACCGTTATGTGTGGCGGCGACCGTTGCCATAACAGCAGCGCACTTGGACTGGGCTGACGGCTTTACGTCATGGTTCTTCCCCCGCTGTGAGTGGTGTCGGCTGTTGCCATAACAGCGGCCTCCTATAAAGTGACAGACGGGTGACGCCGTAGCCACGTCCCGCTGAGGAAGTTCACGTGAACGTAACACGTACAGGGGAAGGCTGCGTCTGACGTCACCCGCTGCTGTCCTTCGGAATCAGACTGACTAATGTTTTTATGCCTGTACCAAACTGCTAAAGTGTGAGTAGTCCGTGTTTGAACACAATTAAAAACTTTTATTGAACATACAATGAGCACTTGGATCCTTTCCTTTTTATCATTTATGGTTTGGCGTCTGTATCTATTTCTGAAGAATCTGGAAATGAGTGTGTGATTCCCTTCAACCCATTTGGTATATTGGGATCTGCTTGCATGACTACTTGTTAGCTCAGTAGTCCATGCCCTGAAGTGAGAATAGATAATTGGACTGGAGGTGGAGGGACTGTCACCTAATGTTGATATATCATCACAGGTGAAGGCTTTTTGGGACCTGTTGTCCAACTCTTTGGACCTTTTTATCACATTTTTTTCACTTCATTAATTATTGAAATTTATTTGGGACCAACGTTTTGAATTTTTGTTTTGCGCTGCACTTATAGCTTATTTAATTTTACCTTTGGATTTTTTGTGAAAATTCTTTTGTGTTCAGCTTGCATACAGGGGGGGGTGTGTTATATAATTTTTCACATGTATATTTTTGCGCTGTTTTCACCTTCTGTTTTGTATATATGCCACATGCTGCATCAAATTAGTCTGCATGACTGTCGTCCCAGAAGGAAGCCTCTTCTAAAGATGATGCACAAGAAGTTAATTACACAATTTTCTGAAGACAAACAGACTAAGGGCATGGGTCACTGGAACCATGTCCTGTGATCTGATGAGACCAAGATAAACTTATTTGGTTCAGATGGTGTCAAGCGTGTGTGTCGGTAACCGAGTGAGGAGTACAAAGACAAGTGTGTCTTGCCTACAGTCAAGCATAGTGGTGGGAGTGTCATAGTCTGGGACTGCATGAGTGCTGCCGGCACTGGAGAGCTACTGATCATTGAGGGAACCATGAATGCCAACATGTACTGTGACATACTGAAGCAGGGCATGATTCCCTCCCTTCTGAAGCTGGGCAGCATGGCAGTATTCCAACATAACCAAAAACACACCTCCAATATGACCACTGCCTTGCTAAAGAATATAAGGGTAAAGGTGATGGATTGGCCAAGCATGTCTTCAGACCTAAACCCTATTGAGCATCTGTGGGGCATCCTTAAATTGAAGGTGGAGGAGCGCAAGGTCTCCAACATCCACCAGCTCCGTGATGTCGTTATGGAGCAGTGGAAGAGGACTCCAGTGGCAACCTGTGAAGCTCTGGTGATCTCCATGCCCAAGAGGGTTAAGGCAGTGCTGGAAAATAATGGTGGCCACACAAAATATTGACACTTGGGGCCCAATTTGGACATTTTTACTTAGGGGTGTACTCACTTTTGTTGCCAGCAATTAAGACATTAATAGCTGTACGTTGAGTTATTTTGAGGGGACAACAAATTTACACTGTTATACAAGCTGTACACTCACTACTTTGTAGCAAAGTGTCATTTGTTTAGTGTTGTCACATGAAAAGATTTATTAAAATATTTAAAAAAATGTGAGGGGTGTACTCACTTTTGTGAAATACTATATGCACAGGCACAATTTTCATACTTTTGGCTCTGTATGCCACCAGAATAAAATAAAACAAAACAATCATAATCAATTTGAAGTGCAGACTTTCAGCTTTAATTCAGAACATCAATATCAAGTACAAATTTTAATTTGTTTCAGTCTAGGGCTGAAACAACTAATCAATTAATCGACAACTAATCGATTTTGAAATTAATCGATTACTATTTTCATAATTGATTAATTGGCCAGTAACATAATGGGGGTAAAAAAAACTAAAATGAGCCCTTTATAGTATGAAAAGAGCAAATATTCGCTACTCTAAATATTACTTTCACAGTTCTACAGTAAAAAAATGAACCCCTTACAGTAGTGATTATGTGTTTTTTTTTTTTTTTTGTACTATAAAGGGCTATTTTTTAACCCCATTATGCTACTAAACATCTTAGCCCTTGTACACACGGTCGGACATTCCAACGGAAAATGTCCGATCGGACCCTGTTGTTGGATAATCCGACTGTGTGTGGGCTCCATCGGACTGTTTCCGACGGACAAAGTTTTAGAGCTGGGCTATAAAACTTTCCGACAACATGATCCGATGGGACTTTGTCTGATCGTTTGTAGAGAATTCCGATCGGACAAAGTGCCACGCATGCTCAGATCAAATTCCTAGACCAAAGCTATTGGCTACTAGCCTGAACGTAGTCCCGTCGTAACGAAATAACATCATCTCGTTACGTACGATCGGATTTTCCCACAACTCTGTCCGACCGTGTGTATACAACACAAGTTTCGGACAAAATCCGACGGATTTTGTTGTCGGAATGTCCGACCGCGTGTACAAGGGCTTAGATGCTATAGGCGCTTTAGTTCATTTACACGGTTTCCTATGAGACATGTTCACATATATGCTTTTTTCTGCCGCTGCGTATTTGGAAAGGGTCAGGGACTTTTTTTTAATGCAAAACTGTTCTTTTTTGGTTCATTATACTTTAATGGAAAAGCTGCAGAAAAGCATGTAATGCATTTTTGCAGCAATTTGTGTTTTTTAACCACTTGCTTACTGGGCACTTAAACCCCCCTCAGTCCCAGACCAATTTTCAGCTTTCAGCGCTGATGCACTTTGAATGACAATTGCGCGGGCATACAACACTGTACCCAAATGAAATTTTTATCATTTTTTTCCCACAAATAGAGCTTTCTTTTGGTGGTATTTAGTTACAGCTCGGAGTTTTATTTTTTGCTAAACAAACAAAAAAAGATGCAAAAAAAAAAAAAAAAAAAATCATGTTTTAATAGTTTGTTATAAAATTTTGCAAACGGGTCATTTTTCTCCTTCATTGAAGTGCGCTGATTAGGCGGCACTGATAGGCTGCATTGGTGGGCACTGATGGGCTGCATTGGTGGGCACTGATGGGCTGCATTGGTGGGCACTGATAGGCTGCACTGGTGGGCACTGATAGGCATAGTTAAGGCGGCACTAATAGGCACAGATAAGGCGGCACCGATGGGCACAGATAAGGCGGCACTGATGGGCAAAGATGGGCACAGATAAGATGGCACGGATGGGTGGCACGGATGGGTGGCACGGATGGGCACTGATAGGTACCACAGATAGATGGGACTGATGGGCACTGATAGGTGGCACTGATAGGTGGCTCTGATAGGTGGCACTGCTGGGCACTGATGGGCGGCACTGCTGGGCACTGATGGGCGGCACTGCTGGGCACTGATGGGCGGCACTGGGGTGCAGCACCTTTGAGGCAGATTTTGGGTGGCACTGTGGGTGGCACTGCTGGGTGGCACTGTGGGTGGCACTGTGGGCACTGCTGGGTGGCACTGTGGGCACTGCTGGGTGGCACTGTGGGCACTATGGGCACTGCTGGGTGGCACTGACAGGGGGGCACTTACTTTATTTCAGGATGGCACTGCGGGTGGCAGGTGGGCACTGGCAGGGGGCAGGTGTCCGTTTAAATTGCTGGCCGTGATCGGGACTGATGTCCCGAACACGGCTGCCGGCGATCGGCTTTTTTTTTTTCTCCTCGCGCTGTCAGCGCGAGGAGGAATACTAGCCGATTACCGGCTCCGTTTTATCACATGATCAGCTGTCATTGGCTGACAGCTGATCACGTGATAAGGGGTCGGGATCGACCCCTTACACGGATCGGTGATCAGGCGAGTCTCACGGACTCGCCGATCACAGAGCGCGCCGCGCGCGCCCCTCAGGGGGCGCGCAGGCCGCTCGTAACCGGGACTACGTCAATAGACGTAGTCCCGGAAATGTGGGTCCGCGCTATTGCCGTCATTTTGCAATAGCGCGGTACCCAAGTGGTTAATCTGCCCAACAACAAATTGGCCAAAAAAAATGCAAAATTGCAAATCGTAGCAAAATCACATGTGCAAAAATAAAAACGCACAGCAAAAAGCATGGCAGAAACAGCTCAAAAGAAAACTGCATTTTCAGACCAGAATATTCAGACGAAAAATCTTTGTACATTCGCTGAATGAAAGAATGTTGTTTGAAATTTTCACTTGTTTTTAACATTCTGTTTTTAAAATGAATGTCATTTCTGAATGAAAATCACATACACTGTCTGAAAATTCATTTGACTAAGAAGTTTTCTATTATTTCCAAATTTTACCATCACTGTGCTTGAAAATGAATGTCGATTTGATTCCACTAACGATTAGAAAATCGAACAAACGTTCTTAAAATGAACATTTTTTTTGAAGGAAGACATTGATTTTTTAAATAAAAAAAAGTCTTCTCTGAGTCTGATGATATTTAACAGATTCACCCTTTAATAGTATATACAGTACAGTATTATATCCTCCAATGGTATATACGGTATATCTCTCCTCTAATAGTTTATACAGTATATCAACTCTAATAGTATATACAGTCTGTTATAGTCTTCTGTCTGTTATTCTCAGTGGATTAGATATTTTGTGCCCCAACCATATAGTTGGTTATTTATGTTTACCACTACATAGAGATATTTAAGAATAAATTGCCTTTTTTTTTAACTTTACATATTAACTAAATTATAAACCACAGTTTTTTTTTTTAAGGTTATTAATCAAAAACAATAATCGGCCATGATTACAAAAATAATCGTTAGTTGCAGCCCTACTACAATCATTTTTATAAACAGTCCCTCTATTTTCAGGGGCTCAAATGTAATTGAACAAATTAATATAATCATAAATAAAATGTTCATTTTTAATATTTTGTTGACTATTGTTTACTGACAATGACTGCCTGAAGTCTGGAACCCATGGAGATTACCAAAGACTGGGTTTCCTCCTTTATGCTGCTTTATACCCATTCTGTACCTGCTTACCTATCACTTTCCCAAGATTTACACAGCAAAATCCAGGGCACAGACAGGAGTGTGATGCACAGATTAATACCTCACGGTACAGATCCGTTACGCTTCCTCACCAGAAATCCTCTTACTGAAAGCTGATCTGCAGAAGCAGAGAATGGGAATGGCACAGTGGGTTATGACACATGCATGCACTGTTTACCCCTCTCCAACTTAATGCCACCTTTCATTTCCCAAATACAAATGTACCTTATAGCATTAAACTAGCACTAAAATGTATTTTTAGTTTTGGATAAATCTGGAGAAAGGGTCAGTTTTTTTTCTTTTTTTCTCTGTTCTTCGGGCAGCAACAGGAGATAAATCAATTAAAAGATTCTAAATTGCTATTTCACCCATTACTACGTTACCATCTTCTCCCTCCCTTTTGGAAGCCTTGGATATTGGGAAGACACGCAGTCCACCCAACCTTGTCTGTTGTTTTTAATTGAAATGTGCGATACATCCATACGACACTGTATTTGGCTATCTAAGTATCTAATCAGAGTTGAGTTTTTTATGATCATCTTTGCTCCACCGTTTGCCTGTTCTAATATCCTGTCATCTGTCCTTCACTAGAATCATATCCTATGCTGTATTTCTACCCCTGAAGAAGGAGACTATTTTAGCTCCAAAACGCGTAGGGTGATCGCCTTTATAGTCGATTTTGTATAGGTCATTTGTTTTTTTGTACTGTACAATTTGTCATGATGTGTATAAACTCTTCTTAAGTTTTTATATGATTTTATATTAATTCAATAAAGCAAGTTTTTATTTTGGTTTCAATAATTTTATTTATTTTCAAAATAAGGTATGGCACCTGAATTGCCCATACAGGGGCAACGGATTAACATGCACGACAGCAAAGGGCCTTGGTGTATGCATTTGTCAAATTCAGCAGTGGGTCTAACGAGAAGATGAGATGGAGATAGGTTTGGAGCAGGACCACCGGACAAGCAAGGCCTCACCTTGCTGGTAACCCATGAACCGTTTATCACTATAAGATGGAATAGCTTTTGCTATATGTATGGGCACCAAATACCACCTAAAGAGAACATTGTAAGCAGATTCCAGCATGGTCGCATTAAAGGAACATTTTGCTATCCTTGACCAAATTTTTCAATTTTTCAATCCAAGTTCTGGTTCCTTGGTGTACGGAATAGCAGAGTGGGATGGACTGGTGTGTGTTAGTGCTGTCTTTCAGTGCCCATCCTTGATGCCTGTCGGTGCCTCCCTCATCAGTGCCACTTTTAAGTGCACATCCGTGCCGCCTATCAGTACTCATAAAGGCTACCCATGAGTGCCCATCAGTGCTGCATTAGTGCCTCCTCATCAGTAGTGCTCCTCAGTGCAGCCTCAGTGAAGGAGAAAAATTACTTTATAACCGAAACAAAGAAAAACTATTTTTTTTTTCAAAAATGTTGGTCTTTTTTAATTTGTTTAGCAAAAAATAAAAAACTTAGTGGTGATTAAATACCAGCAAAAGAAAGCTCTATCTGTCTCAAAATGTTGTTTGGGCACAGCATTGCATGACCGCGTATTGTTGTTCACAGTGCAACAGCGCTGAAAGCTGAAATTTGGCCCGGGCAGGAAGGGGGTGAGAGTGCCCAGCATTGAAGTGGTTATAATGCTTGTCCTTTTGCCTAAGCTGCTCATATACTTCTTTCCCATCTTTATTTCTTCTTGACTGTTCTTTCTTGCTACCAGGCAGTCCTTTCTTCTTGGCGGTTCTGCAGGGTATGAAATGTTCTTTTCACTTCAGCTAATGGTACTTTCGCCCACACTTAGAGTAAAATCGAGGGTGACTGTGAGGTCAGGAACAAATTTGTGTACCCTCACCCCCCACACAGCTGTTATGAATACCATCACTGTCAACTGCCGATACACACAGCTAATATGCATACTGTATATGTGAACTCTTGTACCTGCCCCAGAATTTGTAATTCTGTTCTGCTCTCTTGTGATTTATGCATGTCTGCTACTTGAACAGTTGGGCAAATTACCCTGCTATACCCGGTTACATTCTTGTGCGTTTCTATATCTTATGCCCTGTACATATGGTCGGAAATTTCCAACGGAAAAGGTCCGATCAGATTATGTTGTCGGAAAATCTGATCATGTTTGGGCTCTATCGGACTTTTTCCGTCGGAAATCCAGACGGAAAAAGTTTGAGAGCTGGATCTAAAATTTTCCAACAACAAAAGCCGATCGGACTTTTTCCAATCGTTTGTAGAGAATTCCGATGGAAAAAGTGCCATGCCTGCTCAGATTAAATTACGAGACCAAAGCTATTGGCTACTAGCCTCTACGTCAGAGGTCTCAAACTGGTGGCCCTCCAGCTGTTGAAGAACTACAAGTCCCATGAGGCATTGCAAGGCTGACAGTTAGGAGCAAGACTCCCAAAGGCAATGGCATGATGGGACTTGTAGTTTCACAAAATCTGGGGGGCCACCAGTTTGAGACCCCTGCTCTACGTAGTCCCGTTGTACACAACGAACATCACCTCGTTCCGAGCGATCGGATTTTCCGATAACTTTGTCCAACCATGTGTATGCAACACAAGTTTTGGCCAAAATCTATCGGAAAAAATCCAACGGATTTTGTGGTCGGAATGTTGGACCGTGTGTAGAGGGCATAATACTTGCTGCCTGGACTACAAATGAGCATCTCTATCCCGTTAAGCTCCTTTGTTGTCCTTCAAGTGTTGCTACTCCTAAAGGATTATGCTACACCAGAAGTAATATATGGTTAGTAAGTGATTTAAAAACAAGCCCAAACACCATAATCTCAAATAGTTTTTAACCTGTTAGTATAATTTCAAAAGTTCACTTTTGAAAGTAGCTTTCCCTAAATGAACAATTGATGACCCCACCTTGTACGTACTTATTTAGGGTACCTCCTGTTATAGTCTGACAACTTTGTCCCTACTGTGCCCCAGTATTGTCACAGTGTTACAAATGCTGCTACTAGACATTGCAAGTGGCAATGTATACACACATAATAATAATGCACAATCGGGGAACCTGTCCACATGCCCTACCACAAAACCTGAGGCATAAGCCTGTGCTGCTTTATTCCAACCCTGATTGCAACAGAGCCACAGGCAGTTACACAACTTAGGTTTATTATCTTTTTATTATGAATATGAACATGGCCTAAAGAGTGTGTGTGTGTGTGTGTGTGTGTGTGTGTATATATATATATATATATTTTATTATATCTTTTCATGTGACAACACTGCAGAAATTACACTTTGCTACAATGTAGCAAAGTAGTGAGTGTACAGTTTATATAACAGTACATTTACTGTCCTTTAAAATATCTCAACACACAGCCATTAATGTCTAAACGGCTGGCAAAAGTGAGTACAGTTTGGAAAATGTCCAAATTGGGCCCCAAGTTTCAATATTTTGTGTGGCCACCATTATATTCCAGCACTGCCTTAACCCCCTTGGGCATGGAGTTCACCAGAGCTTCACAGGTTGCCACTGAAGTCCTCTTCACTCCTCCATTAGGACATCATGGAACTGGTGGATGTTAGAGACCTTATGCTCCACAACCTTCCATTTGAGGATGCCCCACAGATGCTCAATAGGGTTTAGGTCTGGAGACATGCTTGGCCAGTCCATCAACTTTACCCTCAGCTTCTTTAGCAAGGCAGTGGTCGTTTTGCAGATGTGTTTTGGGTCGTTATCAAATTGGAATACTGCCCTCCTGCCCAGTCTCCAGAGGGATCATGCTCTTCTTCAGTATGTCACAGTACATGTTGGCTTTCAAGGTTTCCTCAATGAACTATAGCTCCCAGTGCCAGAGCACTTATGCAGCCCCAGTCCATGACACACCAACCACCATGCTTGACTGTAGGCAAGACACACTTATCTTTGTACCTCTCACCTGATTGCCGCCACACACGCTTTACACCATCTGAACCAAATAAGTTTATCTTGGTCTCATCAGACCACAGGACATGGTTCCAGTAATCCATGTCCTTAGTCTGCTTGTCTTCTGCTTGAAAACTGTTTGCGGGCTTTCTTGTGCGTCATCTTTAGAAGAGGCTTCCTTCTGGGATGACAGCCATGCAGACCAATTTGATGCAGTGGGCGGTGTATGGTCTGAACACTGACAGGCTGATCCACCCACCCCTACAACCTCTGCAGCAATGCTGGCAGCACTCTATTTCCCAAAGCCAACCTCTGCATATGTCGCTGTGCACGTGCACTTAACTTCTTTGGTCAACCATGCCGAGGCCTGTTCTGAGTGGAACCTGTCATCTTAAACCGCTATATGGTCTTGACCACTATGCTGCAGCTTAGTTTCAGGGTCTTGGCAATCGTCTTATAGCCTAGACCATCTTTATGTAGACCAACAATTCATTTTTTCAGATCCTCAGAGAGTTCTTTGCCATGAGGTGCCATGTTGAACTTCCAGTGACCAGTATGAGAGAGTGAAAGCGATAACAACAAATTTAACACACCTGCTCCCCATTCACACCTGAAACCTTGTAAAACTAACTAGTCACATGACACCGGGGAGGGAAAATGGCTAATTGGGCCCAATTTGGACATTTTCACATAGAGGTGTACTCACTTTTTTGTTGCCAGCGGTTTAGACATTAATGGCTGTGTGTTGAGTTATTTTGAGTTATCGCCCCAATAATTCTGGGCATCTTGTTCCCAATTATCTTCCTGCAAGGCCTGGTGAGGGGTTGAGGTTCAGTTCTCAAAAGCATCTTATATTTTTCTGAGGATTTTGCTTGAGAGATCTGCCCAGTGGGGTTAGTGCCCCCTTCCCAGCTGTGTTTGTCTCATTATTTTTTCTGCTGCAAGAGGAGTCTCTGTCTTCCTTCTAAACCTGGCTTAATGCAGAACTTCAGCCAAGCCATTAACCACTAGAGATCCGCGCTATTGCCAAATGACGGCTACAACACGGACCTCCTTTGCCAGGACTACGTCTATTGACGTCGTCCCGTGCACGAGCGGCCTGCGCGCCCCTTGAGGTGCGCGCGCGGCGCGCTCTGTGATCGGCGAGTCTGAGACTCGCTTGATCACGGATCTGAGCAAGGGGTCGATCTCGACCCCTTACCACGTGATCAGCTGTCAGCCAATGACAGCTGATCATGTGATACAACGGAGCCGGTAATCGGCTATTATTCCTCCTCACGCTGACAGCGCGAGGAGAGAAAAAAAAAGCTGATCACCGGCGGCCGTGATCGGGACATCAGTCCCGATCACGGCCAGCCCTGCCAGTGCCCACCTGCCCCCTACCAGTGCCACCTCATTAATAAATAAGTGCCCCCCGTCAGTGCCACCCAGCAGTGCCCATAGGGCCACACAGCAGTGCCCACAGTGCCACCCAGCAGTGCCCACAGTGCCACCCATCAGTGCCCACAATCTGCCTCAACAACGGTGCTGCACCCCAGTGCCACATATCCATGCCCATCAGTGTCATCTACCAGTGCCCAGCAGTGCCACCTATCAGTGCCCATCAGTCCCATCTATCAGTGGTACCTATCAGTGCCCCTTAGTGCCACCCATCCATGCCACCCATCCGTGCCCATCTTTGCCCATCAGTGCCGCCTTATCTGTGCCCATCAGTACTGCCTTATCTGTGCCCATCAGTACCACCTTATCTCTGCCTATTAGTGCCACCTTAACTATGCCTATCAGTGCCCACCAGTGCAGCCTATCAGTGCCCACCAGTGCAGCCTATCAGTGCCGCCTCATCAGCGCACTTCAATGAAAGAGAAAAATGACCTGTTTGCAAAATTTTATAACAAACTATTAAACATGATTTTTTTTTTTGCATCTTTTTTTGTTTGTTTAGCAAAAAATAAAACTCCCAGCTGTGAGTAAATACCACCAAAAGAAAGCTCTATTTGTGGGAAAAAAATGATAAAAATTTTATTTGGGTACAGTGTTGTTTGGCCGCGCAATTGTCATTCAAAGTGCATCAGCGCTGAAAGCTGAAAATTGGTCTGGGCAGGAGGGGGGTTTAAGTGCCCAGTAAGCAAGTGGTTAAATACAGAATTTACATCGTATACATATAAATATACAGAGAGTATTTTACATTTTTATTGTAACATATGTGGCTAACTTTAGAAGTGTGACATTAGGCTTCTATTATGCTTTCAGTTGACACTCAGATAGCGCTAAGTTGTTTTAAAAGTGTTGTCAGATATGTTGTTTGTCTCTGCTTGATTGTGGCAGAACGACTTGGCTCTTTAAATGACAGCATATGGTGAAGCCTGCTCAGATCCTTTTTGTCATTGCGCTGATATCACAGATTTGCAGGATCAGAGAGGATTCAGTTTCCTTACAGATGGGATGAAACCAGTGTGTCAGGGTAAGCGGCTACGTCTGACCTCTCCCTCTACAAGGTGCAAGTAGGCCCGTGGCCTCAAAAAAAAATTCTGTTATCAGGGCAGAGAAGTCATCACGGCAAGTCATAAGAGGACCTTGAAGTCGGCTGAGAAGAGGTGCTGGTTGCAGAAACCTTGCCTTCGGAGAACAAGGACCATCAGCTGTCAACTCGATACTGGAACGAACAGCTCTAGGAAAGCCGTAGCGAGAGCAGCATATTGCTTGTGACAGTTGAGGTGGAGATTGCCACCAAGAAACAACACACATTTGTAATGGGGACGGGGAGGGACGGGGGGTGAGAAAGACTTTATTAATGTGAGGACCAGATGGCTAGAGAAAGAAAGTCAGTCATAGCAGAATACAGCAGATTTCAGAGGTGGAAGCAATGCAAACAATCTCAGCACCGTGACTTATATGTTCCTTGCCCTCTAGAATACCAGGGTTGCAATGCTTGGCATTCTTACCAGCAAATGATATTCATATCAAAAGCAAAATTGGGTAGAGGCTTCTCCTCATTCCCTTGCAGCCACATTGGAGGAAGCTCATAATGTGCAACTAAACTGTGAAGGGCTGGATTAGGAATCCTAAGAAACGCAGAAGATCTCCAAATGTTTGGGGTCGGAGCTAAGGACGCAGCCAGCATTATGCCAGAATCACCAATGGATGATAATAGGACCAGTCTAAGTCTCGGGGAGAAAGCCGTGTGTCGAATTGTTTACTGTGGGCCCCGTCCCAGAGTTCTCCTGCTGCCCGTGGCTCTTGAGTTGTGGCTCTATGTGCAGAAGACGCGAAGTATGCACAAGAAGAGGTGAGTAGGCCATGCAAAGACTGCTGTAAGCTGCTGACTTATTCAGTTAAACTGGTTTAAATATACCCTGTCAGTGTGGAAATAAGAAAAGGTGTCATTGTCAACTTTTTTTTTTCAAGATGTATTCTTTGAGACTGCCATCATGACCCCATCTTTAGGCTCCATGCACACTGCTGGAGCTCATAAACTGCAGTTTATTGGGGTTTGGGCGTTTTTTTTAAAAGCCCATAAACTCCACTCTATGTTAGCCTATGTGTCCATGCACACATGGACGTTTTTTAGCTTTAACCACTTTAAGACCGGACCATTTTGCTGGTAAATGACCAGAGGTCTTTTTACACTTTGGCACTGCGCTGCTTTAACTGGTAATTGCGCGGTCATGCAATGTTGTACCCAAACAAAATTTGCGTCCTTTTCTTCCCACAAATAGAGCTTTCTTTTGATGGTATTTGATTGCCTCTGCGATTTTTATTTTTTGCGATATAAACGTAAAAAGACCGCAAATTTTGAAAAAAAATGATATTTTCTACTTTTTGTTATTAGAAAAATCCAATAAACTCAATTTTAATCATACATTTAGGCCAAAATGTATTCAGCCACATGTCTTTGGTAAAAAAAAAGTCAATAATTGTATATTTATTGGTTTGCGCAAAAGTTGTCACATCTACAAACTAAGGTACGTTTTCTGGAATTTACGCAGCTTTTAGTTTACGACTGCCTATCTCAATTCTTGAGGTGCTAAAATGGCAGGGCAGTACAAAACCCCCCCAAATGACCCCATTTTGGAAAGTAGACCCCCTAAGGAAATTGATAAGAGGCATGTTGAGCCCATTGAATATTTTATTTTTTTGCCTCAAGCGATTGAATAATGACAAAAAAAAAATTTTTTTTTTTTTTTTACACAAAGTTGTCACTAAATGATATATTGCTCACACATGCTATGGGCGTATGTGAAATGACACCCCAAAATAAATTCTGCTGCTTCTCCTGAGTACGGGGATACCACATATGTGGGACTTTTTGGGAGCCTAGCCGCGTACGGGGCCCCGAAAACCAAGCACCGCCTTCAGGCTTTCTAAGGGCGTAAATTTTTGAGTTCACTTCTCACTACCTATTACAGTTTTGAAGGCCATAAAATGCCAAGATGGCACAAAACCCCCACAAATGACCCCATTTTAGAAAGTAGACACCCCAAGCTATTTGCTGAGAGGCATGTTGAGTTCATGGAATATTTTATATTTTGCCACAAGTTGCGGGAAAATTACAAACTTTTTTTTTTTTTTTTTTTTTTTCACAAAGTTGTCACTAAATGATATATTGCTCACACATGCCATGGGCATATGTGAAATGACACCCCAAAATAAATTCTGCTGCTTCTCCTGAGTACGGGGATACCACATATGTGGGACTTTTTGGGAGCCTAGCCGCGTACGGGGCCCCGAAAACCAAGCACCGCCTTCAGGCTTTCTAAGGGCGTAAATATTTGACTTCACTCCTCACTACCTATTACAGTTTTGAAGGCCATAAAATGCCAAGATGGCACAAAACCCCCACAAATGACCCCATTTTAGAAAGTAGACACCCCAAGCTATTTGCTGAGAGGCATGTTGAGTCCATGGAATATTTTATATTTTGCCACAAGTTGCGGGAAAATTACAAACTTTTTTTTTTTTTTTTTTTTTTTTCACAAAGTTGTCACTAAATGATATATTGCTCACGCATGCCATGGGCATATGTGAAATGACACCCCAAAATAAATTCTGCTGCTTCTCCTGAGTACGGGGATACCACATATGTGGGACTTTTTGGGAGCCTAGCCGCGTACGGGGCCCCGAAAACCAAGCACCGCCTTCAGGCTTTCTAAGGGCGTTACAGTTTTGAAGGCCATAAAATGCCAAGATGGCACAAACCCCCCCCAAATGACCCCATTTTGGAAAGTAGACACCCCTAAATTTAGGGGTACACTAGTGAGACTAGGTAATAAATGGCGGGTGCCCTGAAACTATAAAAAAATAACTAACCAACCAGCGTCACCTGTAACAGTTATATGGTGATCACTGGTGAAAGGGTTAACTAGGGGGCAATCAGGGGGCTTTATGCGGTAGTATATGGGGGTCCCTGGCGCTATAAAAAGCTGCGGCGAACCTAAATACCTACTTGCCTAACTAGCGTCACCTGTGACACTAATACAGCGATCAGAAAAACGATCGCTTATTAGGCTGGGTTCACACTGGAGCGATGCGGGAACGCCACGAATGCGCGGCGGGTTCCCGCATCGCATGCCTCCCGGCGGCAGTTCACACTGCCCTATGCGAACTGCTGGGAGTGTCAGTGAAATGTTACTGACACCCCCAGATCAGTTCGCATATCGCAGTGCGATCTGAAAACTCGGATCGCATGGTGTGAACACCCATGCGATCCGATTCTGCTGCGGGCCAAAAAAAGGGTCCCGTGCGAATTTGCGGCGGGTGCGGCGGGTGTGGCGGGTGCGGCGAATGGCTGAACTCGAATCGCACAGAGATCGGATGTGATTTGCACTGCAGTGCGGTGCGAATCACATCCGTTCTCAAACCGCTGCAATCTGAACCCAGCCTTAGTGACACTGGCGACGGGGGGTGATCACGGGGTTAAACCTTTATTGGGGGGGTTAGGGGGGTACCTTAGAACTAAAGGGGGCTAACCCTAACTGCCCTAACAGTTATTAGTCACAAATGACACCCGCCGGGTGATCAGGGGGTTAAACCTTTATTAGGTAATAAATGGCGGGTGCCCTGAAACTATAAAAAAATAACTAACCAACCAGCGTCACCTGTAACAGTTATATGGTGATCACTGGTGAAAGGGTTAACTAGGGGGCAATCAGGGGGCTTTATGCGGTAGTATATGGGGGTCCCTGGCGCTATAAAAAGCTGCGGCGAACCTAAATACCTACCTGCCTAACTAGCGTCACCTGTGACACTAATACGGCGATCAGAAAAATGATCGCTTATTAGGCTGGGTTCACACTGGAGCGATGCGGAAACGCCGCGAATCCGCGGCGGGTTCCCGCATCGCATGCCTCCCGGCGGCAGTTCACACTGCCCTATGCGAACTGCTGGGAGTGTCAGTGAAATGTTACTGACACCCCCAGATCAGTTCGCATATCGCAGTGCGATCTGCAAACTCGGATCGCATGGTGTGAACACCCATGCGATCCGATTCTGCTGCGGGCCAAAAAAAGGGTCCCGTGCGAATTTGCGGCGGGTGCGGCGGGTGTGGCGGGTGCGGCGGGTGCGGCGAATGGCTGAACTCGAATCGCACAGAGATCGGATGTGATTTGCACTGCAGTGCGGTGCGAATCACATTCGTTCTCATAAACCGCTGCAATGTGAACCCAGCCTTAGTGACACTGGCGACGGGGGGTGATCACGGGGTTAAACCTTTATTGGGGGGGTTAGGGGGGTACATTAGAACTAAAGGGGGCTAACTCTAACTGCCCTAACAGTTATTACAGTCACAAATGACACCAATGCAAAAAAAAAAAAAAAAATGACATTGGTGTCACTGTGACTGGGGGGCAGGGGTAATTGGGGGGGTGATCGGGGGGTAAAGGGGGGGTGTGAGTGTGCCTGGCATGTTCTACTGTGTGTGTAGAGTGTTGGTGCAACTCACCGATCCGCTCTCCTCCGTGTCGGAACGGAAAATACCGACACGGAGGAGAGAATACATCACTTCCTCTCCTGTGTTTACATTACAGGAGAGGAAGTGATGTCACGGGGGATTTCCATTCGTCGAGAGAGATCGCGAGGGGGTGGCCATGAATGAATGGCCGTCCCCTCATCCCTGATCTCTCCCGAACGAATGCCGACCGCCGCAGGCACCGGGGGGGGGCCCGATCGGGCCCCCCACCCGCGGGCAGGCATGGACTTATATATACGCCAATATGCCTGCCCGTGCCATTCTGCCGACGTATATCGTCGTGCGGCGGTCGGCAAGTGGTTAATGAGCAGTGGAGTTTATGGGCTTTTTTCTGAACGCCAGAAATTCGTGTTCCAAGTGCCGTTTTTTCACCGCAAAAAAATGGCAAACGCTCATAAATGCTATTAAACGCTCATAAACACGTGTTAATTAGTGTTTGGCATTCTATTTTTCAATGCATTGTGGGAGTTTGGAATGCACTGGGATTTTTGGAGTGTCCTATGTGTATTTTGTATTGAAAAAGCCCATAAACGCTAATACAAAACGCTGTTAAAAGCACATTTTTCAACCAGTGTTTTCTGCCAACAATCTGGCGTCAAGAAAAAGCTTTTTTGAGCTTCAGTGTGCATGGAGCCTTAGGCTCCATGCACACTGGAGCTCATAAACTGCAATTTATTGGAGTTTGGGCGTTTTTTTTAAAAGCCAATAAACTTCACTCTATGTTAGCCTATGTGTCCATGCACACATGGACGTTTTTTTTAGCTTTGATGAGCAGTGGAGTTTATGGGCTTTTTTCTGAACACCAGAAATTTGCATTTAAAGTGCCGCCAAAAAACTTAAACGCCCATAACCACGCGTTAATTCGTTTTCGGCATTCTATTTTTTCAATGCATTGTGGGAGTTTGGAATGCACTGTGGGATTTTTGGAGTGTCCTCTGTATTTTTATTGAAAACGCCCATAAACGATAATAAACGCTAGTACAAAACGCTGTTACAGTGGAGGTCCACCCTAAAGTGGACCTTCCGCTCATCAGAACCCTCCCCCCCTCCGACGCCACAATTGGCACCTTTCAGGGGGGAGGGGGGTGCAGATACCTGTACAGTACAGGTATCTGCACCCACTTCCGGGATAGCTCTCTGCGGAAAGGGTCGTAGATTACGCCCCTTTCCGCAAGTGCCCGCCCCTTTCCGCAAGTGCCCCGCTGCCTGCTGGGAAACACACAGATCCCAGAGGCAGCGGGGACCGTCCTTATTGCGCAGCGCAACTCGCGCATGCGCAGTAGGGAACCGGGAAATGAAGCCGAAAGGCTCCATTTCCTGATTCCCATACCCAAGATGGCGGCGGCAGGACCCGAGAGACGATCTAGAGATCGGCTTCGGGTGCCGACATCGCGGGCGCGCTGGACAGGTAAGTGTCACTATTTTAAAAGTCAGCAGCTGCAGTATTTGTAGCTGCTGGCTTTAAAAAAAAAAAAAAAAACGCGGAGTCCCGGCGGACTCCCGCTTTAAAAGCACGTTTTTCAACCAACGTTTTCTGCCAGCAATCTGGCGTCCAGAAAAAGCTTTTTTGAGCTTCAGTGTCCATGGAGCCTCACTGCTCACTGAGTCATTGAACCAACACAAGTGTATGCAGCTGGTTCATTCAGGATACCTGGTCTACACTCGTTCCTGGTCGGCAGCACACTAAATAGTTAGGCCCCTTTCACACGGGACGGATTAGTAATGATCCGCCCCGTGATGATCCGCTTGCTCAACGGGGATCGCTCCGTTGTCCCCGCTGAGCCGGCGGATAACAGGGCGGTCTCCGCACACAGTGCAGGGACCGCCCTGTCAGCTCTCCGCTCTCCTCTATGGGGGACCGTCTGTCCGTTTTCATCCGATCCGCTCTGCAGACGGATAGAAAAATAGGATTTTCCTCCGTCTGCAGAATCGGACAATTGCGGAGGTGGACGATAGCGGATGTCTGCGGATATTCATCCGCAGACACCCGCTATCCCATAGGGATGCATGTATGTCCGTATTTCATCCGCAAACGGATGGATGAAATACGGACATAATGTCTGCATGTGTGAAAGGGGCCTAAGGCAAAGATGACAACCCTTAGGCCTACATCTTTGAAAAGCAACTAACAGTAGCTGTCATATTACCTATGTATACAGGGCTCTGGGCCACTGCTTCGCATTCAGGCATTGTTGTGTTAGGTCAGACAATGGCTAAAAATTGCCTTGCTTCTGGTAATATGGTGGGGACACCAATGGCTAAGCCACTTGAACAGGCTGGTGATTCTCAGCCTTGTTCACTGTAGGCTCATTGCTGTCTTTCATACAGAAAGAGAAAGGATGTTGCATAACACGGTAACGTGACCTGACACGCACATTAGCGGGGTCTAACACTCAGAGATATCACAATTATTACCCCACAGTTCACTTCTAAATTCAGTCAGAAGGGTATATATTATGGCACAAATGAGGAGCACACCATTATTCATATATTGAGAAAAAAAATGTTTTATTTATGTTTTGAGGGTATAGCGCCAAGTCTACTTTCCTTTTCTCTCATACAGCCTGGTCCACCCTATGTGGGTGGAAATATCAGGTAGAGGCAGCTCTTACCCATTGCATTTTGGCTTACTTCATAATCTATTCCATAGCACAATCTCACTTTTTCTTTTCCAATGCAAAACCTGCTTGAAGCAGGTCAAATGCAGGCAGAAGGAGGTCAACTGCAGGTCAAATGCACAGGTCATCGAATTCTGAATGACCTCAGAAGCATTTGAAACGGATGTCAAGCTATTGCTATTGCCATTGACTCAAGTCCAAAGGCCATTGACATAGGCCCTAAAGTTAAAATTAGTGGCCTTTTTTTACTCTAGCACAGTATCGGTGTCTCCTGCATAGACATTCTCAGATTCTTCTTACTAGGTAAAAAACAAAAAATGTAATTTGGCAGCTGTGAATATTTTGTATACTAACTGTACATATGTACACTATTAAGGCCTCTTTCAGGGCCGGTTCATTGCTGTGCAGATCACATGCGATGTCTGTGCGATGCAAATTCAGCCATACTAACTGTATGGCTGAATTTGTATCACATTTGCACCAAACACGTGCAGGACCCTTTTTTTTTTCTCCTCACCAGCATCGGATCGAATGGATGTTCACAATCATGTAAGCCGATTCTTGTCCGAATTCACAGTTCGCACTGCAATCTGCGAACCGCTATGGGGGTGTCATTAACTTTGTATTGACATCCGCAGCAGGCAGTGTGAACTGCCAGTGATTCGGGTACAATGTGGGAACCTGCACTGGATTTGCAGGGTTTCCCGCATTGCACCTATGTGAACGGAGCCTTACACGACCATTCCGACAGTCCGTTTTTCAGGTGGACTTGATCGAATGGTCCCCTCATGCCTATAGTAAACAGACTTGTGTCTGTCTACACTCCGATCCGATAAAAACCAATAGAGGGGAATCTGTTCTCCAGGGGATTGGATTGTAGTCTTCCTCGTGTGAAAGGGGCCTTATGCCGCGTACACACGATCGGAATTCCGGCCAGAAAAAGACTGATGAGAGCTTTTCATCGGAAAATGCGACCGTGTGTACGCTCCATCGGAATTTAGCTGTCCGAATTTCCGCCAGCCAAAAATTGATAGCATCTTCTCAATTTTCCCGACGGAAAAACTTTCTATCGGTAATTCCGATCGTGTGTATGCAATTCCGACACGCCAAAAATCACGCATGCTCAGATTCAACTACGAGACAGAAGCTATTGGCTACTGGCTATTGAACTTTTTTTTTTCTAGTCACGTCGTACGTGCTGTACGTCACCGCGTTATAAATGATCGGAATTTGATGTGACCGTGTAGGCGAGACAGCTTGAGCCAAATTCCATCGGGAAAACCATCAGAGCTTTTTCTGACGAGAATTCCGATCGCGTGTACGCGGCATTAGGGTAGTTTTAGCATTATACATTATTATCACATTGATTTTGAACTAATCAGACTTTGTGAAATTATTCCACTTCATCTAAGTACTGATATGCAAACCTTTTAATATAAAAACATGTAATAATAATAGCTCTAAAATCTGACACATCTTGCTTTTCTTATGCTTCTGTGTTATCCACAACCACTAATCAGATTCAAACATTAAAGCAGCATTAAACCTAAAGCAAACATTTATTATATTGCAGCTTACAAATTCTTAGATGTAATGGCTGCATTAGTTTTATTTTTTTAGACATTATTTCCTTTATTTTCTCCTGTTATATGGCCAGTAAGTCTATTGTTTTTTTTTTTGTTTTGTTTTTTTTAACAGAACAAGATGTCCTACAGATGTAGCAGTTTTATGTTTGAGACAAAACGTTTACCAATGACACGGGTCTTACAAGGATCAGATTTTATTTGTATAAAACTTTTACCCCCCCCCCCCCCAAAAAAAATGTTTGTTGTAAAGGTGTGATCTGGAGTTTGGCTTCAATTCGTTAGTGTATCTAAACTTGCTAGTACATATAACACTCCCCTCCCCCAAGGGGAGTGTTAGATGTACTTTTAGCTTTTACAATACTTTGAGGCCGCGTACACACGCGCGGACTGTTCGCCCAACTTTGTCCGTCCAACAGTTTCGGCAAACAGTCCGCTCAAACTTAGCATGGACGGACATGGCCACACACGACGGACGAACAGTTTGCTGAAACCGTGCGCGATGACGTGAACGGCACGTACGACGGGACGAAAAATACGACGTCCTATACACTGCATTATAGCTTTCGGCGTGAAAATCCTTTCTGAGGATGCGCGCAACTTTGTTTGACGAACAAGCCTACACACGGGCGGACTGTTCGCTCAAACAAGGTTTCAGCGGACAGTTTTTCGGAAATTCCGAAAAACCTTGTCCGTCCAACTGTCCGCTGAAACTGTCCGCTGAAACTGTGCACTGAAAGCCCACACACGAGCGGACTGTCCGCCCAAACACTGTTCAGCGGACAAAGTTGGGCGAACAGTCCGCCCGTGTGTACGCGGCCTTAGCCAAAAGTTTACCATGTGCTCCTTCATCCAGAGTAGGGGCACTCTAAGCCCTTGTACACACGGTCAGACATTCCGACGGAAAATGTCCGATTGGACCGTGTTGTCGGATCGTGTGTGGGCTCCATCGGACTATTTCCCTCAGAATATCTGACCGACAACGTTTTAGAGCTGGGCTATAAAATTTTCCGACCACACGATCCGATCTGACTTTTTCCGATCGTTTGTAGAGAATTCCGATCGGACAAAGTGCCACGCATGCTCAGATCAAATTCCTAGACCAAAGCTATTGGCTACTAGCCTGAACGTAGTCCCGTTGTAACTAAATTACGTCATCACGTTACGAACGATCGGATTTTCCGACAACTTTGTCCGACCGTGTGTATGCAACACCAGTTTCTGACAAAATCCGTTGGACAAAATCCGACGGATTTTGTTGTTGGAATGTCCAACCGTGTGTACAAGGGCTAATACAGGAGGTGTGTTACTGGCCAGATCACCAGATGAAAACAGAGGGTTAAAAGACTAAAAAAGAAAGAAAACAAATGCAGCCACCGCATCTAATAATTGGTAAGCTACAATATATTACATTTTTGGTTTTGGGTCTAATACTACTTTAAAGCGGTTCTTCACCCTAAAGGGGAAGTTCCGCTAGTATTATCCCTCCCCCCCTCCGGTGCCACAATCGGCACCTTTCAGGGGGGAGGGGGGTGCAGTTACCTGAATAATCCAGGTATCTGCACCCACTTCCGGGACAGACCGCCGCAAACCTCCGCATCGCTCCGCCCCCCCCGTTGTGTTCTGGGAAACACACAGTTCCCAGAGACACAGCGGGGGACCATAAGAGAAGCGCAGCGCAACTCGCGCATGCGCAGTAGGGAACCGGGCAGTGAAGCCCTCATGCTTCACTTCCCGATTCCCTGACAGAGGATGGCGGCGGGGGTAGCAGCGAGACGAGCGATCGCTCATCATCTGCCGCCGACATCGCTGGACCCTGGGACAGGTAAGTGTGATATTATTAAAAGTCAGCAGCTGCAATATTAGTAGCTTCTGGCTTTTAATATTTTTTTTTTTAGGTGCAGCTCCTCTTTAAGATTCCAGTTATCCAATGGGAGAATGTCAGTCTGAAATGAGTGGAGTTCCAAATTCAAATCCTTTTATTTCTTTTTTTTTTGTTTGTTTATTCAACTAATTGCTGCTTGAATTTTCACTTTTTGACTATTCAATAAATAAATTATTGCTGTTTTCATACTGTTGTTAGGATGTATGTAAACTAAATTATTAAAATCTCCTGTATGCTTTATGAAGCTAAATGAAGTTTGCATGTTTTCCCTGTGCTTTGCACAGGTTTCCTCCACATAGTCTGTTGTCCTCCCACACTCCAGAGACATGCTGGTAGGCTACTTGGCTCCTTCCTAAATTGGCCAAAGTGTGTCTATCCCTAGATTGTAAGTTCCTTGAGGGCGGGGACTGATGTGATATACAGTATGTAAATGGTTGAATAAATTACTGGTGCTGTATGAGTTATAAATAAGCTTTACATTTTAACGTGATTTCAAAAGCCATGGAAGAAGATTAAAGCTGTATGTGGGCCCCTGTAAGTAGCTGTATGTTCCATTGCCAGTTTACTATCATTAGGCCCCTTTCAGACTTGTAAATTGGGTCGTTTGTAATTGAATGGGTGAGCCCCAGCTAAGGTTTCCTGCAATTAGCCATGGGCAGGAAGGAAATAGTGGGAGGACGCTCCCACTCTTGCTTGCATGCAATGCTTGCATGCTTGCATGTAATCGCTCATGCAGTGAATACCTGTGAATGATTGGCCTTGGACGCAGACTGTGGAAGCTGTCCTATTCCCATTGTTTTCGATGGGGCTTCCAACGCTCAACTAATCGCAGGGAACCCCCACTGAGTCTCTTGCATCTAATCACAAATGTCCCCATTCGGAAGGATGAATAGGGGCTTATAGATGCTATAGGTACCCTTTTAAAGCCTTGCCTTGCCAAAGCCCCTAGCCTTTTTTTTTCTTAAGAACACCTGCAAGACAAAGGCATAATGAGCTAGTATGCATAGCATACTAGCTCATTATGTAATACTCACCTGAGATAGAAAACCCCCGCTGTGGTGCCCGCCATGCAGGTTTAGGAGATATCCAGGGTAGCTACAGGTAAGCCTTGTTATATAGTCTTACTTGTAGCAAAAAAGTGGATTGTAAGGGTTTACAACCACTTTAATTATCTGCATTTTCGTTATCTGTGAACTGGGGATAAGGTAAAAATTATGCTATCAAGAATTACTTGAATCTTCTGCACGTGTCAGTAAAGCTTCCATAGGTAGAGATGCTTTGTAATGCACTGTGTTATGCAGACAGCTACAGAGTCCCGCACCCTGCTGTGAACCACATAAACATCAGGAGAGTGCTCAGCGTAAGCTCTCTCTTCCACATTTTAAAGGTCCATACTGCCAAAAAGTGATATTTTGGCTTTATTAACCACTTCAGCCCCGGACCATTTTGCTGGTCAAAGACCAGACCGCTTTTTGCGATTCGGCACTGAGTCGCTTTAACTGACAATTGCGCGGTCGTGGCGACGTGGCTCCCAAACAAAATTGACATCCTTTTTTCCCACAAATAGAGCTTTCTTTTGGTGGTATTTGATCACCCCTGCAGTTTTTATTTTTTGCGCTATAAACAAAAATAGAGCGACAATTTTGAAAAAAATGCATTATTTTTTACTTTTTGTTATAATAAATAAAAAAACTAAAATGAGTGGATTAAATTGACTGCTGCTCCCCTAAGGTAGGCGAGTCTACTTTAGATAGTGATAGATTAAGTGTGAGGGGCTGTTCATATGAGGACCATAGGTCCAATAATAAGTGCAATTTTAATTAAATATTTCAGTAGAACAATTCCTCTACAGTGGGGGATGGAAAGTATTCAGACCCCCTTAAATTTTTCACTCTTTGTTATATTGCAGCCATTTGCTAAAATCAGTTAAGTTCATTTTTTTCCTCATTAACCACTTTCAGACCGGACCATTTTGCTGGCTTAAGACCAGACCGCTTTTTGCGATTCGGCACTGAGTCGCTTTAACTGACAATTGCGCGGTCGTGCGACGTGGCTCCCAAACAAAATTGACGTCCTTTTTTCCCACAAATAGAGCTTTCTTTTGGTGGTATTTGATCACCCCTGCGGTTTTTATTTTTTGCACTATAAACAAAAAAAGAGCGACAATTTTGAAAAAAACGCATTATTTTTTTACTTTTTGCTATAATAAATATCCCCCAAAAATATATAAAAAAAACGTATTTTTCCCTCAGTTTAGGCCGATACGTATTCTTCTACATATTTTTGGTAAAAAAAATCGCAATAAGCGATTGATTGGTTTGCGCAAATGTTATAGCGTTTACAAAATAGGGATAGTTTTATAGCATTTTTAGTAATATTTTTTTTTTACTAGTAATGGCGGCGATCAGCGATTTTTATTGCGACTGTAACATTATGGCGGACACATCGGACATTTTTGACACATTTTTGGGACCATTGTCATTTATACAGCAATCAGTGCTATATAAATGCAGTGATTCCTGTGTAAATGACACTGGCAGTGAAGGGGTTAACCAGTGGGTGGCAGTGTAGGGGTTAAGTGTTCCTAGGGGTGTGTTACTAACTGTTGGGGGCTGGGCTTTCATTTAGTGAACACTGATCTCTGCTCCAATCACATGGAGCAGAGATCAGCGTCACTTGTTGATAGGCAGAACGGGGAAATGCTGTTTACAACGGCATTTCCTCGTTCAGCCGCCCCATGAGACGATTGCGGGTATCCCCGCAGCGATCGAGTCTGCGGGACCCGCGACCGGACTCATGGGGGTCCCGACCAGCATGCGAGCGCGCCGGCACGCGAGCGATGGCAGGGCGGCATTAAAGATGGGACATACCTGTACGCCAATATGCCTGCCCGTGCCATTCTACCGACGTACATCGGTGTGCGCTGGTCGGGAACCGGTTAAAGGCTCCCATTTATGTGAGGTCAGGCAGCTGACAGGCCAACATCAGGTCATGTCTGACCCCTGACACTCAGGCTCAGTTCCCACTTTTGCAAATTGGATGCGGGATCCCCACGTCTAATTCGCAATAGCAGGAGATTGTCACCGGTGTCTTGTCAAATAGCGTCCTCCATCGGATAGTGTCCGCTGCGTATTGCGCATGCGCAGTACACAGCAACACTGATTCCGAAAATTGCCGAGGATGAACGGCGCCTGCGCCGTGAGTCCAGGTTCTATCCCCACCATCCAAGTGGACATAGAGTTAGAATAAAAAAGAGCCGAGCGCAGCGAGGCCGAGCCCGAAGCGTGGCGAGCGAAGCTCGCCCGCGAGGGGCCCTTTAAAATTCACAACCCTATGTCCGCTTGGATGGTGGGGCTACCACCTCCACTCACGGCGCAGGCGCCGTTCAGCTTCGGACGCTATTTGATGGTCGGACACTATACGGCAGAACACCGGCTCTGTATGGAGCCGGGTCACATATCTCCGATACGGCTCCAGTGCAAATTTGCACAGGAGCCCTGTGCGTCATTTGGTCCGTTTCAGGTCTGAATTCAGCCCGAAATTTGGCTGAAATCTGAACTGAAGCGGTGAACCAGAATGCAAGGTGCTCCTGCTGTGAACAGCATTGGTATTGGGTGTGAACCGAACCTCAAGCTGAAGTCTCTGGCTGAAAGAAATAAAAGATGACCAAGGGCCAAAAATACAGGATGTCTATACAATGACAGTAAATAAAAACTGAATATTTATATTCTTCCATATGTACAGTCAAGACTGGAATTCTCTAAACTCTAGCCAATAAATGAAACTGCTTTAAATGGTAACCCTTTAAGTGCCAGTATCATTGATTCAATGCATGCTGTATGGATGTGTGGCATTATGATTGATAAAACATATTGATCCTCCATGTAGGGGGGCACTAAGGATTGCCCTATTCAGATTTTGCAGTCCAGCTTTGTGGCTTTCACTTGTAATCATTTAAATCTGTGTTATTAGATTACTGCCGATTCAGCATACTTTAGTTCCGCTCAGCCTGCATAATCTTTGGTCCCCACACTCGGTGCCCCACATCCTTCTGTCTGGAAAGACTCGGATGGTATTGGTCATAGGCGGAATGTGCACAGAAAGCCCTGAATGGTATCCATGACAACAATGAACATAACATATGGTGAACGGATGAGGAAAATTCTTGGGTTGCTGTGTAAGTGGTCTACATGTTAGTGTCTTTCAGGCGTCCTTTAACAGAACACATTTGAATTGTAGCTCCAGCCAAACAGCCAGATGCACGAATACATACATGCAAACTGTTCTGCCTGCAAAAATGTTAATTGTTCTGTTTGGCAGCACAGAACTAAATATCTTCACCACTATTCAGGGCCTGCAGCTTTCTGGGGGGGGGGGGGGGGGGCGTTGGGACCCTTTAAGAAGCACTGGCCCTTTAAGAAGCATTGGTGCACTTGTACCACCCTCTAATTGGTTAGGTGCTAGAGGTAAAATTTTCGGTGAGTGCGGGTACATTTAGGCAGGCCTAGCAGACAGCTGGGCCTGTGTCATGGTTATGCAATAGTTTGTCTGCTTGCCTGTTCCCATGTGTTCATCTAGAGACCAGCCGACCCTCACCTGGCTGCTTTTGTATCCATCCTCTGGCATGGCTCCACCCTAGCTCCTATCAGAGAGCTCTATATTAACCTGTGCACTGCAGGCCAGCCTTGCTGATCAACCTTTGTGTGTTAGCTTCCTGTTTCCTGCCGTGTGCTCTTCTACTGTTTTCCGTTACTGACTTTGGCGTGTCCTTGACTATCCCTGTTTGCCTGTGATCCCGACCTTTTGGCGTGTCCCTGACTATTCTTGTCTGCTTGTGGCCCCGACCTTGGTTTTGTCCCTCACCATCCCTATCCTCCTGTTGCCTACTGTGGGTGTGAGCTGGGGGACCCTGGGGGTCGCGACCTGGAGCCAGTTGCAGCCAAGTCCATCCTCACCACTAGAGGCGCTGGTGAACACCTGCTGGCTCTTAGACTCCGCGCCCTGGGGAATCTTACGCTCTAACCCCGGTGGGATCTGTCCCCCGTCTGCAGCAGTCAGCCGTAGGGTCCACAACCTTGCGGTGCACTCCTGATCCCTACGGTGTACATCTGTCACCTTGCCTCAAGGTGACCTGACAGCCTGTTTTTGATCTGTGTGGGTTGGGAGTGGCTCAGAGTAGCAGCTTTGACTCACAGGCAGCATCACTCCGCTGTCACCTCCCTCTTTCTTCTGGAGGATTCTACAAGAGGAGGAAAAGAAGGGAGGTGGAGCTGTCTGGGGTGTTTCAGGGAGCCCTGACCAATCCCCAACTAGGATTGGCAGGAGGGCAGGCCTCCTTGAAATACCTGGAGTCAGCCTGGCTGGGAGGAGTTGTTGGGTGGAAGGATTGAGGATGGAATACTAGGCTGTCGGGGCCTTTGAGCGCAGTACGGGGCGGACACTATATGATGGCAGGACACTATCTGCTAGAACAGGGGGGCCCACTGACACTGGACTACATATACATGTCGTATGCGAAATCAAAACAATCAAATAGCACTAGATCTACATAAACAGTAAGGCCAGTTGCACACAGATGTAATGATTTACTGCTGTTTATCCCCTTCCCGCCGAGCGTACGCAGATGTGCGTACTCGGCTTCCGGGGGTATACCGGGATGATGCCCGCACCTGCAGGCATCATACCGGTACTGTTTTTTTCAGCAGGCGATTGGCTATCCAGCCATAACAACCGATGCAGCTAAAAGCCGCTCGGCTGTTATGCCGGAGGAGTGGGAGGGGACTTTCCCCCCTCCCGCCGCTGTTACCGGTGCTCCCGCTCGATTGGGAGCACCGATTCCATGTCTGATGCCTCCGGCTGCTGGGGAGGAACTGGAACTAAGCCGTAATCGGCTTCATTCCAGTCTCCTAATAGTAAACACGGAAGCGACGTCATGACGTCACTTCCCGTTTACTCGGCTGCCAATGGCGCCGGTTTTAAAAAGATATCCGGTATTCAGAATCACCGTTTTCGGCGATCTGAATACATTGAAGTGTAAAGGAGGGGTGGGGGGTCTTTTAGACCCCCCGATCCCTCCATAAAGAGTACCTGTCACCACCTATTACTGTCACAAGGGATGTTTACATTCCTTGTGATAGCAATAAAAGTGATCAAATTTTTTATTTTTTTTTAAAAACAATTTAGTCATTTTAAAATAAATAAAATAAATGTAAAATTTTTTTTTTTTTAAAGCGCCTGCCGTCCCCGCGAGCTCGCGAAGCAAAGAAAACGCATACGGAAGTCGTGCCCGCGTATGTAAATGGTGTTCAAATCACACATGTGAGGTATCGCCGCGATCGTCAGAGCGAGAGCAATAATTCTAGCACTAGACCTCCTCTGTAACGCTAACCTGGTAACCATAAAAAAAAAATTAAACCGTCGCCTATTGAGATTTTTAGGTACCGTACTTTGTCGTCAATCCACAAGTGCGTGCAATTATAAAGTGTGACATGTTTGGTATCTATTTACTCGGCTTAACATTATCTTTCACATTATGCAAAACAATTGGGCTAATTTTACTGTTTCTTTTTTTTTAATTCATGAAAGTGTCCCTTTTCCCAAAAAGTTGCGTTTAAAACACTGCTGCGCAAATACCGTGTGACATAAAATATTGCAACAATCGCTGTTTTATTCTCTAGAGTCTCTGCTAAAAATATATATATATATATAATGTTTGGGGGTTCCAAGTAATTTTCTAGCAAAAAATATGGATTTTAACTTGTAAACACCAAATGCCAAAAATAGGCTCAGTCATGAAAGGGTTATACTCCGGTTCTTGACAGAAAGATCCGGAGTAAAATGTTCCATAAAGACCTTGCGTTAAGGCACGTAAAATACTGCACTTAAACGTAAAATTTTCTATATTTGTTTTACGTACTCATCACTGTATTGCTGTGTGTATTGTTCCATGGACAACAATGCATCTACTGTATATTCAGACCAGTAAAAAAAAAAGTGGCGTTTTTATACTCCCGTGTGATTGAGGCATAAACCAGTTGTGAATTTTTACAGATTTGTATTTTTTTTATTGTAGATCCCTCCATACCCGGCTCCTGTGGAAGCAACATATCTTGCTTTTTAATGATGTTGAAATATGATTTGTACTTTTTTTTTTTTAATTGTGAAAGTTTCTATCTTTGGTGCCTGAAAAATCCAGGATCTATATTTCTTTCTCTGTCTAGGAATTGCACTTAAAAAAAATGCAGGATTAGATAACCTAATCAGGAAAAATGGTTGTCATGCTTTGTGAGAAAACAAAAAGGGTCCAAGATGTTCCAGTCTGTACTCAATTGCTAGCTATTTTTTTACCACGGGCCCCTGCATTTCTGCCATGCACCTCTTGTTCCTGTAGGTTACTTGCCGTTATTGCCTTGGAAGCTCCTCTTCTGGTGCTGTGACAGACAAGTAGAATGTAATCATTTCATGCAAATTTATGGAAAATCTAGGTTGACTCATGCAAAATTCCAGGCTTGCAGGGAGGATAATGTTCCTATCTCTGATTTCTTTGTGGTTTGTTGCAACTGTATTTTGCATCCTGCGGCTCCCCGGATGCCGCAAGACTGTAGATCTGATCATACGTGCTGTGATTTTCCATTTTTCCAAATGGGTAATCTAGATGTCCGAGGATTTGTAATTCTGTTCAGCCAGTCTTTTTATTCAAACACTCCTTACAGATAGTGATGCCAGACTGCAGACTTCACATTTCTCCACTGTATTAAATACAACAGGTCAGTAAATTGCCCCCAGCCTGTTGATTGGATGGTGAAGAAGCAGCTACTTACTGATGAGGTCATCACTCTGCTTTCTCCCCTTGTCAGCAAGTTTTGCAGTGTTAGATTGACAGCACTGTGTAATGTGATACAGCCAGACATTTTTGCAATGCAGGGGATTATAGACACATAGAATTAAGACAGATTAAAATACTTAAACTAGCTGCAGTTAAACTATGTTTATGTTTAGTTAAGGAATTAACACAATGGATTAAATGGTAATAATTTATCATTTGCAAGACCAAACTCGATCCTGCTGCATAAGTCAAACCTTTTCTGTAAGGGACATAAAGTATGAAGTATGCAGAACTGGCAGTGGAAATTTACTGTTAGCCCCCGTACACACGGTCGGACATTCCGAGAACAAAATCCGTCGGATTTTGTCTGACGGATTTTGTCCGAAACTGGTGTTGCATACACACGGTCGGACAAAGTTGTCGAAAGATCCGATCATTCGTAACGTGATGACGTAATTTAGTTACGACAGGACTACGTTCAGGCTAGTAGCCAATAGCTTTGGTCTTGGAATTTGATCTGAGCATCCGTGGCACTTTGTCCGATCGGAATTCTCTACACACAATCGGACAAAGTCCGATCGGATCATGTTGGAAAATTTTATAGCCCAGCTCTCAAACTTTGTCCGTCGGATATTCCGACAGAAACAATGCGATGGAGCCCACACACAGTTGGATTATCCGACAACACGGTCCGATCGGACATTTTCCGTCGGAATAGCCAACCGTGTGTACAAGGGCTTAGAGTTAAAGGGGTTGTAAAGGTAAATGTTTTTTCACCTTAATGCATTCTATGCATTAAGGTGAAAAAACATCTGACAGTCCTGGCGCCCCCAGCCCCCCCCCGTTTTACTTACCTCACCCCTCGAATGTCCACCGATGTCCTTTCCACCGTTCAGCCTGGCCGCTGATTGTCTGGAGTGGATGGATGGAAAGCAGCGCAGCCATTGGCTCGCGCTGCTGTCAATCACATCCACTGACGCAGAGCGTCAGGAGGCGGGGCCGTGTGATACAGCGAGCGGCTATAGCCGCCGGCTGTATCACGGGAGCGTGCCTGCAGATGCTTCTCACCATGCGAGGGAGCTCGCATGAACGTGAGAAGCACCTGCGGGAGGAAGCCAAGACAGCCCCCGAGGGACCCCAGAAGAGCAGGTTCGGGGCCACTCTGTGCAAAACGGGCTGCACAGTGGAGGTAAGTATGACATGTTTGTTATTTAAAAAAAATAAAAAAAATTCACTTTACAATCCCTTTAAACAATAATTTACATTTTTCCATTAGAACATACCAATTATTTATCATTTCATAAAGGACACTACAATAAACACATTATTTTTCTTTAAAAAAAAAAAAAACAATAGATTGGTTTCTGTTAGTTGGAAAATGACTTCTATACTCTGCGATCAAAGTCATAAATGGCCTCTCTGGAACTTTCTGATGTGGGTATTTTTGACCCCAGAGGGACTTTTCTTGTATTTTTAGTCAGATTTTTATTTTTATTTTTACCTGCTTTCCTGTCAAAGGTTTTCAATTTTCTTAACTAGCTTTCACATTATGTATACATGAAGACAAAGACTGACCAAAATACAATGGCAGAGGTCAAAGAGAGATGAGGATTGGACAAACTTGCATAGAATGACAGAAGGACAAAGTATAAAGAATTGAAGACACACTCCAGTCTAATATTAAAAAAAATATATAAAATATATCAACTGAATAATGGTAGACGGCTTGTCTGAATCGTTAAATGATTGGCTCCTGTAATATGAGAAAAATATAATCTCATGTTTTATGCAAAATATGCCTACTTATATTAAAATATTTTTCTTTAATTAAGATATGTCATTACCTTATTGTCTCACAAGCCAATCTGTGTGTTTTTCAGGATGGAGACCTCCTGCTTGGAGCTAGCTTTAGAAGGTGAGCGGTTGTGCAAGGCTGGAGATTTCAAAGCTGGTGCAGCTTTCTTTGAAGCAGCCGTCCAGGTTGGGACTGAGGATCTAAAGACACTTAGCGCCATCTACAGTCAGCTGGGGAATGCATACTTCTACTTGAAGGAATACGCTAAGGCACTCGAGTATCATAAACATGACCTTACCCTGGCCAGGTGAGCACACTCTCTATTGACTAAGCATTTTTCAGTCCATTACAACAAACAATCACAGCAAGGCGAGGGAATTGAAACTGCTAAAATATCATGAAGAACAGCACTGTCCTCTTAAAATAGGAGGTATTTTATCATTTTTCCAATACGGAACCCTAAAAAAAAAAAACTGTTGCTTATTAAAGTTTATGTACAGCCAGTTTACCATTTTGGAAATTTTCCCTAGCTTCCTATGTGAGATACCCAACAGGAAGTTGCCAAAATTAGAGGCTTTCCCTTCTTAGGCCCTGTACACACGGTCGGAGATTTCCACAACCAAATCCATCGGATTTTGTCCGTCGGATCTTGTCCGAAACTGTTGCATACACGCGGTCGGACAAAGTTGGCAAAAAATCCGATCATTCAGAACGTGATGACGTAATTTCATTACGATGGGACTACGTTCAGGCTAGTAGCCAGTAGCTTTGATGTAGGAATTTGATCTGAGCATGCGTGGCACTTGGTCCAATCAAAATTCTCTACACATGATCGGAGTATGTCCGACCGGCCCAGTTGGTCGGAAAATATTTCCAACAAGTTGGAAAATTGGGTCCGACGGATATTCAGACGGAATCAGTCCGATGCAGACCACACACAGTCGGATTATCTGACAACACGGTCCGATAGGACACATTCCAACGGATTCTCCGACCGTGTGTACAAGGGCTTAGACAGTTGTATCCAGAACATTTGCACCCATTCAAAGGTTTTCTCTCACTTATTGTTCTTAGAAAAAACTCCAAAAGTTTTGAATTTTTCCTCACTTTCTTTTTATAGTGACGATTGTCACTGGTACAAAATAGACCAGTGAAGTTCCTTTATGGACACAGAAAGTAATAAAAAGTTGCAAAAGATCTTCACTTTACCGGATACTGGGCAAAACTTTGCAAAGTATTTCTTGACACAGTGGCCAATTGTCCATTCAGAGCTGCAGTTTTTAAGTAGCAAATCAACAGCATGGATTACAAAGCTATTTTTCCAACTGTCCACCCAGAATCGCTGGTACTGGTCATAGATACCACCTAAATATAGAGTCATCCTCCATCAGTTTATCCACTGTCAATAGGTTTATAACCCAAATACAGCCTAAATATAGGATAATTTATTACCTGTCCATCTAGAGCTGTTGGTGTTTAGCACAGATACAGACTAAATATAGAGCCATTTATCCAACTGTCCATCCAAAACCGCTGGTTTATAGTATAATTACAACCAAACTACACAGCCAGTTTTCTAAGTGTCAAGCCAGTGCTGCTGGTGTATAGCCCAGATAGAGACTAAATATGGAGGTGTTTATCCACCAGAACCATTGGATTATAGCACAGATGCAGCTGAACTATAGAGCCATTTATCTGTGTGTTTTATAGCTGTTGAAGGCTTCTGGGCTGTCACCAGTGCACATAAGACATAATGCGGGGAATTAACAAAGACTCGCGTATGCACACCGCTTGCACAAGTCTTCTAAACTGAGAACACTAGCATATATTCTTAAGTATTAAAAGGGGTTCAAGACCCTTTGTTAATAAGTAGTGGTCCATTCTCTGTTCTGTGGCTGTGACAGGCAAGCTCCCATATCACAGCCACCCCCCATCTGCTCAACGAAAGAGGGAGGAGGGGGGTGTCAACCCTCACATCTCTGTTTGTGTTGTGTAGTCACTGCACGAGCAGAGTGAGAGAAATGGGTGCTGTCTGCTGAAAGTTCACACCCCATTTGACATGTCGCAACTGATGGGGAAAAATGCAACAGTTTTTCATATTGAAAAGTGCCGTATTCCCTTTGTCATTTAGGTGCAGACCTGCGCTAGTTTCTATTTCACTCAGAAATAGAAGCAGGCCAAGGTGGAACGAATAGACCTGAAACAGGTCTATCTGCTTAGTTAATGTGGCGCACGCCACTACTGACAGATTTCTGTGCCATTATAATGGCACAGAAAGCTTGATTATTCCCCCAAATGACATACACAATCCTTGTGCGCATGCATCCGATTCTCCTGATGGAAACTTTTATGCTGTTCTCATCTTAGATACAGACATGCATTTAAAAGTCTGGCTTTCTTATAAACAAATATATATAGTGTGATAATTCTGTTAAAGCCCAGTTCTCTAAGAGCCGGTTCACACAGGGGTGACTCGTCAGGCGACTTAGCCGCCTGACAAGTCGCGTCCCGTTCTGTGCAATGGAACCGTTCTAATCGGAGCGACTCAAGTCGCTCTGACTTAGAAAAAGGTTCCTGTGTGACTTTTGGGGCGACTTGCATTGACTTTTATACAGAAGTCATTTTGCAAGCCGCCGCTAAAGTCAGATCCCGGTCGCCTGAGGCAGTCGCGCTGCAAGTCGTGCCGCCTCAGTGTGAACCGGGTCTTAATGCATTAAAAGTGAAAAAACATTACACTATTATCATTGGAGAAAATGATGTTCTGTGAGAGCATGCTATAGAGAAGATGGTGAGAACAGACACATTTTGAAGGTGACGTTGTTGAAGATGATCTGATATACTGTACTATGGAATGCACAATAATGTAGTTGGAAATTCACAAGCCAATTTAATAGTATATTACTACAGTGCCAGAGATATTAGAATTTTGTACTGTTGTTGACTTTACTTTTTTGTGGATTACTACAGGATATGATGGCAGTATACACATAAAGAAATAACACTGATGACACATTGTTGCAGATTTTTTTGGAATTGTGCGGGTTTCACTGTGGAGGATTATGTAAATTAGACCTAATCCCATTACATTGCTGCCTATTATGCGTTAAAAAAAAAAAAAAAAAAAAACACTGTACATTTATGGCAATTGACATGAGTGCTGTGTTGTATCACATTTTCACTATTCAGCAGTAACATAACGTATTTTTGTTGTAGGTCTATTGGAGATCGTATTGGAGAGGCCAAAGCCAGCGGGAACTTGGGCAATACCCTCAAGGTCCTGGGACAGTATGATGAGGCCATTGCCTGCTGTCAAAGGCACCTGGATATCTCACAGGAGCAGGGAGACAAGGTATAAAAACCCATTGCAGAATTAAATTCCCTTCTGAAACTAATGCTCTATATTTTGCTGGTGAAGGAAAATCTCGCTTCTGCTACAGTTTTGCGAGGATTGTCAGTTGTCCTCCTGCAATCCTTATCATCTAAAATTGGAAACATTACATCTGCAACAAAGTCAGAAAATCTGCCCATATCATTGTAATATAAACCAAACTCTCATATATGTTTTTAGGCTAGATCATGGACTCTTGTCATTTGATTCTATGATGGTTATCCTCTCCTTCATATTTCATTGAGTGTGGGTAAAGCTCTAGATAGGTTTTTGGGATTTTGCATGCATGGAGAACAGTGACTGTAGAGATTTACCTGATTGGGCAGCCAGAAGCAAAAGGTTAATGGCAGGATGAAAATAGCTGCTGTATGGCAGGTAGTCCTTGAATTCCGCACCCATCCGTCCCTTCCCATATAAGGTTTCAAACACATCTGAATCTTTGTTTTATGTGGCCTGCAGGTGGGTGAAGCACGAGCATTATATAATGCTGGCAATGTATTTCATGCCAAAGGAAAGCAACTGTCATGGAACATGCCACAGATTCCAGGAGACCTCTCTGAGGAGGTGAAGGAGACACTCCTGAAAGCTACAGAGTATTATGAGTGAGTACCGAATTTCTGACAATTGTTTGTGCCATTCACTGCCAGTCCTAAATACTAACGCATTTCTTAAGTCATTATGATAAGCAATTTGCTTTTTGAAGGAGTTGAAGGTCCTTGAGATTATGTGAACCATAAGAAATCCCCAAGACTCTGTTTCAGCTTGCCACCTTGTCAGGTGTAACAGTGATTGTGGTAAATGTTAAAGGATAAGTTCAGCTTTTGGAACATGTTACATGTTCCACCTGTATTTGGGGTGGAAAATTGTACATTTCTTTATCGTACATCACGGGACACAGAGCCACAGTAATTACTGTATGGGTTAAATGGCTGCTTCAAGTGATGGACACTGGCACATTCTAGACAATAAATTCAATTCCCCATATAACCCCTCCCCTTACTGAGAATACCTCAGTTTTTTCCCCCAGTGTCTTAGGTGTTGATCACGAATAAAGATGTGCTGTGCTGAGCTCCGCTCGAATATTCCTTATTGGAGCAAGCCATGCAACTGGATCCATTCAAAGTGTCTTTTCCAGACCGAACTGAATGGTACCTGGGCCTTGTGTCCGAAGAAACAAGGTTTTACCTGTAACGCTTCTCTTTTTAGAGAGCTGGACTCTTGGATCCAGTATTTGTTTTTTTCAGCCATATTCCTGGCGGCGTGCTTTTTACAGGCCCAGGACTCTGGATCCCCTGATAAAAAGGGGGCCCCAGTCTCTGAAGTTTTTTTTAACGGAGCCCACCTTGTTACCACAGAACCCTGCAGCTGGATAAGGTAAGGGAGATTCCTAAGGATTTTTTTCTAATTCTTGTGGGTATTTCTCCTTTAAAGTAAATGTTGTCATGCCTATAGTTGCCACTGGGGGCAGCCAAGAGCATGTACCTGATTCCATGCTTGTCAGTCTTGCCTCTGTGTCAAGCTGCATGCTTCCTCCAGCCCAAACCTTTCTTTTCTTCCAAAATACGCAGAGCAGCGACAACATTTGCACTGCAGCATTATGCAGCTACAACATTGGCCATGGACCAGATCCTAACCTAGGCAGAAAAGCATGTGCTGTGCATATCGTCAATCTTCATTCCAGGAGTAGAGAACTGGCAGGCAGACTACTTAGTTGCCAGCAGTTGTTCCCAGGGGAATGATCCCTTCACCCCGACATCTTCCAGGCTATATGCCAAAGATGGGGGATCCTGGACATGAATCTGTTTGCATCCAAGTTCAATAACAAAGTCGACGACTTTGTGTCAAGAACAAGGGATCCACTCGCATGCGGAACAAATGCGTTGGTGACCCCATGGGATCAGTTCTCACTGATTTATGCATTGCCTCCTATTCTGCTGCTACCTCAACTTCTTCGCAGGATCAAGTGGGCAAAGAAGTCGATAGTTCTTGTGGTCCCAGTGTGGCCCAGAAGATCTTGGTATGCAGAAATGGTAAAGATGGTGGTGGGGCCCCATGAACCCTACCACCATGTCCACTCTGGCTATCGCAGGGACCAGTGTTCCATCCTACTTTACAAACACTAAATATAACGGTTTGACTGTTGAAACCCACATTCTGAAGAATCGCGGGCTGTCAGGCTCAGTGATATCTACTTTGATTAATGCAAGGAAGCCAGCTTCCAGAGTCATTTATTATAGAGTCTGGAAGGCATATGTTTCCTGGTGTGAATCCAGGGGTTGGCATCTTAGAAAGTATGTCGTAGGTAGAATCCTTGCCTTTATGCAGATGGGGTTAGAGATGAAACTGGCCTTGAGTACTATCAAGTGTCAAGTCCTGGCCTTATCGGTATTGTTTCAACGACCGCTTGCTTTGCATTATTTGGTCCGAAGCTTTATACAGGAGGTAACGCAGCTTAATCCACCAGTTAGAGCAGCCTTGAACCCATGGGACTTGAATTTAGTTCTATTGGCGTTACGGAAACAACATATTCCTTTAGTCCTTTTGACAAGGAAGCTAGTTTTTCTGGTAGCCATTTCTTCTGAAAGAAGGGTATCAGAGTTGGTGGCTCTTTCTTGTAAAGAGCCATATTTTAATTATTCACAAGGATAGAGTA
Organism: Lithobates pipiens; assembly: GCF_037356315.1. Lineage (NCBI taxonomy): Eukaryota > Metazoa > Chordata > Amphibia > Anura > Ranidae > Lithobates > Lithobates pipiens. The sequence goes on along the minus strand of NW_027507696.1, from coordinate 4,205,531 downwards.
GTATTGCGTCCTCATCCTAGCTTTCTGCCAAAGGTGGTTTCAGGTTTTCACCTAAACCAGGATATTGTTTTACCTTCATTTTTTCCAGAACCCTGTTCTAAGGAAGGAAATTCACTACATTCTTTGGATGTAGTGAGAGCAGTCAAAATCTATTTGAAGGCGACTGCTCAGGTTCGCAAAACAGATGTTTTGTTTGTGTTGCCTGAAGGTCCTAGGAAAGGACAGGCAGCTTCGAAATCCACTATTGCCAAATGGATTTGGCAAGTAATTATTCAAGCTTATGGTTTGAAGAGGAAAGTTCCACCTTTTCAAATCAAAGCGCACTCCACCAGGACTGTTAGGCTTCATGGGCAGTGCATCACCAAGCCTGCATGGCTGAAATCTGAAAGACCGCAACTTAGTCCATACATTCACCAGATTCTTTCAGGTGGATGTAAGAAGGCATGAGGTTATCGCCTTTGGGCGCAGTGTACTGCAGGCAGCAGTATAGGTCCTTAGGTCTGATTGCATCCTACTTTTGATTGTGTCTCCTCCCCTCAGGTGGCATTGCTCTGGGACATCCCATACAGCAATTACTGTGGCTCTGTGTCCCGTGATGTACGATAAAGAAAATAGGATTTTTATAACAGCTTACCTGTAAAATCCTTTTCTTGGAGTACATCATGGGACACAGTGGTCCCTCAAAACTGAGGTACTCCCGGTACAGGGAGGGGTTATATGGGGAATTGAACTTCCTGTCTAGGGTGTGCCAGTGTCTATCACCTGAAGGTGCCATATAACCCATACAGTAATTACTGTGGCTCTGTGTCCCGTGATGTACTCCAATAAAATGATTTTTACAGGTAAGCTGTTATAAAAATCCTATTATTCCAGCTCCTGCTGTCAATTTCACTCATCTCCACCACTTTATGACAGCGGGCAGCTGATCTTCAACCCCTACTTGCTGTCACTGTTTGAAAAGAAAGTTGCCATGTGGGGCTCTGCCAACATGGCTGCGTCATTCATTCACAGTTTCATTTGAATGAATGAACTACATCTACTGTCAGCCATTGCGACTTATGGCTTGTAGTTCTCAGTGAGCTGTGAGGGCGCTGGTGAGCGGTTCATTGATTCTTCCTGCTCTCATGTAACTGCCTACCCATACAGGCAGACAGCTTTCTTGAGAGTCTGCAGGAGCCCTGCATTGGACCCATGATCTGCTGATCACGGATGCAATGCTCTGCATGCTCCCTAGAAAAAAATAATACATATTTTTTTATCTGCAAAAAAAGTGCATTTATAATTTTTTTTTTTGAAAAGGTGAACTCATCCTTTAAGAAATTGGTGAGGTTTGCAACATGGAACATGTCACTATTTGGCTCTAAAAATTATATCTTTAAAAAAATGTCAAAAATTTGTTCCCATATTTCCCATACTTTTCTTATATTACATTTGTAGCGGACCCCACGCTTAGATGGGTGATAAGAATGTGTTTTTTTTGGGCCTGATTGTTTTTCCTAGGCCTGGTTGTTTATTTGGGGATGAGAGTGTTGGTGTAGAATGGGGTGTGACCACCTACAATTGGACTCAGGGATACCTCCTCTGCTGGATAGTGGGCAGGACTGGACAGAGAGGAAGGACTGAGGTCTGAGTGGCAGGAAACCCATGTGAGAGAATGGACCAATGGTTAATTTCTTTGATCACTGGGTGTCTCTCATATAAAAAGGGGGTCACATGCTCAACAGGGGCTGGAAGTACTGAGAAAGGAGAGGAGGAGGGCCGGAGGTTCAGAGACCCCGGAGCCTCCGGGCAGAGGTTGGAAGGCCTGGGGGTTCAGAGACCCCAGAGCTGGATAACCGGAGGAGTAGGAGTCCAGTGGACCCACAACTGGTCCCTGGAGGAACATCAACCATGTAGAGATTGAACAGAGACCGGGCGAACCCATGCGGGGATGTACCAGACATCAAAGGATGAGGAAGTAGGAGTCAAGTGGATGGAGAAAACTGGGAATTCGGCTTTCTGTGAGTAACATGGACTGTTGATTGGGAGTGAGCAAAGGGAGAATTTGTGTATCACCGCAGTCCTTGGACGCACAGTGTGTTCCCAGAATAGCAGCGCAGGAGGGAGTCACCAGGAGTGAAGTATAATGGGCCAATAAGATAAAATAACGGGGCATCTCATATCATCAGTTTCAGCATTTATTGATTTACCTCAGAGTAAAGCATTATCAACTTTAAAGTCCTCTGGTGTGTGAAACTCCATGGGACAGGAACATAACGGGGCTAACTGACAAACAGCTAATGAACAACATTGCAGCTCCCAAGGGAGTAGTGCGCTACACATTGTTTAAATTTACTGCTTTATTTACAGTACATTGGCAGCTTGGGTACAAAAACATACCAAGTGTATTGGTCAAATGAAAAAGTCCTAAAAGATTTAAAGAATCCCATGGTTATCGGTTAGGAAACATCTATTTTCCAGGAGACATCTTCTGCTTATTGAGAAAAACTGACCTTTTGCTGGTCTGTTTTTAAATACAGAAAAACAGGATATGTAAATTCTTATTACAGTGTACCAATACAGGGTACTATTATCAGATAAAGTATGCTTAAAGTGGAGGGCCACCCTGAAAAAAAAAAATACATTAAAAATTTGAAAAAAAACAGAAAAAAAAAATGATTTTTTTTTTTTAACTTACCAGAAATGCCTGTTGCTATGCACATCATCCTAATCTGCCTCTTCCTCCTCCACGGGGATCTTCTATCTTCTCTCCTCCGTGCGGCGTCTTCTGGGTAATGGGTCGCGCTGTGTTCTGGGAACTGTGTGTCCCAGAACACAGCGCGCCCCATTCACAAACCGCTGCGCGACTCGCGCATGCGCAGTAGGAAACGGGCAGTGAAGCCGCAAGGCTCCACTGCCTGTTTCCCATTGCCAAAATGGCGGCACCGGGACCCGAGAGCTGAGGGACGGGTCAGCCTCGGGCGGCCGACATCGCGGGCGCCCTGGACAGGTAAGTGTGCTTATTAAAAGTCAGCAGCTACAGTGTTTGCAGCTGCTGACTTTTATTTTTATTTTTTTAAACCGGCCCTCCTCTTTAATATGTTATTGATTGTCTTTATTTATACAGCTCTGACATGTTCTCCTATACTTTGCAGAGAAAATGCAATCATTTATACCACTGCAGAAAAGCTTACACTCTAATGTTTCCACCAAGTACCTACAAAGGTAGTCACTTCTCTGGGTGTGTAGCTGAGTAGTAATGTCTTCTGAGCTGTCTGCTGTCAAGTTGTGGTAAGCAATGCAGTGGTGACCCAGAAACAAATGCACTCAGTCTGATGATAATATATCATCACCCAGCATAACAGCAGGAGCTTAATGGGGGGGGGGGGGGGTGGCATATTTGTGGTTTATGGGGTTTATTTTTTTTGTAAAATACTTTTTATTAAGTTTTATAATATACATACAACTTCAGCCGCAGGTTGTGGGTAACAGTCACCGGTTACAGTAAAATTCCCACCAATTCAATACACACGGACTTTTACTATGGGGTTTATTTACTAAAGCTAGAAAAGGCAAAATTAGTCACAAATCTGCATATGAACCAATCAGATTCTAACCTCAGCTTCTTCAGATAAGCTTTGGCAATAAAACCTGGAAGCTGATTTCTATGCAGAATTGTGACAAATTTCACCCTCTTTAGTAAATAAACCCCCTATGTGTCAAATAATTGCCTGCACCCCATGTTTGAGTTTGTTCAATAATTCAGCGTATTACAAAATGCTAAAATGCATATATGCCATAAACTGCTATCTTGATATTACTGGCTGCAAACAGATATCCACTGATTAAAGCGGAGCTCCACCCTAAAGTGGACCTTCCGCTCATTGGAATCCTCCCCCCCTCCGGCGCCACAGTTGGCACCTTTCAGGGGGGAGGGGGGTGCAGGTACCTGTACAGTACAGGTATCTGCACCCACTTCCGAGATAGCTCTCTGCGGAAAGGGGAGCGTAGATTACGCCCCTTTCCGAAGGTCCCCCGCTGTCTGCTGGGAAACACACAGATCCCAGAGGCAGCGGGTCCACCCTTATTGCGCAGCGCGACTCGCGCATGCGCAGTAGGGAACCGGGAAATGAAGCCGAAAGGCTCCACTTCCTGATTCCCATACCCAAGATGGCGGCGGCAGGACCCGAGAGAAGATCGAGAGATCGGCTTCGGGGGGCCGACATCGCGGGCGCGCTGGACAGGTAAGTGTCACTATTTTAAAAGTCAGCAGCTGCAGTATTTGTAGCTGCTGGCTTTTAAAAAAAAAAAAAAAAACGCGGACTCCCGGCGGACTCCCGCTTTAAGCAACAATGCTCTGCTTTTGCTGAGGTTCTTGATGGTTATCAGGTGGTATTAAACAAACTCTAGTTTCTTTTTTATCTGTATGAATATCATTATGGCAGGTACTTGACCAACTGGCCAAAATAAACTCCACATCTTTGTACTGTAAACATGCAGTACTGGTGTATTTAGATAAAAGCTTTTATGAAATAATGTGTTTTTGGCGTTAGTTATTGCATTAGCCTTATATTCTACCTGCTACACTGTGATTTATGCTTCATTACATGAGTTATCATGGTCGCTGGCCTTTCTGTGTTACAGGAGGAACTTGGAACTGGTGAAACAGCTGGGTGACAGGGCAGCTCAGGGTCGGGCTTATGGAAATCTAGGAAACACACACTACCTCTTAGGCAACTTCAACGAGGCCATCGCTTTCCACAAAGAGGTGAGTCACTATGATGCACTGTACTGTATACACTTCCTGGTGACGTAACAATACGAAACGTATGTGAAGGCGCTTCTTGGTCACGTTACTTCCGGCCTTATGATTGATCGCGCTGGTCGGTGGAACGCGTGCCAACAGCGAGTGTGAGATGGGAGGCACCATTTGATCCAGACACACGCAAGTAGCCTTAGTGCTGGGCGAAGGCACTTATATGTAAGCAGACACTTGGCTTCGTATTTATTAAATGTTTTAAAGTGGAGCTTCCGCTCATTGGAACCCTCCCCCCCTCCTGCGCCACAATTGGCACCTTTCAGGGGGGAGGGGGGTGCAGGTACCTGTACAGTACAGGTATCTGCACCCACTTCCGGCATAGATATCTGCAGAAGTCCCTCAAGGCTCTCCGTTGTCACCTGTTCTCTTCAACATTTACATTCGCCCACTCCTCCAAATCATCAGATGCTCAGATCTCTGCTTCCACTCTTACGCTGACGACACGCAACTTTATTTCCGGATCAAGGGAAAAAAAGATCACCAACAACAACTTGAAAACTGCCTCAAATCAATAGAGGACTGGATGACCACCAACTCCCTCCAGCTGAACCAATCAAAGACAGAGCTTCTTATCTTACACCAAAATCATAAGCCCGCAACCAAAACCTCCTGGTCTCCACCAACCGTCTTTGGGCAGACTATCTCCCCAAAGACCAAAGCGAAGAGTCTCGGGGTTATTTTAGACGCACAAATGTCAATGGATGCGCAAATAGGATCTGTAGTCAGTCGATCTCACCATCTGCTGCGCATGCTTCGCAGACTCATCCCTTTTATCCCAAAGAATGACAAAGCAGTGGTAGTTGGAACAATCATTAATTCACGACTGGACTACGCAAACTCGCTTTACATAGGATTACCACAATATCAACTTGCGCGATTACAACTGATCCAAAACACGGCGGCAAGGCTGATAACAGGAAAAAAACCCTGAGAATCCATTTCTCCTTCACTGAGGAGCTTACATTGGCTAACCGTAAAGAATCGGATCACGTTCAAGACCCTTTGCCTCACCCACAAATGCGTGCATAGAGAAGCTCCGCAATACCTAATGGAGAAAATAAATCATTACACACCAAACCGCAGTCTTCGATCAGCCAACAAAAACCTCCTCCTCGTGCCCGGGTGATCGGAGATTCGCTGTCCAAGGGCCTCGGCTATGGAATGCTCTACCAATCAACATCCGCCTGGAAGACAATCACCTGGCTTTTAGGAAAAAACTCAAGACCTTCCTCTTTTAGCAGATGATCAAAGCTCGCCACAGCGCCTAGAGGCGATTCAGTTCGCATTGTGCGCTATATAAGTATTTCATTCATTCATTCAAGGTACGCCCCTTTCCGCAGAATCTACGTCCCTTTCCGAAGGTCCCCTGCTGTCTGCTGGGAAACACACGGATCCCAGAGACAGCGGGGACCATCCTTATTGCGCAGCGCGACTCGCGCATGCGCAGTAGGGAACCGGGAAATGAAGCCGCAAGGCTCCACTTCCTGATTCCCATACCCAAGATGGCAGCACCCAAGAGACGATCGAGAGATCGGCTTCGGGTGCCGACATCGCGGGTGCGCTGGGCGGGTAAGTGTCATTATTTTAAAAGTCAGCAGCTGCAGTATTTGTAGCTGCTGGCTTTTAAAAAAAAAAAAAAAAACGGCGGACTCCTGCTTTAATAAACAGGATTACACTATTGGTTTCCCTTTACATTCTTTCATAAACCTTACTTGCGGTCTTGTGGAGGAGGGATTCATACCTAAAGCAATCTCCTATATTGAGCAAGTACATCTTGCTGAAAGTGCTGCTTGACCTTCTTTTTAATTAAAGAGATCACTTCTATCTGGTAAGCAGAACCCACATTTGTAGCACTTTGGGTGTATAAATTCCAGTTGGAGATGGGATTGTTCACTATGATGCCATATGGAAGATAACCAGCACTGAAGAATTGTATGCACTAGGACTCAGAGCACATTGCACGCTATTATGGATATACAGTGGGGATGGAAAGTATTCAGACCCCCTTACATTTTTCACTCTTTGTTATATTGCAGCCATTTGTTAAAATCATTTAAGTTAATATTTTTCCTCATTAACGTACACACAGCACCCCATATTGACAGAAAAACACAGAATTGTTGACATTTTTGCAGATTTATTAAAAAGAAAAACTGAAATATCACATGGTCCTAGGTATTCAGACCCTTTGTTGTGACACTCAAATATTTAACTCAGGTGCTGTCCATTTCTTTTGATCATCTTTGAGATGGTTCTACACCTTCATTTGTGTCCAGCTGTGTTTGAGTATACCGATTGGACTTGATTAGGAAAGCCACCCACCTGTCTATATAAGACCTTACAGCTCACAGTGCATGTCAGAACAAATGAGAATCATGAGGTCAAAGGAACTGCCTGAAGAGCTCAGAGACAGAATTGTGGCAAGGCACAGATCTGGCCAAGGTTACAAAAAAAAAATTCTGCTGCACTTAAGGCTCCTAAGAGCCCAGTGGTCTCCATAATCCTTAAATGGAAGACGTTTGGCATGACCAGAACCCTTCCTAGAGCTGGCTGTCTGGCCAAACTGAGCTATCTGGGGAGAAGAGCCTTGGTGAGAGAAGTAAAGAAGAACCCAAAGATCACTGTGGCCAAGCTCCAGAGATGCAGTTGGGAGATGGGAGAAAGTTGTAGAAGGTCAACCATCAGTGCATGGCTGTATTAGATCAAAAGGGGTCTTCTACTAAATACTGAGCAAAGGGTCTGAATACTTAGAACCATGTGATATTTCAGTTTTTCTATTTTAATAAATCTGAAAAAAAGTCAACAATTCTGTGTTTTTCTGTCAATATGGGGTGCTGTGTGTACATTAACCAGTTCCTGACCGGCGCACGGCGATGTACGTTGGCAGAATGGCACGGGCAGGCATATTGGCGTACAGGTACGTCCATTTTAATATGCCGCCCTGCCATCGCATGCGCACCGCCTGGCGGCGCGCTCGCGTGCCGGTTGGGACCCCCATGAGTCTGGTCGTGGGTCCCACGGACTCGATTGCCGCAGGGATACCCTACACTGCCACCCCCTGGTTAACCCCTTCACTGCCAGTGTCATTTACACAGGAATCACTGCATTTGTATAGCACTGATTGCTGTATAAATGACGATGGTCCCAAAAATGTGTCAAAAATGTCCGATGTGTCTGCCATAATGTCGCAGTCACAATAAAAATCGCTGATCGCCACCATTACTAGTAAAAAAAAAAAATTATTAATAAAAATGCCATAAAACTATCCCCTATTTTGTAAACGCTATAACATTTGCACAAACCAATAAATTTTTTTTACCAAAAATATGTAGAAGAATACGTATCGGCCTAAACTGAGGGAAAAAAAAGTTTTTTTTATATATTTTTATAGCAAAAAGTAAAAAATAATGCGTTTTTTTTTCAAAATTGTCGCTCTATTTTTGTTTATAGTGCAAAAAATAAAAACCGCAGAGGTGATCAAATACCACCAAAAGAAAGCTCTATTTGTGGGAAAAAAAGGACGTCAATTTTGTTTGGGAGCCACGTCGCAGGACTGCGCAATTGTCAGTTAAAGCGACGCAGTGCCGAATCGCAAAAAGTGGTCTGGTCTTAAGCCAGCAAAATGGTCCGGGGCTGAAAGTGGTAATGAGGAAAAAAATGAACTTAACTGATTTTAGCAAATGGCTGCAATATAACAAAGAGTGAAAAATTTAAGGGGGTCTGAATACTTTCCGTCCCCACTGTAGAGGAATTGTTCTACTGAAATATTTAATTAAAATTGCACTTATTATTGGACCTATGGTCCTCATATGAACAGCCCCTCACACTTAATCTATCACTATCTAAAGTAGACTCGCCTACCTTAGGGGAGCAGCAGTCAATTAATCCACTCATTTTAGTTTTTTGCGCAAGTTACAAATTCTTTTTAACTGTACCGTATATCTGATGTACTCACACTTCACTCTTCTCTCTTCAACTCATTGCTATTTTGTATTCTCTGCAAGAGTAACTTCCTTTGGATGGAGAGGGGATGTGGGAGCATACATAAACCAATTCTATCTTCTTCACCCAACATAACTATTTGTTATCCTAATTTATGCAACATAAAGTGTGATTACTGTAATATCAGTTCTTCTTCAACTAAAGATTGATTTCTTAGGTGAAATGTGAAGTTATTTCACTTCCTGACAACAAAGGAATTAGCCATTCAGGAGAATTCAATGCCTACTGAGACCACCTTTATATATACAGTATATACAGCTGGTACAATAAGTGTTGAACATGTCAAAATTTTTCTGGGTAAATATATTTCTAAGGGCCGGTTCACACAGCGGGCGATGCGAGGCGACACGACTCGCCTCGCCTCGCTCCCGCAAGTCGCCCCCGTTCTGTACAATGGAACCGTTCTGAGAGGAGCGACTCGAGTCGCTCCGACTCAGAAAAAAGGTTCCTGTACTACTTTCGGGCGACCTCGGGGCGACTTGCATTGACTTCTATACAGAAGTCATTTGCAAGTCGCCGCCGAGGCCGCTGCAGGTCGCGGCGAGGCAAGTCGGAGTCGCCTCGCCTCGCCTGCTGTGTGAACCGGCCCTTAAGGTGTTATTGACATGAAATTTTCACCACATGTCTTTATCATCCTGGTAGATGCAACAAATGTTTATCAAGAATGTCTTGGTACATTTTTCCATTCATCCTTCCTTCAGTGACATGAAGTTTGCCATTACTGTGAAAAAACAGCTCCGCACCATGATGTTCCCACTTCCAAACTTCCCTGTTGGTATTGGGATGTTTTTGGGTTCATGTGTAGTGCCATTTGACCTCCAAACATGATGTGTATTATGGCATCCAAAGAGTTCAATTTTGGTCTCATCTTACCACTAGGCTTGTGCAATTAGTTTCGTAACGAATCGAAATTCGGCCGAATGTCCGAATAAAGAAATAACGAATAACAACGAATATGAAAGAAATATAACAAATTAATTTGAATGTATTCGAATTAGTTTGGTAATTCTTTAAAGATCTAATGAAACAAAAGGTCAGCTCAAAGTAAATCTTATAATCCAATCAGCTAATTAATTTTGTGCCGGAGGATGGATTACTGGCAAAGTGCATTCCTGAGAACTGAGTGAGAAGGGTGTTGTATTGTATTTGAGCCGAGGAGAAGAGACGTTGTCATTGTGTGTGTTAAAAGATTCAATAAACAAACGACTTTCCAAACTACGAATCATTATCACGAATGTCTATACATACATAAATAGCGAATTTCAACGAATACAAACGAATGAATTTGACACTCTACGAATAATAACGAATTATCCAAAAACGTATTAACGTAACATAACGAATATAACAGAACGAAATTATGTATTTTACGAATGACAACGAACCGAAACTAAACAAAATTTTCCATTGTGCACAAGTCTACTTACCAGACTATATTCTCCCAGTATTTCACAGGCTTGTCTAAATGTTTTGCAACAAACTTTAACTACTTCCCACCCGGCCAATGTACGTATACGGCCGGGTGGGACCCGCCTCCTTCTGACTGGACGTTCAGGAACGTCCTTCACCCGGGCACGGCGCATCTCGGATCGGCAGGAGGGCTCTGTGATTAGCCCTCCTGATCACATGACGGCCGTGTCCAGTCACAGCCGTCATGTGATCAAAACAAACAGCCGGTTGCTAGGCAATCGGCTCTCCTCTCCTCACACGGAAGTCGTCGCTGAGGAGAGGAGAGCAGATCCCTGCAGCCAGCTGGTGATCAGTGAGTATGAGCTGTTTTTACAGCTTTTTACTCACCGATCACTAGTCTAGTGTAAACCTACAGTGTAAACACACATGTCCCCAAAATACACATGTCCCCAAAACACACATGTCCCCAAATAATAAAAAGACATGTCCCTAAATAAAAAAACACATGTCCCGCACATATGTTCCACTAAAATCACATGTCCCAATGATTATCTGCACACATATGTACGTGATCACCTGCACACATATGTACAATGATCATTTGCGTACATATGTCCGTGATCACACAAACCAATTATTATACACTTGATGGAATTTTTTTTTACCAAAAACATGTAGCAGAATACATTTTGGCTCAAATTTATGACAAAATTAGATTTTATTGGATTTCTTTTAAAATAGAAAAAAGAAAATATTGTTTTTTTTCCAAATTTCCGCTTTTTTTGCGCTTATATCGCAAAAAAAAAAAAAAACTGAGTCGTGAATAAATACCACCAAAATAAAGCTCTATTTGTGCGAACAAAATGCTAAAAATTTCATTTGGGTACAGTGTAGCATGATCGCACAATTGTCATTGAAAGTGCGAGAGCGATGAAAGCTGAAAATTGGGCTGGGAAGGAAGGGGGCGAAGGTGCCGGTATTGTAGTGGTTAAACAAGCTCTACTGTGCTTTTATTTCAGTAATGTGGTCTTGTGTGGTGGTGAGCATTCATACAGGCCATGGCAGTTGAGAGCATTACTTGTATTGTTTTATTTGAAAAAAATGTACCTGCTAATTTCAGGTCTTTCTGGAGCTCTCCACAAGTGATCCTTTGGCTCTTGGGCAACTCTTCTGATAATTATTTTTACGCCTCTGTCAGAAATCTTGCGAGGAGCACCTGGGCGTGGCCGGTTTATAGTGAAATTGTTTTTCTTTTTCGTACATCACAGGACACAGAGCCTTAGTATTCACTGATGGGTTATATAGGCACCACTAGGTGATGGACACTGGCACACCCTAGATGGGAAGTTTTAGCCCCCTATGTAACCCTTCCCCTAACTGGGAGTACCTCAGTTTTTTCGCCAGTGTCTTAGGTGTTGGTCATGAGTAAAGATGTGCTGTGCTGAGCTCCACTAGAATATTCCTTAGTGGGGCAAGCCATGCAACCAGATCCATGCAAAGTGCTTTTTCTAGGCCGAATTGAATGGTACCCAGGCCTCATGTCTGAAGAAACAAGGTTCTGTCTGTAATGCTTCTCTTTTTTTGCAGGCCCAGAGCTAGGATCCCCCTTTTTAAAGGAGGCTCTAGTGCCTGAAGGTTTTTCAAACAGAGCCCACCGTGAGAGGGGAAGCTGCAGGCATCATCCCGGTACCGTTGTTTAGAGCGGGCGATTGGCTTTCCAGGTATAACAACCGATGCGGCTAAAAGCCGCTCCACTGTTATACCGGAGGAGTGGGAGGGAACATCCTCCCCCTCCCGCCACCTCTCGCCTCTCTTCCTGGGCCTCCCGTTCCATGGAAGGCCCGATCGAACATCCGCCGCTTCCAGGGGCTAGTGACAGACTGGAACGAAGTTGGAAATGGCTTTGTTCCAGTCTCCTGGATGTAAACACGGAAACGGCGTCACGACTTCACTTCCTGTTTACTTGGCTGCCAATATAAATAAGATACGGAAGTCGCGCCCGCATATGTAAACGGTGTTCAAATCACACGTGAGGTATCGCCGCCATCATCAGAGCGAGAGCAATAATTCTAGCATTAGACCTCCTCTGTTACTCTAACCTGGTAACCGTAAAAAAAATATTTTTAAAATGTCACCTATGGAGATTTTTGGGTACCAACATTTATCGCCATTCCACGAGTGCATGTAATTATAAAGCGTGACATGTTTGGTATTTATTTACTCAGCGTAACATCATCTTTCACATTATACAAAAAAATTGTGATACTTATATTGTTTTGTTTTTTTTAAATTCATGAAAGTGTTCCTTTTCCCAAAAAGTTGCGCTTAAAACGCCGCTGCACAAATACCGTATGACATAAAATATTGCAACAATCGCCATTTTATTCACTAGATTCTCTACTAAAAAAAATATATATTTTTGGGGGTTCTAAGTAATTTTTTAGCAAAAAAAATACGGATTTTAACTTGTAAACACCAAATGTCAGAAATAGGCTTAGTCATGAAAGGGTTATCCTATGGAGGAAAAATTCACAAAGATGTGGCGTGTACCAGCAATTGATGCAGCTATCTCCTCTGTGAACAAAAAATTGACTTGTCCAGTTGCCAACTCTCAAATGCTTAGTGATCCATCTGATGAAAAGATGGAATTCCCGTTGAAAAAAGTTTTTGCCTTCTAAGGTTCAGTAGCTCAACCTGCAATGGCTGCAATTGGGGTATGCCAGTCCTTAAGAGCTCACTTGAAACAGGTGCTCAGGGTTTTTCCTGAACAGCAGGCCCAAGAATTAGCCAAGCTGCCAGCAGCCTTGTGTTTTGTGGTTGATGCAATCAGAGATTCTATCCTTCAGACCTCCCGTCTAATGCTTGGGCTGGTACATATGTGTAGACTCTTGTGGCTGAAAAGTTGGTCAGCCGAAACTCCATACAAAAAGCTCCTGGCGGGGTTCCATTTTCACGGACAAAAGCTTGTTGTTTAGGGATGACTTGGACAAATATATACAAGAGATATCAAGTGGGAAAGGTACCCTTTTGCCAGTTAAGAAACTGAGTAAGCGTCCTTCATTTAAAAGGACTCTTGCATTAGCCTCCAGGCAGTCGTGACAGCCTCCACCATCAGGTTCAGGAGGTAGAACTCAGAGTCAACCCCAAGGACAAAAGAAATCCTAGGGGAGGAAATCCACAAGACAGAACACTAAAGCTTCTTTATGAAGGGTGCGCCCCCACTCGTTCGAGTGGGGGGAAGACCGCTACAGTTTTCAAGGGTCTGGCAGGAGGAATTTCAGGACAGATAGGTGATCTCCACAATAACTCAAAGTTACAAACTAGAGTTCACAGAATTCCCATCTCCTCGTTTCCTCAGATCAAATGTCCCCAAAGACCCAGAGAAAAAGAAGTCTCTTCCAAGTGTTAGATCAACTTCTGTTGCTAAAAGTAATCATGGCAGTTCCCATGCAAGAGCATGGGTTGGGCTTTTATTCAAACCTATTCACGGTGCCAAAGCCAAATGGAGATGTCAGACCCATCCTGGATCTCAAGGATCTAAATCGGTTTCTAAGGATTCGATCTTTTTGCATGGAATCAATCTGATCTGTAGTCTCCATCCTACAAGGAGGAGAACTTCTGGCATCGATAGACATCAAACATGAGATGTCTGTGTTTCGAAGTAGAAAATCATAATTTCAGGTTTGTAGCTTTGCCTTTCAGTCTAGCTACTGCACCTCGGGTGTTCACAAAGGTCCTGGCTCCTCCTCTGGGCATATTAAGAACCCAAGGTATAACTCTTGTAGTATACCTGGACGACCTGCTCTTAATAGACTGGTCGGTAGCCCGTTTAGAACGAGGCTTGGTCACTACAGTCAACTACCTGGAATATCTAGGTTGGGTTCTCAACTTAGAAAAGTCTTCTTTAAAACCAGTAAAAAGACTAGAGTACTTTGGTCTAATCATAGATACAACCCAAAAAAAAGGTGTTTTTACTCCAGGCAAAAATCAGTGCAATAAAGGTGCTGGTTCAGCTAGTCAGGGCAAAGAAAAGTCCTTCTATTCACCTTTGTATGAGATATTGTTGGGAAATATGGTGGCTACGTTCGAAGCGGTACCCTATACCCAGTTTCATTCAAGATGGTTGCAAAACCGTATTCTTTCTGCCTGGAACAAGAAGGTCCAGGCACTGGATTTTCCTATGCACTTATCTCCAATAGTGCGCCAAAGTCTCAGGTGGTGGTTGGCACCTGAGAATCTGTGCAAAGGGAAATCCTTTCTGCCAGTCACCTGGAAGGTGGCTACCCTAAGGGCAAGGCCACGAACTGAAAATAACGATGTTCTACCTCGAATCGCAGAAATTTCTGGTGAGCAAGGTAGATTGGCACATGCAGATATGCATCTTTGATGTCTGTTGATGCTAGGAATTCTCCTCTCAGAGAGGACACGACTGACCGGATTGACTCCATGCGAAAAGAGAGGATGGTTAGGAATTGATTTAGATGTTTGAGGTCTAGAATGGGTCTGACATCTCCATTCAGTTTTGGCACTGTGAAGAGATTTCAATAAAACATACCCTGCTCCTCTGTTGGAACTTTTGTGATCACACCTTGCGATGTCAGCCGGTCCAGTGCCTGGAACAAAGACTTTCTTTTTAATGGGTCTCTGGGAACATTCGATCTTAGAAACCGAAATGGTGGAAACTCCAGAAAACTCAAGCTTGTAGCCTAGAGATATTGTGGAGATGACGAGCGAGCAAGTGGGGGGCCCCTTCATAAGGAAGCCTTAAGACTCTGCTTTGTATGCTTCTGCTCTCATGGCTTCTTCTGGCCTTGTGCTTGACCTTGAGGCTTACCTCTTGAACGCTCTGCAGCATCTGGTGCTGGGGAAGAAGAACATTTAAATTAAGGACGCTTACTCCTTCTTTTAACCAGTAAAAGGGCACTCTTACCACCTGAATGATATACTTATCCAGGTCATCTTCGAACAACCGTTCCCCATGAAATGGAAAACTTGCCAATAGCTTTTTGCACAGCAACTCAGCTGACCAATGCTTCAACCAGAGAATTCTGCACATATGCACAGATAAGAGGGCAAAGCGTGACACATGTTGAATCTTTAAGGGCATCTACCGCAAAACATAAGGCCCTTGGCAGTTCCGCTAATTCGCGGGCTGCTTCCCCTTGAGCAAAGACACTTTTAATGACTTGCTTGAGCTGGTCTTTTAAGGATTGACAAACCCCTATCGGTGTTACTGCAGGCTGTACTGCTGATCCAGCTATAGAAAAATAAGTTTTAAGTAAAGATTCCAGCTTCTTGTCGGCTGGATCCTTGAAAACCTGGACATTGTCTACTGGACAAGTTAGGCTCTTATTTACAGAGGAAATAGCAGCATCCACTGCTGGCAAACTCCATTTCTTAGTATATTTTTCCTCTATTGGCTAAAGAGAAAATTTCACAGGAGGGATAACATGCCTATCTGGGTGATCCCAGTCTGCATATATTAGTTGATCCAGCAGTGGGTGTAAAGGGAAAGCATGTGGGCCCTGTGAAGGCCTCAAAGAACCCAAAGAAGAAAAGCGGGCCTCAGCCACTTTTGCTGGGGGCAATTTATATGCTGAACGGCCCAATTCTTTAAGGGATTGGACCATCGGCTTTTGGGATTGCAAGTCTGAAAAGGGCTCCTCTGAGATTGAACCCCCAGAAGAGGAGTCATCTACCTGCCCCTCTTCCCGGTCACCCAATGGAATCTCAATGTCATCTGCCCATTCCTGTTCCAAAACTTGAAGGTCAGGAGGGGGAGAAGGGGACCTTTTGCTTTTTTTTCCCCAGACTGGGAGGCAGATGCAATCATGTTGGCTATTTTTCTCTCCAACCCAGCTAATGCTGAAGCTAAATCGTCCTTGGTAATGTATGCAGAGGCTGAAACAATGCATGTAACCACTATGTCTGATAGCCTCTATGGCTCAGACTAGCCAGTTACACCTGGCCTTTCAGGGGAGGATAGTACTGTGGAAGCATGATTAGGATCCTCAGATCCTGACAGCGGCGCTCTTGCGATCCTCTATACTGTATTTCCACCTTTCTTTCGAGAAGACATAGTTCTAAACACAAAATGCAGAGGTACTCACAATATGTACCTTTTAAAATATATTTTGTATCCACACCTATGCAGCGCTTACATGCCCCAGTATACTCTGCGTCCCTCCGTCAGCCACCAGACTCATCACAGAGTTGCAAAATTTATGGCCTGTGCCGTGCTGCGTGCATGCTCGCTCCTCACGTGCAAGCTGGCCATGCCTAAGCCACGCCCCCTACGTCTTGCGGCGGCCTATTTCCGGCTGACCTTTGCGCACACGTGGACGGGGCGGTTATGTCTATCGGGATAGCCGGGGGGGGGGGGGGCTGAGCCCTTCCTCACTGTGGGGAGATGCCAGCCGCCCTGCACCCCCCCCTGCTGGAACTAGCCTATGGGGGTGAGCTGTGTGCCTGTGGGTAGAAGGCGGGAGGTCCCAGGGAACTGACAACCAGGATGAGGGGTAATGCTGTCTCCAAAGGAGCACTGTACACAGAAAAAATAAGCATGACAAGCAGGAATGTTACAATACATGCTCTAGTGGTGAAAAACAGGCAAGGCATTCACTACTCAGAAGAAATCCTTTGAAGTGAACCAAATGTGTTCCTTTCCCAGGTTTTTTTCTTCATTGTTTTTTTTTTTTTTTTAACTTACCATTCCTGCTGCAGAAAACACAGCCAGACTCAATATTCACTCATCACTACAAGCTTTGTCATAAAGACCTTCAGATACTGGGTCCACTCCTCTGGACCTGTATAGCACCCTGTAGGAAAAAACCTTGGTCAGAACACTGCACAGCGTCCCATTACGCATGGTCCAGTGCCGTAGTCCTCTGAGTATTCTTTCCTTTCCATGAGGCTCGGGTACCATCCATTTCTGGCTGACAGCTTTTTCGAATGGATCCGATTGAAGTCTACGATTCCTAATAGAATCCTCCAGACTTCCAAGTATGCTCCAAGAGCTCATGTAATCCATGACCATCACCTTGAAGACACTGGCAAAAAAATCGGAGGTACTTCCTGTATGGGAGGAGTTATATAGAGGGGGACTTCCTGTCTTTGGGGGTGCCAGTGTCCATTCACTTATAGGTGGCGTATAACCCACATAGTAATTACTATGGCTGCTCTGTGACCCGTGATGTACGATAAAGAAATAATATTTTGCTAAGTATTTGCCACCATGTGCACAGTTTTGGGTGAAATTTAAAGCGATCAGAACTCTTGCACTTCCCATTGTTATATTTGACAGTAACACTTCCTGTTCTTTCTAGAGACTCGCCATTGCAAAAGAGTTTGGAGACAAAGCTGCGGAGCGTAGGGCGTACAGCAACCTGGGCAATGCCCACATCTTTCTGGGGAGGTTTGATGCCTCTGCTGACTATTACAAGTGAGTGAATCTGAGCTGTCTGCGTCTTTTGTTCCTTCCTCTTTAGGCAGATGCCTCTATTTCCGAAAAAGAGATTGGAGGTTGAAAAAATTGTATTAATTTACATAGTGCCTGCAAGTTCCATAGAGCACTACAGGGTACATAAATCGTCTACACCAGTCCTCCTTCCCAAATACACTTTTGCTTTAGTGTCTATTTTGGTAACGCACTATGGCAAATTTGGTCAGATTACTTATAACGAACCATGTTTTGGGGGAGAAAACAAAAGGCAAACATATAAACATGTATGACCTGAGACCGAGTCATTGAAAAATGTGGTGCTCATGCGCCATCTAGTGATCAGTAGTTTGTACTGTAAGATTTGTATACTACATCTTCTTGTAAACATGCTGGTTGTCTGGTTGTTATGCTGACCCTCTGGTTTCATTACTGTCTAAGTTGTCACTCAAACAAGGATGCAGATCAGAAAAGTTAAAGAAAAGTCAGAAGTCCTTATCTGCATTCTTTATCAGGGTAAATGATACATAAGCATTGAAGCCAGAAAGTCAGCATGACATCAATGGCAGCCTATGTATTTCTTCAGTGACACATTCCTTCTAAAAGGAATGTTTGATGATATAAAAAGTCTGTCTTACCAGTTCCTAATTTAAGGATTATTGATTACTTTGTCATTAATACTGTTATTTGCCATGTCTTACAGTATAAAATACACTAGAAAGAGAGAAGGATAGAGACTTTTACTATTTCCACATATTTTTGTAAAAGAAGAAAATAAGAGAAGGGAAAACACAATGTGGGAAATTTATCAAAACTGGAGTAGCTGTGCATGGCACCCTTTCAGCTCTTATCTTCAGCTTGTTCAGTTAAGCTTCGAAAATACAAGATAGAAGCTGATTGTTTGCCATGCACAGCTGATCCAGATTCTGGCTGCTTCCATTTTGATAAATTCCCTCAATGAATTTAAAGGAGATGTAAACTCTCAAGGTTTTTGCATTATGAATTAAGGTGAAAAACCTTCTGCAATGCATCGTTTCAATGACGCGCACAAGCCCAGCAGCTTTGGCTTCTTTCTTAGGTCCTCATTGGATAGATTGATAGCAGCGGGAGCCGTTGGCTCCAGCTGCCGTCAATCAAATACAGTGACACAGGGCCAAGTCCTGCTGTCTGTGTCGATGCACACAGCAGGACTCAGGAGCCCGCCTGCATGGGTGTCCCCATGGAAAGCATCTCTCCGTGGGGGCACGCGATGAAGAGGACTAGCCAGGAGCACTGCCTGGACATCCCAGAAAAGGAGGATTGGGGCTGCTCTGTGCAAAACCTTTTCGCAGAGTAGATAAGTATAACATGTCTGTTATTTTACAAAAAAACAAACCTTTACAATCACTTTAATGATAAATAAGGGTTAAGTAAGTAGCTGTGAAGATACCAGTGATGGTAAATGCGGTCATATAATAATGCAAAGAAGTGCTACTTATTTTATTTTTTTCGGATCTTGCAGAATTTGGTAGAGGGAGCATAGCCTTATCTTACTGATCTGTGTCTGCTTTATTCCTCAGGAAGACTTTGCAGCTCTCTAGACAGCTGAAAGACCAGGCAGTAGAGGCTCAGGCCTGTTATAGCCTGGGGAATACGTACACATTGCTCCAGGACTATGAACGGGCCATAGAATACCACCTGAAACACCTCTCCATAGCGCAGGAGCTTGGTGACCGGTAAGAGAATGCACTTTTCCAATATCCTATCTTAGCTACTTATGTGTGTAAGCTGTGCTTGATTTTTAACTCGTTGAAATGTTATAATTCATTAGAAATTATATAACAAAAATATTTCTAGTAAACATGCACAGCTTTCAAGTGGTTAAACTGCTCTCTCCCCAGTCCTCCCAGGTTTTCCTAAAAGCCACCTTACTGTCCTAAAGGCTTGATAATCAGTAGAGATGCAGCTTTGCAATCTTAGACAAAACATTCTCACCTGCATGGTAACTATCTCATTCATCGCACCGCATGCTTCCAGCTTCTGTCAGTAGTGAATCAGAAGCATGCATTGGTGAAGTTAATGTCTGATTTTGCATGTACTGCACCACCATGCATGAGTGGAGATGCTTGCCACAGACTTTAACCAAAACATTTTTTATTGTTGTTGGTTTTGGACTGTTACACTTTTTTTCTTGATTTGTGTCCCCATCAGGGAGATTACATAATGTGATACTAAGATCACACTGTTTAACCACTTCCATACTGCGTGAATTCCAGCACTCCTCTCCTACATGTAAAAATCATAATTTTTTTTGCTAAAAAATTACTCAGAACCCCCTAAACATTATATAAGTTTTCCAGCTGCGCTATAAAATTTTCTGACAACATGATCCGATCGGACTTTGTCCGATCATGTGTAGAGAATTCCGATCGGACAAAGTGCCACGCATACTCAGATCAAATTCCTAGACCAAAGCTATTGGCTACTAGCCTGAACGTAGTCCCGTCCTAACGAAATAACGATCTTCACGTTACGTACAATCGGATTTTCTGACAACTTTGTCCGACTGTGTGTATGCAACAGTTTCGGACAAAATCCGACGGATTTGGTTGTCGGAATGTCCGACCGTGTGTACAAGGGCTAAGAATAACAAGGAGGTGAAGCCTCCATCAACATGCATGTAATAGCCTGCCCCCATTGTATTTAGCTGATTAGTGGGCATGCAGGAGGAGGGAGGGAGTGGGCTGTAATTTACCACTGTGTATGCGCCCACGTGTTACTCTATAGCAGGGTTCAGCAACCTTTTTTCACTTAAAGGCCGGATTCAATGTATGTGAATGCATGGAGGGCCGCATTCACCTGCTAATAAATGAAGATGATAATAATCTTAACATAGTATTGATAACAGTACAGGTTTACCTCACTTTGTGGTGCTTCACTAATACAAAGCCAGTTCACCCTGAGGGAGCATGTGGCTGGGGATTCATATTTTACTGGCCCTCCCCCATCCCGGCACCCAAGGGTGGCTGACACCAGCCCTGCCAGCCAGCATGGTTCGGAGATGGGGTTCCTGTCCCTAGGGGTGATTGGGGCCTCGTTACCAGGGGAGATGGGGGCCTCATCCCCAGGGGTGAGGGGGTCCCTGTCCCCAAGTTAGAAGGGGTCCCGGTCCCCAGTTGAAAAGGGTCACTGTCCCCAAGGAGGAGGGGTTCCCTGTCCCCAAGTTTGAAGGGGTCCCTGTTCACGGTGGGGAGAAGGGGTCCCTGTCCCCGGCAGTGATGGGGTCCCTAAAAGGGTCCCCCCCATTACAATGTCCTCTGTCCCTCTTCACATCACTCCCATAGTGTTCTCTGCCCCCTTCCCCCCAGAGCAAGTTCTTGTGCCCCCAAATCAGTGTCCTCTGTCCCTCCCCCCTCCCAACTGTAGTGTCCTCTGTCCCTATAGTATAGTGTCCTCTGTCCCCATAGTGTCCTGTGTCTTCTGCCCCCATAGTGTCCTCTGCCCCCATAGTGTCCTGTGTCCTCTGCCCCCATAGTGTCCTGTGTCCTCTGCCCCCATAGTGTCCTCTGCCCCCATAGTGTCCTCGGTCCTCTGCCCCCATAGTGTCCTCGGTCCTCTGCCCCCATAGTGTCCTCGGTCCTCTGGCTCCATAGTGTCCTCTGTCCTCTGCCCCCATAGTGTCCTCTGTCCTCTGCCCCCATAGTGTCCTCTGCCCCCTTGTACCTCACCCCGTGGACTCAAAAATGCACACTGTGTAGGTAGAACTCTCCTACCTTACACAGGTGTAGAGAACAGCTGGTATCACAGGACTGGATGGGGGTGGGAACTGCTGAAGTTAACTTTTTACATCAACAGGCTGGTGATTGGTTGCTAGGATCACCCGGCAACTTCCACTGTATTTCTGATTAGTTGTAGCCAATCACTGAAAAATCCCTAATTTTTTATTCCAAGGTTTAATCCTGTTATATACGGTACTTCTATGCTCCAGGGTCCTATTCACTGGTGAATAAAAACTGCAGAACTTTGACTATAACTGAAGTGTATCTAGGACTAAACCTATTTTTATATATACAGTATATCCCAAAAGTGAGTATACCCTTCACATTTTTGTAAATATTTTATTATGTTTTTTTCATGTGACAACACTGAAGAAATTACACTTTGCTACAATGTAAAGTAGTGAGTGTACAGCTTGTATAACAGTGTAAATTTGCTGTCCCCTCAAAATAACAACACACAGCCACTAATGTCTAAACCGCTGGCAACAGAAGTGAGTACACCCCTAAGTGAAAATGTCCAAATTGGGCCCAATTAGCCATTTTCCCTCCCCGGTGTCAAGTGACTCATTGTTACAAGGTCTCAGGTGTGAATGGGGAGCAGGTGTGTTAACTTTGGTGTTATCGCTCTCACTCTCTGATACTGGTCACAGGATGTTCAACATGGCACCTCATGGCAAAGAACTCTCAAAGGTTTTGAACAAAAAGAATTGTTGCGCTACATAAAGATGGCCTAGGCGATAAGAAGATTGCCAAGACCATACAGCGGTTTAACAGGATAGGTTCCACTCAGAACAGGCCTCGCCATGGTCAACCAAAGAAGTTGAGTGCACGTGCTGAACATCATATACAGAGGTTGTCTTTGGGAAATAGACGTATGAGTGCTGCCAGCATTGCTTCCGAGGTTGAAGGGGTGGGGGTCAGCCTGTCAGTGCTCAGACCATATGTCACACACTGCATCAAATTGGTCTGCATGGCTGTCATCCTAGAAGGAAGCCTCTTCTAAAGATGATGCACAAGAAAGCCCGCAACACAGTTTGCGGAACACAAGCAGACTAAGGACATGGATTACTGGAACCACGTCCTGTGGTTTGATGAGACCAAGGTAAATTTATTTTGGTTCAGATAGTGTCAAGCATGTTATGCAGGAAACGGGTGAGGAGTACAAACTGGGAAGATACAGTTCATTGAGGGAACCATGAATGCCAACATGTACTGTGACATATTGAAGCAGAGCATGATCCCCTATCTTTGGAGACTAGGCCACAGGGCAGTATTCCAACATAACAACCCCAAACACACCTCCAAGACTACCATGGCCTTCCTAAAGAAGCTGAGGGTAAAAGTGATGGACTGGCCAAGCATGTCTCCAGACCTAAACCCTATTGAGCATCTGTGGAGCATGCTCAAACGGAAGGTGGAAGAGCACAAGGTCTCCAACATTGACCAGCTCTGTGATGTCATCATGGAGGGGTGGAAGAGGACTCCAGTGGCAACTTGTGAAGCTCTGGTGAACTCCATGCCCAAGAGGCTTAAGGCAGTGTTGGAAAATAATGGTAGTCACACAAAATATTGACACTTTGGGCCCAATTTGGACATTTTCACTTAAGGGTGCACTCTGTTTTGTACACTCACTACTTTACATTGTAGCAAAATGTAATCTCTTCAGTGTTGTCACATGAAAAGATGTAATAAAATATTTACAAAAATGTGAGGGGTGTACTCACTTTTGTAAGATACTGTATATATACTTTTAGTTATATTAAGAAGGGTATGGGGGATTATATGGCTGTTTATGTCCCGCATTGTCACTAGGACAGAAAGGGATGAGAAATCCAAAATTGTACAGTTGTCATCGGAACAGAAGAGGTGATTTCAAATCTAGACACCTGATTACTGGATTTCCTCTCCCTCCTTGTTCAGTCTCCAGGACAGGAAGTGAGGGGAAATCTCCCCAATGGTGCAGTCTAACCAATCTCTGCTCTAAAATGTAAAAAAAAAATTACAGTTAGAAAAACGAATCCTCAGGGTCCCTTTATCACCTAGGATGCAGACCCACTGGACAGTGTAAGTCAAGTAACTTCCCCATAGAATGATGCATAGCTGTACAGTGTTGTCTGGTGATATATATTTGGGGGGCAGTTGCTGCAAACAAGAGAATCTGTAAAAAAATGCTGATCACACCTTGTTTACTTGTTTAGTTCTGTGTAATAGTCTGTCGTTTTTTACACCGAGCAATGAAAATACTACACATCAGACCGATAGTGGAGTATATGGGTAGTATTATAAGCTTACATTTATAAGTATTATAGCTTAAATTGTTAGTTAAACATCAGACTTTTATTTATTAAGTTGTGATGACCTAGAAGATGTCGAACACAAGCACCCACATTTCTCTTGCTTCCTACACACACTGCAATGGTGACAGTTCAATAGAAGGTTATACAAGTCAAAGCTGCTAGGGCTTATCTCTGAACACTGAACAGAAAGGGCTCTTGGCTTTGCCTCTAAGGAGTGCCAAACATAAGAGATAACTGTACATGCAGCAATGTGACCCCCATGTCACAGTAATCTCTGACCTTCCTGCAGTACTGCAAGCTATGCCATCACTACCAATTCTGAGATTTAGACATAAATATGTGGTCATGTCCTGCTATCGGCATAGATCTATGAAATGTCTGCTAGCAAAAAAGCAGGGGACTGAAAATGGTATACAGATGTGATTAAATGTAAAAAGATTTTTAATATACTCGAACTATTTTGTAACGACTGTACAGATAACAAGATAAGTCTTTGAATGTCTGTTTAGACCCTGCGTTAAAACGATGTGCTTCTCCAACATGCAGGAAAAACATACTGGCTACCCTCTCCTCTTTTGTTTGTAGGGTTGGTGAAGGACGAGCATCGTGGAGTCTAGGAAATGCCTACGTGGCATTGGGTAACCATGAAGAGGCCCTGCAATATGCTAGAAAACACATGGAAATTTCTTGTGAGGTGAGAGGAGAAAGGGGGGTTTCAGAACTTGACACATTCACTATAATACTTAACCATACTTGTTAAAACCTGATTAGACTATCCTATTTACTGTAGATCTACCAACAACGATGTAGTGCAGTCCTACTTTAATACATTGAGTAAATTGTTTTTAGGTAGGCCCTAACAGTAACAGTACATGGTTTGTTAAATCAAATGGAGATTGTACAAAAATGATATTATCACGTTTTAATGTGTGTGGTCAGCTTTAGGGTGCCAGAACAATCGCATTCTGTTACTTGGAAGTCCCAGACCAGTGACATACTAAGAGCGGTTCCAAAATAATGGCCCACTGAGACTTAAAGTGGTTGTAAACCCTCCCCCACAACTTTGTTCCATGTAAATCAGCAAAAAAAAGCCCTAATGAACACGGCTTGTAGATATCTCCTTACTTGCTTAGTATTGTTGTAATCCTTTTTGTTGTTTAGAATGACGTCACTGAGCATGCCCAGATTTCCCCTGATTTACGGCACACTCTCTATGTCTCATCTATCTGTTATCAGGACTTCAACACACAACACTGACGTCCCAGGAGGCTGCATAATCACTCAAAGCTTCCTTCTACACACCATGTGACCTCACATACAGTGTAAAGCAGGGCATAGGACAGCATTACTGCAGTCTTATCAGCTGAAGCTGATAGGACTCATACAGGCAAACACTAGGTAATCAGCACAAGTAAATACTATGAAATAAAACAAGTCAGCTATGAGCATGGAAGCAGGGTTGCCATAGAAACGTTGGATTGAGAAGGAGGCTTGGTTAATAGTACAGGAAGTGCTTAAAGTAAGGGCGAAATTACACTCCACTGTGGACTCAGAAAACAATACTTAAGATGGCGCTGCCTAACCCCTGGAAACAAGTTTTTTAAAGTTTCTTTAAACAGTAAGTAATATGCGATTTGGGCTGGATTACAGTGGCTATAGTCTGATAATTACTTATTATAATGGACTAAATGAAAAGAAGCCTCAGAGTGGGAGAGTTTACTTCTTCTTTTAAGACCCCTTTAACACAGGGCACGTCCGTTTTTGCAAACTCCGCTTGCTCAGCAGGGATTGATCCGTTGATCTCTAGTGAGCAGGCAGATGACAGGTCTGTCTTCACTCACTGTGCTGAGATGTGTGTCCATAAGACACACAGCAGAGCTCAGCCCCACCCTCCAGGTCCCTTATCACTGTCTCTAATTGACAGCAGTAGAAGCCAATAGCTTCTGCTGCTCTATCTGAGCCAATGAGGGTCGAGAGAGCTTCAGAGCATTTTATTCTCCACTTTCCCTTCTTTCAGAAAATATATACTTTTGTGGGTTTTGAGTAATTCTTAGTAAAAAATGCAGAGTGAACATGTGTGCAAGAAATAAAAAAATTGTCCCAGTAGGCAACTGGTAGGTAGGTTTAGGCCTGTGACTAACTAAATACCTGCCAAGAGAGCCAGGATTGATGACAGTGATCACAGGTTCTCAATTCCTTTTGTTTAGTATGGTCCATCTCTGATTGCCATGTGCTGATTGCTAATGGTGTGGGATAACTGCCCTGGCTGCTGTCAAGAATTGTCCTAGAATACCTTTCTTAATCTTTTTTAATCAATCCCGGAAGAATAGACAGTAGAATCACTTGTGGTGCGTTTGGAATGGTCGTGTTCGTAACTTTGGCATATAAGCAAAGGATCAGCTCCCGAAAATTGTGAAAAGGGGGACAAGCCCACCAAATATGCACGAATGAACCCTGGCTTATTTGGCTAATGCCAACACTGATCCGACACCGAGGAATGGTGAAGAGTAGTAGCCACCTATACCACCTGGTAGGGAGTTTATAATTGGTCTCTTGGGCCATACTAGCCAGGGATAAGCGATAAGTGAGTGTAAAGGATTTATTCAAATTGTCATGAGAAATCTGTATGTCAAGTTTAGATGC
The DNA here is from genome assembly GCF_037356315.1 of Lithobates pipiens. Taxonomy (NCBI): domain Eukaryota; kingdom Metazoa; phylum Chordata; class Amphibia; order Anura; family Ranidae; genus Lithobates; species Lithobates pipiens. The sequence goes on along the minus strand of NW_027507696.1, from coordinate 4,179,185 downwards.
CCATTTATCAGCATAATTCGGGAGGTCAGGTTCCATGCAAAATAAAAGAGCACTATATACAGCAGAAAGGACATGTGGAGAAGCTTGCAAGAGCAGAGCTTCCATAGAGGCCCACTGGCTTTAGGCTCATTGCTGGTGATGAATATGTTTAAAAAAGAGCTTCAGTCCCCTTTGATTTGGCCCTGTCCCGCAATAACCCTTTGTGAGCACTCTTTATCATTTTTGTTTTAGTTAATACATTCCTCATTGTATTTTTATTTTTTTTTACATTTTTAAGTAGGGTTCTTTGTAGTTTACTTCACCTCTAGCCTTGCAAGCCCTTTAGTTACTCATGTGTCTGTGCTGTCAATCATATTAGTTTTATGGTTTGTTTTCCCAGTTTTGAGGGGGTGCAGGAATATTTGTTAAAGCAATATTAACCACTTAAGGACCGCCTCACGCCGATATACGTCGTCAGAATGGCACGGCTGGGCACAAGCACATACCTGTACGTTGCTCTTTAAGTGCCCAGCCGTGGGTCGGGAGCGTGCTGCCAGCAGCACGCTCCCGACCCGGTCCTGAGCTCCGAGGCCACGGGACCAGTGGACCCGATCGCCGCTGGTGTCCCGCGATCGGGTCACAGAGCTGAAGAACGAGGAGAGGTCTGTGTAAACAAACCTCTCCCCGTGCTTCCTACTGTGGCTGTCACCGATCGTCTGTTCCCTTTTATAGGGAAAGACCATCAATGATGTCACATGCCAGGCCATACCCCCCTACAATAAAAAAAAACACATAACGTCATACATAACACCTACACTGCCCCTAGTGGTTAACTCCTTCCCTGCCAGTGTCATTTACACAGGAATCAGTGCATTTAAATAGACCTGATTGCTGTATAAATGACAATGGTCCCAAAAATGTCCGATGTGTCCGCCATAATGTCGCAGTCACAATAAAAATCGCTGATCGCCGCCATTACTAGTAAAATAAAAAAAAGTATAAAAATGCCATAAAACTATCCCCTATTTTGTAAATGCTATAACTTTTGCGCAAACCAATCAATAATCGCTAATTGCGTTTTTTTTGTTTTTTTTTTACCAAAAATATGTAGAAGAATACGTATCGGCCTAAACTGAGGAAAAAAATGTTTTTATATATTTTTTGGGGATATTTATTATAGCAAAAAGTAAAAAAGAATGTGTTTTTTTTCTAAATTGTCGCTCTATTTTTGTTTATAGCGCAAAAAATAAAAACCGCAGAGGTGATCCAATACCACCAAAAGAAAGCTCTATTTGTGGGGAAAAAAAGGACACCAATTTTGTTTGGGGGCCATGTCGCACGACCACGCAATTGTCAGTTAAAGCGACGCAGTGCCAAATCGCAAAAAGGGGCTTGGTCCTTTGGCTGCAAATTGGTCCGGGGCTTAAGTGGTTAAACTGCTCTCTTGAGAAAAATAAAAATAAAATACATGCTCATAAAAATCATTTATTATTTTTTATCACAGGGACCTGCAAAACATTGAACCCATGATTAGTGGATCACAGATAAAATATCAGGCTCCTGCAGGTATTTTTTCCAGCTCTCTGCTTGTACCTCTGTAACGGTTTTTAGTTCCTGAGCTGGAGGAAATGTCAATGGACTACGAGTACGCCAATTACCACACTCATGGCCTATTTACAGCTACAAGTCTATTTGCTCTGGTAGCAGGCAGGACTTGTAGTGTATTCATACAGAAATCTCTGTGAATAAATGACACTGTTGTGATGGCGGAGCATTGTTTAAGGGCCAGTTCACACCACATGCAATCAGGTGTTTTTTGTTTTTTTTTCGCCATCAAAAACACATGGAAAGTAGGTTATATGGTTTCCAATGGCATGGTTCACACCAGTGCAGTCAGTTCCGGGGCATTCCAGTTCCAGAAACAAAGTAGAACATGCTGCATTTTTCCTGCACTGGACTGTGCTGGAATGCATTAAAAGTGCACTGGACTTAGTACAGTGGGAAAAAAATTGAAAAAAAAAATAAGAAAAAATTTGGAAACACATCAAAAACACATTGGAATGCACCAAAAAGGTGGTAAAAAAGTGCATGCAGAAACACATCCGGAATGGACCTGGAGTGCGTTTTTGTGGTGTGCACCAGCCTTAAAAGCTATGCCTCAGATCCTGGTAGTATACAATTTGAAACCTAGAAAAATGATGTCATATTAAATATCATTGATTTTGTGCTTGGAAAAAATGGTTAGGTTTAGTACACAGTCATGTGGAGATAATGTACCCACCGTACATTAGGAGATACTGTATTCGTTCATCATCAGCTTTGGAACTAGATCTAAATGTGTTTGTAGCCTCACAGATTCTGAAAGGTGACAGGTTACCTAGTCATGTTCTAAATTTTATTTCTTACATTTAAATAGGCAGTTTTATTTTTACATGGTCTTAAAGTGAATCTCCAGCCAAAACTTCCTTTCAAATTATGGAAGATTGGGTAAGGGTTAGAACCTCTATCACGTTTTCTGGTATCTGTATTTTGGGGAGATATGTGCTTACAAGTTTTTCTGGCAACCACTATATGTCATGAACAGGTGTGACCAGATTGTGTGGACTGCACAGAGGAAACCAGAAACACATGTAAGTGAATAATAATGGTTCAAACAGGCAATGAGAGGAGAGCTCTGACAAAAAAAGCACCACATCCCAGAAGCTATAAACAAAGCAAGGAAGGACACTGGGGTTTTAAAACAAAACCCCGGAACTTTTAAGGTGCTAAACTGTAAAGTTAATTAAGGTCACATAAGCAATATGCTCAAAATAATTTATTTTATTTTATTTACAAATAATAAAAACAATAATGTTATCAACATAATGAATACAGTTCATAATTTCACTAGAACGGTGAAATCATAAAACTGATCATTCCATAATATACCACTCTACATGTTTCGCTTGTTCAGCTTCTTCAGGAGTATTTACGGTATATGAATGAACAAAAATTGCCACTGGCTAATGTTAACCAATGATCTGAACCAGCAAAAATTGTGGTCAGCAGATGGAATCCCAGTAACGGAGTCCCCAGACTAAAGTGCACGCTCACAAAGGTGGACCACAGGAGGGCCAATGAGATGGGTACATAAATAGACCTCAAATTCCACAAATAACATGAATTGAATGAGAAAGATCAAACTCATGAGGATATAAAATCCTCAGATTTGTACCGATAACAGCATCATAGATGTCCACCAGAACAAATTGTAGATGAAAATCTTTAAATCAGAATAGAGTCTACTTGATACCAAAGAGCTGCTGGAGTACAAAAGTTCCATCCAACAGAATAGCTGTCAGACTGGCCAGGGGTTTTGTTTTAAAACCCCAGTGTCCTTCCTTGCTTTGTGAATAATAATGGTGTTTATTTACATAGGTGACAAGTAAGTGAATATAACAGTGCACAACCAACCCAAACCCACAAACAACAAATGGTATATACAAATAATGGGAAATACCGGAATCGTAACAAAAGCCAGGCCGAGGTCATACACAGGGGGGTCAGCAGATGGGTAAGGATGGGGAATAAACAAGACAGGGTGAGGATGGATGGGCTGCAGAGCAGGGATCCAAGGCAAACAAGAGGGAAAGGTCCAGGATGGGATCGGAATAGATTAGGTCGGGTCAGATGCAGGCTCAAGGTCAGGATAGCAGGCTCAAGGTCAGGGCCCAGGGAGAGAGATACCAAGGCAAGCATGTATGGGCTTGCCGTGTATTTATAAGACTGCAGTAATTGTCCTCAAGTCAAACCTGAGCGCAGGAAGTGTTGCCTGCTACCTACTGCCAGGATCCATCCGCTGGTGGACGCCAGTACTGCGGCCCAATGATGACACAACACCAGCAGGGAAAGTCTCTCCTGACAGTTACAAACTGCCAGGAGACACCTGCTGGTGGACCTCAGCACTGCATGCCAAATGATGGATCTTACCAGCGGACGGACCCTTTCCTGATACTATCGCTAAGCCAGGAGGTGAGGGGAGATCAAAAATATTATAAGAACTGGAGTAGAGGGAAAATCTTCTAATGGGCTCAACTGTTCTTGTGTTTGCTGTCAAAAGTGAAAGTTCCTCACACATTGGGTAGATTTCCATTTACCTCCTTTCATGTCGCTGAGATATGAAGTGAAGGCAATTCTTTCCGAATGGTACACATACAGCAATGAAACCTTACAGTGGTTCCCCCACTTTTTCAGTAACTTATGAGTAAATAAATAATGATTTGATTAGAGTTCTACTTTAACTATGCAATTTACAAGGTTAATGAAATAAAACTACTGTCAAACAAAAAATATAATACTTGGTGATACAAATGTAATGTTTATAACATGGATGGTTATCTCTAGATTTTAAATAAAATATATATTAAAATACACAGTGTCAACTTGTAAGCTCCATAGATACACCCACTATTTTGTTTTAACATAATGCCATTGATTTGGTCTTTTAACACTACTAGTATTCCATGGCCACATAAACCAACAGTACTGTACAGTGGAACATTGCTGGTGTTAGAATACATTTGCTGTTATATGACTTTATTCCTTATGTAGAATATTGTGAAATGTTTGTAAAGACACAAAGAAGACAGAATAGGCCCCATTCTTTCAGCAGTTCAAAAAAAAAAAAAAAAATTCATACTTTAAAATGTTATTACTAAATTATATAATTGAACAGTAATCTGTTCCTGCAAATTAAAATCATCTTTTTAGAGCAGGGCACAAGGGAGGAAGTCTAAGGTGACTTCACAAATTAGGACACAAACCTCTTTAATTTTTCTAAAAGTATACATTTCCAGACTGAAGTTTTCATTGAGCTTTGGTGGTTGTTACAGATTGGGGATCGTAATGGAGAATTAACAGCTCGCATGAATGTAACACAGCTGATGTCTGCCCTTGGCATGAGATCTAATGAAGATGATAGTGATGGGGTGCAGTATGACGGATACGAAGCACAAGGTAGGCTGGATGTTTTTTTAGGTTCAATAATTCTTTATTAATAATTTTTTTTATCAAAGTATAAGCAATTATAGACTGTAAATTCAAAAAAGGAACAGGGTCAGGAGTCCAGCTATGGGCTATCTGGTCCAACAATGTTAAACACATTATAAATTTTACAAGTAAGAATAAAGCATTCTGTTTTGTTCATGTAATACACTGGAGGTCCCATCTATATTCACAGTATAGAGCATGTAGTAAATACATTACGGGTAACCTTCTCCCCGGACTGGGCGCCCCTGTGGGAGCCTGCTGCGTCCAGTGCCTGGGGAGAACAGACGTTAGAGCTAAAATAAGTCAGGGTCCATCTGGAACCTTTAATATTAAGGGGTTGTAAATTGGTAAAACAGGATACCTGTAAGTATGTAGGAAGGCCAAGAGAGGCCTAATAGGATAGGATAGAGAAGAGAAGGTGGGGCAAAGTAGTGGGGAGAATGGTAGAGGGGGGTGAAAGAAAGGACGGGAGGGGGAGAGGGGCAGGGAAAAGAGACAAAGAGACAGTGAGCCTCATACGAACTGAGAGTTTCATTATCCAAGACCCAGGGTCTTCTGGATGTTTTTTTTTAATTTTCAGAATACATTTTGTTTTTGTTGTGACATTCAGAAATATTTACAGTAGAACAAAAGATAAGACTTTTTTTTTTATCATTTTGGAGTAAGAGGGTGTTATAACTTTTGTCAGGTTTTATTGCCATCTGTGTCCCAGATAGATTGGAAGATTTCCTTTCACGTCTTGTCACATAGCCAAAACATGAAGTGAGAGGTTTACTCTTCAAAGTGAAGAAATCCCTGGTTGTCACCAGAACTAGTATCCTCCATTGGAAGATTTCTCAGTTATTCCTGTTTTTGTGACAAGGCAAAACTTGGGATTTTCTTTTACTTTCACTCTTGGTGATAAAGGTAAATAAGACGATTAGAGAGGATGAATCTCCCTAACAGGGGCACAGACCGCAATAAATACCAGACAAGTGTTCTGATCTTGGGGATTTTGGGGAAATGGGGTATTTTAATTATCCAGACATAGACTGGGCGAAGGGAACCATGCATTTATCTAAGGCTCACCAGTTCCTAAATGTCTTGCAAGACAATTTCATGGTTCAGATGGTACATGCACCAACTAATGTGTTACTGGATCTACTGATTACCAACAATGCAGACCTGATCACGTATGTGGAAATACGGGGCAATTTAGGAAACGGCGATCACAGGTCAATTGGCTTCAGTATAAATCACACAAATAGAAAACATAAGGGCAATACAAAGACACTGAATTTCAAAAGAGACAACTTCCCTAAACCACAAACCTTGCTAGAAGGCATGAATTGAGATAAAATCTTAGGAACAAAGAACACGGAGGAGAGATGGGTTTTGCTTTAAAAGCATATTAAATAAGGGCATTAGCCAGTGTATCCCATTGGGTAATAAATTTAAAAGAGCTACCAAATGCCCTGGGTGGCTTAAGTCCAATGTAAAAATGCATATAAAAGCAAAGGAGAAGGCCTTCAAAAAATACAAGATTGAGGGCTCATCATCAGCATTCAGACTTTATAAAGAATGCAACAAGAAATGTAAGGGTGCAAATAGGGCAGTTAAGATAGAACACGAAAGATACATAGCAGAGGAGAGCAAAACAAATCCCAAGAAATTCTATACGTATGTAAACAGTAAAAAAAGGAGGACAGACCATATTGGCCCCTTAAAGAATGAGGAAGGACATCTGGTTACAAATGATGGAGAGATGGTGAAGGTATTGAATTTATTCTTCTCCTCAGTCTTCACGAGGGAAGCGGGGGGCTTCAGTAACCAAAACTGCAGTGTTTATCTTCATAAGACATCACAGGAAGCACCTCCATGGTTAACAGAGGACAGAATTAAAATTAGACTTGGGAAACTTAACATTAATAAATCACCGGGACCAGATGGCTTGCATCCAAGGGTACTTAGGGAACTCAGTCAAGTAATTGCCAGACCATTGTTCCTAATTTTTACTGACAGTCTACTGACTGGAATGGTACCAGGTGATTGGAGAAAAGCCAATGTAGCACCAATATTTAAAAAGGGCCCAAAATACATCCCTGGGAATTACAAACCAGTTAGCCTAACCTCAATAGTATGCAAGCTCTTGGAGGGGATGATGAGGGACTATATACAAGCTTTTAGTAATGAAAACGGTATCATTAACAGTAATCTTCATGGATTCATGAAGAATCATTCTTGCCAAACCAATCCATTAACATTCTATGAGGAGGTGAGTTGCCATCTAGATAAAAGAAGGCCCCTAGACGTGGTTTATTTGGATTTTGCAAAAGCATTTGACACACTACCCCATAGACGCTTACTGTACTGAAAACAGAATTCAATGATTTGCAAATCACGTTATTATTCTTCATGATTTATATAGCGCCAACAGTTTATGCAGCGATTTACAATGTAGAGGGGGACAGCACAAATACAGTACAGTTCATTACAGAAGGGACAGTAGGGCCTTGCTCATAGAGCTTACATTCCTAGGGGAGGGTGTGGTGGTACAAAAGGTAATAGATGAAGGGAATGATTTGATGGGGGGTGGCTCAGGGACGGCTAGGTGGGTGTGGGATAGGCTTTCCTGAATGAGTGAGTTTTCAGGGTTCGCCTAAAGATGGACAGGTTAAGGGTTGATCGAATATACTGGGGCAGGGAATTCCAGAGGATGGGAGAGGCTCTGGAGAAGTCCTGAAGGTGAGCATGAGAGGAGGTAACAAGGAAGCTAGCGAGCAGGAGGTCCTGGGAGGAGCGGAGGGGACAATTTGGGCGATATCTGCAGATGAGGCTGGTGATGTAGCTTGGGACGATATCGAGGATGGCCTTGTATGTTGTGGTTAGCATTTAGAATTTTATACGGTGGGGTGAGGGGCAGCAGTCATGGATCGATTAGTGAGGTGTATTAGTCTAGCAGCAGCATTCATAATATACTGAAGGGGGGGGGGGGGGTAGCCTGCGTAAGGGCAGGCCATTAAGGAGAGAGTTGCAGTAGTGAATAAGTTGCTTTGTGGCGTCATTAGTCAGGAAGGGTCGAATTCTGGAGATGTTGCGGAGGTTAAGGCGGCAGGATTTAATCAGTGATTGGATGTGGGGGCATAAGGAGAGGTCAGAGTCAAGGATTACACCCAGCACCCTGGCATGTGTGGAGGGACCAATGGTTGTGCTGTTGATCTTAATGGTGAAGTCATGGGGGGGGGGGGGGGAGACCGGGAAGGAGGAAATATTACAAGCTCAGTTTTAAAAAGATTGAGTTTGAGAAAGTGGTGTGACCTCCATACTAATATGTCATTAAGTAAGTTCGAGATCTGTGAGGAGATCGAGGGGGTGAGTTGAGGATTGGAGAGATAGATCTGGGTGTCATCAGCGTAGAGGTGGTACTGGAAGCCATGGGAGGTTACCCACTGGCCCAGGGAAGGAGAGCAAAAATAAGAGGGGCCTAAGGACAGAGCCTTGGGGTACTCCAACAGAGAGGAAAAGGAGCAGAGGAGATGGAGTTTTAATTGACACTGAAAGTGCGCTGAGATAGGTAGGAGGAGATCACATAAACCCATATTTTAATCACAGCAGAAAATAGAAAACATATAAAATATCTGAACTGAGAAAATGTACTATTTTAAACATTTTATATGTTGAGTTCATCATGGGACAAATTCATAATGGCAAAGTAACTCGTGACAACTAAACAAAAATTTGTATTTGCTATCTTTGCTCTTTTTAATGTGCTAATAAATACACTCATATTGCTGTATGTTTGTACTGAGATCTGGCCTGTTCCTTTCATAGTACTATTGCAAGTCCACTACTAATATTCCCTTTGTATGCAATGCTGATGTTGTTTTCACTTTTTTAGAAAATAGTTGGTTGCATTTTGCAGCTGTAGACAACCCCATCCAATACAGATAGTTTAGGTTGGCATGGTTGCTGTCAGGATGCTGACATGTTAAAGCGGGAGTAAACCCGCAGATGTTTTTTCTTTTTTTTTCTACCTGCAAAGGAAAAGGCATAATGAGCTAGTATGCACCGCTTACTAGCTCATTATGAAATACTTAATTTAGAACGAGGCCCCGACATCTGGTCCGATCCACACTGAGGGAGCTGACATGTTCCCTCTGCGTTTCTTCCGGGTATCGCGGCTCTGGCGCTGTGAGTGGCCGGAGCCGCGATATCGTCACTCCCGCGCGTGCGCACTGGATATTTCATCCCGGCCGGTCGGCCACTGCCGGGCTTTCAGCCGAGAATCCCCTTGTGCGCATGCGCCGCTGCAGTCAGCGGCGCATACCGAGGGGAATATCTCCTAAACCGTACAGGTTTAGGAGATTTTTTTTTTTTTTTACCTACAGGTAAGCCTTATTATAGGCTTTCCTGTAGGTAAAAGTTAAAAAAAGGAGTATACAACCACTTTAAATATGTTGTGGGTTCCAATGGCAAGATCTTCTCACTAGAACTGTATCCAAATGCTGCAGTTTTTGAAAAGCCAAGTAACAGTTTTACATTCTACCAACAGTATTCACTCTACAAAATAAACACCTTCATTACTTTGTGGGAGGGGCAGAACACGTGGACTACTCCAAGGAAATCTTGCCTCAGAGTCTATGAGAAATATTTTGAACTATCAAGTTTATCTTGAGTTGCCCTTTAAATAAGAACTGATCTTATTTGTTTACAGTTTATTGACATTAACATTCCCTCAGTCTCTGTTCTAACTCCTCTGTAGAACCTGCTGTGTGTGTGTGTTGACACAAAGTGTTTGTTTTTAAGGTGTAGCTGGGCAAATATTTGTAGAAGTACATGCCAGGTTCCTACAATGTGGATTTAGGTTACTTGGACTCAAAACTAAGTTGGCTTGCTAAAACCAATTAAGGGGAAATTGGTGACCAACAAAAAGCCACATGATTGCAAGCATGATGCATACAAATAAGAGACATATGAGATGTATTTGGACATTAAACTTCATATGAATCTAATTAAATAGGCACGTCACAGTGCATCAAGTCAGCTCTGCCTGCTTGGTTCTGTTGATGGTGTTCTTAAGCCTTTAACACTCAAATGTGCAGACATTTTTTTTTCTTTAAAAAAACTGATCTGTGTGGTTATTACATTTACTGCATAATGGTCTAGCAGGTCTGAAACAAGAAAATAAAAGGCTTAGTTCCCATAAAACAATGTGAGCCCCCTTTTTTTTTCTGTCAGCTGTGTTGCCAGTCGGCATGATATAGACACATAGTTTGTGATTTTGTTGGATACTAGGAATGTATATAAGCTATTATTGCAGAAAGGAGACTGCCCCAGATCGAGCAGCATTCACACATGATGTATACATGCATGCCCCAGAGTAATGACTTGTCAAGTAGTGAAGAAAGGACAAAATTAACAGTCTTAGAGAATGTGGCTTCCAAATATTTAGGTGTATGCAGCTGCCACGTTTCTGAAGGCGCTATTTTGTCTTAAAAAAATAAATAAAAAATACCAATTTTTAAAATAATATATGGTATAAAATAAAACTGCGAATCTTTTTGTTGGCGTTAAAGGAAATTGAGGTCTCTTGGTATTAAACGGATTCTGGCAGATTTTATGTAGTTCAAGTGTTCTACCAATATGTCAGTAATGGTTACTGTCCTGCCTTATATTTTAGTTAAATTGTGTTTAGGGAGGGGGGCACATAGCAGACCTAACCTGCGAGTCGGGTCTTCGTAAAACTGTACTAAGCCCCACTTATGTTTATCTGCCACAGTTAGAGCAAGCCAGGATTGTTCGCTACCAGTGGCAGTTGGTGCTCACAATTTTTTTTGGGGGGGGGGGGAGTCGCAAAAAACGTTTGAAAAAAATCAATTGCTGCCACTGTGCCCATCAAACGCTGCCATTGTGCCATCAAACGCTGCCACTTTGCCCATCAAACGCTACCAGTGTGCCAAACGCTGCCAGTGTGCCCATCAAATGCTGCCAGTGTGCCCATCAAATGCTGCCAGTGTGCCCATCATATGCTGCCAGTGTGCCTGCTCACACCACCCCCCCCCCCCGAAGATGGATCGTGGGACACCCCACTCACACCCCTCAGTGGATGGATCGTGGGACACTTAGCTCACACACCCCCCCCCCCGGCAGATGGATCGCGGGACACCCCACTCACACCCCACCGCAGATGGATCGTGGGACACCCCACTCACACACACAACCCCCCGTGGGAGGACCGGCGCTTACCAGGTGTCGTCTTCTCCCGCGTCTCCTTTACAGTCAGCGACCTCCGCTCTGTCCCACTTCAGACAAAGCACTGAGCATCCAATGAGGACAGCTGGCGCTTTGGTCAATCAGGAAACAGGTCTCACTGACCTGCTTCCAGATTGGTGAGGAGGCAATGCGTTGTGAATATAGCGAATATTCATCCCACAATTGGGTGGGATCAAGGCGCACTCTCTGCGCCCCGAGCCCACCTTTTTTTTTAAGCCTATTAGAGCCTCTGGCTCTAATCAGGTGCTTCGAGAAAAAAAAATACACCCCCTCCTGTCCCCGCCATAGGAGTCCATGTGTCCGGTGTCCTGAAAGGGGCCGGGCGCATGGATAGGGAGGCAGCAAGAGGGATAGGGGGTGGCGCCCGTGTGCCTACAATTCACGGGCCACCACTGTTCGCTACTCTACCAACTGTTCTTTACTGTTTTACTAAAACAAGTAATAGAAACCATTGAAACAGAAAACAGATTTGGCTGGTGCTTAAAATGAACCTGTGCTTAGCAGGCGCAGGACACAGCAACAAGTTTACTTAGTGGATGCTCTCCTTAGCCGCATCAGCACTCTTTGCTCCCCTGCCAATCTGTTCAGCCACCAATAGCAAAGACAAATACAATGTACTTCTGAGTATGGAAGAGCATGTCACTCATTCACCTTCACTGGTGCTCGTGATTGGCTGCTTAGGCATTCAGAGCTGTCAACTGTGAATAAAGAACAACCCCTACCCACTGATACCTTTCCAGCTACTTCATTGGAACTCTCAGTGAAAATCCGGCCCTTCCGGGTATGGAGAAGCATATGACCTAATTCCAAAATACACCACAATAGCCTGGGTTGGCCAGTCACCAGATCCAAACGCAGTCACATGCCAAGTAGGAGAGATAGTTAACTGTTTGCAAGCTCTGGCACAGAAATTACACAGGGTTAGGTATTAGAACTCCAATGGAGAAGCAGGGGAGTATGGGGAACAAGGATCAGTCACTTTGCCATGAGTGGGCAAACCAAGAAGCCTTTGCAAGTAATGTGTTGTGTTAATTAGGCCTGCTGTATCATTATTAAACGTGTACATTCTCCCTCCAGTGTCTGTGATGTGCATATTGCAGCAGTTGCTTAACTTCTCTATATTGTGCGTTGCGCAGCATAGCAAAGTAGAAAGCAAAGCCTGACAATGTAATAGGTAAATATAGCTACCTCCGTGTACCTACATAATTACAAACTATATACATAGTAGCAAGATTTGTAATTATTTTTACATTGGGCTTATCAATTTCCCATGTATATCTAAAAATCATAAAGTCCAAATTACAGACAAATAGCTACATTTATCATTCCAAAACATATAGATGTGCCATTTTACCTGCTAAAGGATTTGTAATTCTGCTCAGACAGCATGACTAGATCCTGGACCTTTGTGAATGTAAATATTGACAAGGAAAAGGGGGAGTAAGGGAGAAAAATAAAAAATGGAAATAAAAGAACCTTCACATAAAAGACCTCAAAAGAAAAAATGTGGGTTCAGTTGGACTTTTTAGGCATACAGAAAGTTGTAGACACAACCAGTATATTCAAAAGGAATTATTTCTATTTATTTTTAAAAACAAAAAATAAAAACAGAAAATAAAGAGTTCAATTTCCTTTTTACACACAAAAAGGAAATGTTTCCTCCTTGTAACTACACATTTAAGACCTAATTGACATCCTATCAAAAACAGTAAGATCCGTTTCAAATTTCCAAAAAGGAAAAAACAAAATATGTATCTATATAAATATAGGATTAAGGATATCAACCATACAGTCAGCAATTACATATATTTTTGGTGCTCTACATGTTTCGCGTCTGCGATGACGCTTCTTCAGGAGCTGATAAATCCTGATCCTGGACCTCCCTGCAGAATACATTACAGTTGAGCAATATTGGCTGGTCTAGGTCCCACCCCAGCCCGTGACTGGGTAATGAAAGGGAAATGCCATATTTAGAAGGGCAATCCTTTATTCTCCAGTCTGTAAGCATATTTCCCGTAAAGTAAGCTCTAATTAGCTTATATTGCTGACTCTTCCTTTACCTGCCGGAGTGCTGTGAAGGTATACATGAGGCTGATAACAGGACATAGCATAATTTTTATGCAAAATGCGTATAATAATTCATATAAATGAGCACTAACTATACATAAATACATAAATGTTTTTAGCATCCCAGAGTTTAACCTTAAAAAGAGACTACAGCTTCCCTTTAATTTCATAGTGTATCTAACTCACAATGACTATACAGATGCATGTATTATATTCAAAAGAAACATAAGAACATAATACTAAATAATGCAAACTATTTTACTCTAATGTAAATATCAGGATGCCACTTTCAGGATAAAGATAGTTTATGAAAATAATGTATATGAACTATCAGATGAATTATTGATGTCAACTAGATGCAAGAAATCATCCACCTTTTAATTCATTTTGCTCTTTATTATTATTATTATTATTATTAATGATTTATATAGCGCCAACAGTTTATGCAGCGCTTTACAATGTATAGGGGAGACAACACAATTACCGTACAATACAAAAGGTACAGGAGGGCCCGGCTCATAGAGCTTACATTCTAAAGGGAGGGGGTGGTGGTACAAAAGGTAATAGCTGCAGAGAATGGTTTGATGGGGGGTGGCTTGGGGACAGTTGTTAGGTGGGTGTGGGATAGACTTCCCTGAATAAATGAGTTTTCAGGGAACTCTTAAAGGTGGAAATAAGTATTTTTATTTGATTTGACCTAGTCTGTATGATTTATAATACAATTTTCTATATTTTATGAACATCACATAAACATTTTCTATAGCCTAAACTATTTTTTATAGACACATTTTATCTTTTTTTTTAAATGCTGAAACTGCAAAACAAAATCTGAAAAACCATACCAGGAAAATACAGAAATAGGGGCTCTGTTTAACAGATTGTCATATGATCCTTATAATACAAAACTTACAGAGCAGAAGATTTTGGTTGAGGGGCAAAGTGACACCGTCTTTGTATCAGGTTTTTATAGTGGGCACTGTCTCCCTATAATTGTTGGCATAGCCAATGCTGACTTTTATCAGTATTCTCCCTTTTTTAAGGTTGCAACTATATACAGTGCCTTGCGAAAGTATTCGGCCCCCTTGAACTTTTAAACCTTTTGCCACACTTCAGGCTTCAAACATAGATATAAAATTTAAATTTTTTGTGAAGAATCACCAACAAGTGGCACACATTTGTGAAGTGGAACGAAATCTATTGCAAAATTATTTGCCCCCTTTACTTTCAGTGCAGCAAAACTCACTCCAGAAGTTCAGCGAGGATCTCTGAATGATCCAATGTTGTCCTAAATGACTGATAGTGATAAATAGAATCCACCTGTGTGTAATCAAGCCTGAAATGTGGCAAAAGATGGAAAGTTCAAGGGGGTCGAATACTTTCGCAAGGCACTGTACATTTTTGCAATCTCAACTCTTCCTCCTGACTTATGAACAATGCCAGGCACACCATGTGCAGCCCAATTTGTAATTATAGCTGGTGTGGACCACCAATGGGGGCAGAAGCAGCAGTTAAACATTCCCTTTCTATTTCATAGTGTCAGAAACCATGAATCAGACTGAGACAGAAGTACAGTTAAATCACACTTGTTTATTAATAATAATAAAAAGGTAAACATAGTAAACGTAGTCAAAACATAGCCAGCGTTTAGGAACTGTAATGGATAGTCAGACAAGCCAAAACGTTAGGGAGCCAGAGATGAGCGTAGTAGAACAAGCAGGATCTGGAGCCAGAAGGAATGTCAGCCAAGCAAGTCTTAAACAGTAACACAGGACAGCGTCTCTAGAAATGTGACCAAGGCGAAGGCAGAGATCATCTGGGCTTGGGCGGCTTAAGTAGGCAGGACTGACGAGCAGGATATCATCAACAGGTGAGTCACTGTGGAGAGAAAGGAGCTGGCAATTAGCCGAGAACTGAGTGGCCAGCTTTGAGAAGTAAGGGCTGAGACAAGCCTTGACACAGACTATGTAAAAATCTTGGCTAAAATTCCACTTCAAA
Source organism: Lithobates pipiens (assembly GCF_037356315.1). NCBI lineage: Eukaryota > Metazoa > Chordata > Amphibia > Anura > Ranidae > Lithobates > Lithobates pipiens. The sequence goes on along the minus strand of NW_027507696.1, from coordinate 4,163,864 downwards.
AATAGCTATTATTAGTAATTGTATATTATTTGTTTCTATATATATTTGAGTAGTGGGGCTTGAAGTCTAAGTATTGCAGTGTCAGCTGTGTATAGTCACCTGTCCCACAATCCAGTTATATGTTAAGCTGCCCATAGCTGTAGCAAAATGTAGCCAGTGCAGCAGGGATCAGCTGAATTTCAATCAATCTATGTTAATTCACGATCGACTTCTGGTGAACAGGACTGTTTAAAAACTTTTGTTGATCAGCGGCTGCAGTACCCCTGTCAGAATACAATATCTCACGTGTGGATGGGGGGACCATTTGTTTTTCTTCCGTTTCTCTCTGCTGCTAAAAAGCCCCTATGGGGAATTCATCCAATTCTTCTGATATTTGTTTTTCTTCAATCAGCCAGAGGGATGATCGAAAAAAAAGAATGAGGCTTCTATGGTCAGCCTTAGTACTCTAGCCTTGTTTGTTTTTATTATAATAAACTCAATGATCAGCTTACTGCATTGACAGGGTTTCTATAGTCTGTGTTGCTCCAAACACAAGTGCAGTTTATCCTGAGAAGGAACTGTTTACCCAGCTCTGGAAAGAAATCTTCTGTGCTATATAAATGTTCTCGGTGCCACTAAATCCGGAGCTTGCTAGAGACCTCACTGAACAGACATGGCTGGACACAGAGGTAACTTACTTTACAAAGAATTACAGGATATCAGTACATTACTGAATATATGCAGTTACTTTGAAGAGGTATTTAACCCTAAAACAAAAATACATTGCAGCTTACCATTTCTTGTGGCTGCATTCGCTTTATTTTTGTGGCCTCTTTCCTTTATTTACACCTGGTGATCTAGGCAGTAAGTCTGTTATTTTTAAACTTACTTTAAGAACTTCAAGACCAGAGTGTTTCACCCCTTTCCTGCCCATGCCAGTTTTCAGGTTCCAACGCTGTGACACTTTGACAACTACTTAGCCATGCAACACTGTACGACTGTGCCCAAATTCATTTTATATCATTTTTATAAGAAAGATAGAGCTTTCTTTTGGTGCTATTTAATTATCACAGTTTTTTCAGTTTTCTCAGTTTCCGTTGTAAAATTTTGCAAATAAATAATCATTCATAAATTTAGGCCAAAATGTATTTTACTTTGGTTAACCGCTTCCGGACCAGCCGCCACAGTTATACTGTGGCAGGTTGGCTCCCCTGCGCGTGCCGTTGTGGCTGTACGTCGGTTCTTTAAAGGGGTTGTAAAGGTTTGTTTTTTATTTTCTAAATAGGTTCCTATAAGCTAGTGCATTGTTGGTTCACGTACCTTTTCCTTCGATTTCCCTTATAAATGTTTTTTTTCTTTGTTTTCTTTGTCTGAATTTCTCACTTCCTGTTCCTCCTCAGTAAGCTGTTCTGGCTGACTAACCACCGCTCGGATGATGGTGAGAAGTTTACTGAGGAGAAACAGGAAGTGAGATATTCAGACAAAGAAAAAAAACATTTAGAAGGGAAATCGAAGGAAAAGGTAAGTGTAACAATGCACTAGCTTAGAGGAACCTATGTAGAAAATAAAAAACGAACCTTTACCAGCCCTTTAAGTCGCCTTTGGCTTGTCCACTGAGCCAATGAGAGTGCCCGGCAGGCACGATTAACACTGGGCACCTGCGATTGCTCATTACAGAATCAGAACGGGGATGTGTGTGTGTGTGTGTGTGTGTGTGTGTGTGTGTGTAAATACATAGATCCCCGTTCTTTCAGGGGAGTAGAGACAGATTGTGTGTTCATACTAAGTTTGAACACCGCTCTCTCTCTCTTCCCCTAGTCAGTCCCATCCCCCCTTGAGTGAGAACATGCCTAGGGAACACAGTTAATCCCTTGATTGCCCCCTAGTGTTAACCCCTGCCAGTGTCCTTTATACAGTAATCAGCATAATCAGTAATAAACGTTAATGCACTAGGGCTGGTGTGCACTCTCTCTTGCTTTGTACTTTATACAATAATCAGTGCATTTTAATAACGCTGATCACTGTATAAATGTCACTGGTCCCAAAAATGTGTCAAAAGTGTCCAATTTGTCCACCACAATAACATAGTCCTGATAAAAATCGCAGATCACCGCCATTACTAGTAAAAAAAAATTTACGCAAACCAATCAATATCCGCTTATTGCATTTTTTTTTAACCAAAAATATGTAGAAGAATACATATCAGTCTAAACTGAGCAAAAAATGTGTTTTGTTTTAAATATTGGATATTTATTGTAGCAAAAAGTAAAAGATATATATATATTTTTTAAATGTCGCCCTTTTTTTTGCAAAAAATATAAACCAGAGAGGTGATCAAATACCACCAAAAGAAAGCTTTATTTGTGGGACAAAAAGGACATCAATTTTGTTTGGGTACATAGTCGCACAACCCTGCAATTGTCAGTTAACGTGGCGCAGTGGCGTATCACAAAAAATGGCCTGGTCATTGAGCAACCAAATCTCCCGGAGCTGAAGTGGTTAAACAAAAAAAAAGGTGTATATTATTTAGTCTTTGTGAAAGTTATGGAGTCTACAAACTATGGTCTATTTATTTGAAAATTGATCAGTTCTGATGTTCTGACCGCTTATTTCAATTCTTGAGGTCCTAAAATGCCAAAATGACAGTATAAATACTCCCCAAATAACCAATTTTTGAAAGCTAGACATTGCAAGGTATTTAGAGGCACAATTAATTGTTTTAAGTTTTCATTTTTAGCCACAAGTCTTTGGAAAATGATAAAAGGAAAAAAAAATATTTCCAACAGAACTATCATGGCTCCAGTAGTGATGTTGTCTGTAGGGGATGGCCTAGACTTGTGTCTCGAGGGCTTTCACACTGGAGCGGTGCGCTGGCAGGACGTCAGGGAAAAGTCCTGCCAGCAGCTTCTTTGGAGCGGTGAAGGAGGGGTGTGTTTACCGCTCCTCCACCACTGCTCCCTATTGAAATCAATGGGGCAGCTCTGCAATACCGCCGGCAAAACGCCGCTATTGCGGTGTATTGCGGGCGGTTTTAACCCTTTCTTGGCCGCTAGCGGGGGCTAAAAGCGCTGCAGATCCGACGGTAAAACCGCCGACGCTATGGGAGGCTTGGTGTGAAAGCCGTCTAAATGCCAACTAAAGTCCTTTTGAAGCACAGACAGTAAATTATTGACTACAATAGTTGACTAAATCTCATGTGCTCAGAGTGCCTCATAGACCATTGCATTTTTAGTGTGCTTTTAATGTGTTGTGTTAAAATATAACACAACCCATATTGCGCTATACATGCGTTTTCATCCCTGGTTACCTGGGAAAAATTGACATATGACTCAAAAAAGGCATGGCACATGTTTTTCTGTGCTCCCATAGACTTCAATGGAATGTGTGTTTTTCAAACAGGGCACTGAAAATGCTGCAAGCACAAGAACTCTGCGCACAGATGAGAAAGACTGGATAGAATTGAAAGGGGACTGTTTTTCATGTGCTTCTAACACGCTGGGAAGGTGCGAACAGGGCCTTAGTCCATGTTGAAGGCACATTTATTTGTACCTGTAACCTCAGAGAAAACAAAAAGCTGTGAAGATCTTAGGATATTTTAGTAGGGCCGCAGACTGCACACCCAAATGTAAATACTGTCCAGCCATGCTCAAGTCAGGGAGTGAGGGTACGCTTCTTTATGTCACACTAATGCCGCGTACACACGGGCGGACTGTATGGCGTACTTAGTCCGTCGAAACACATTTCAGCAGACAGTCCGCTCGTGTGTGGGCTTCAGCGGACTTTTTCAGCGTGCAGTCTGGCGTACTAAGTATTTCGGATTTTTCGAAATTCTGTCCGTTGTACTTTGGTTTCAGCGGACAATCCGCTCGTCAGTAGGCTAGTTCGACGGACTAAGAATGGCGCATGCCCAGAAAGGATTTACACAGCGGAAAGGTGCTTTGCTGTGTATTGGACTTCCATTTTCTAGTCCCGTCGTACGTGCTGTACACGTCATCGCGCAAGCTTTCGACGGACTGTTTGGGTATCCGTGTGTGGTCAAGTCCGTTCAGTCGAAAGTATGACGGACTGTCCGTCGGATTGTATGACGGACTAAGTACGCCATACAGTCCGCTCGTGTGTACGCGGCATAAGTTGAGTTGGCTGTAGGGGATGATAAGCACAGGGTACACGGAGTGTACTTTCGCTTTAAGCCCCTCCTCTATACCAATTAACCTTGCCTGCCAGCAATCAGTTTGTTTCGGCAGCTCTGTCTTTAGATAAGCTGTAATGGTAGAGTTGTGTGATCTCTATAATCAGCTGGACTTCTGGAGATTTCCATAATCCAGAGGAATTCCTTTATTAAACGATTGGGACTTTGAGCATTATGGCTTGTTCAAGTGATTAAGCTCCTTGCGCATAGACGGCTTAGTGATTAGACGTTTGTCAGCAGGAAGCTGACTTACAGCGCTTTCTGATCAAAGAGTTTTTGCTGACCAGCAGGTGGTTGGACTTTAGAGAGAAGCGCTGATGCTTTGTCATTGATCATTACCGAGATGTCCTGCTGAGCATGCAGCGTTATCTGTGGCCGGAGCAGCTGTATATTCCAGCTTTATCGTCCTGTTTTAAATGTAAAATCTTCATGCTTGGAGTATTATTTTACAAAGTGTGAAATACTCTGGCAGGTAGAGGAAGGATTGCTGTCTGTGACAACATCAGATAGATTTATTGACACTTCCTGTACTGCTGTCTGTTTCCACCGGGACAGAAGAGGGCATTTAAAATTTTACAAACCAGTGACAAGTGTCAGAGGTAGGGTTTGCCCTCAGTTTGGGGAGATTCTTTCTCAATTCCTGCTGTGTTTCTGAGACCGTAAATCAGAGGACATCTTCCAAACAGCAATACAGATCTGGAAGAGGTTCCAACTTTTCCCCACTCCATCCAAAATTAGAAGTGCTTTTGTCTGGAGTTCTACATTTAAGCTTAATGATAAATTTGTGTTTAAAGTGGCAAGAAATGATATTAGATAGATGGGACATGTTATTGCCTGTACATGTTATGTGGGCCACGTTGGCCTAATACCGACTTGGTGTTGTGCTGAGTCGGCGGTTGTTAGTCTATTGTATAAGTGTAAAAACTCGATAAAAATAAATTTAAAAAAAAAGCATCAAGAAATGGCGCCAGGGAATTGGTGAATAGTGTTAAGTGAAACTGCCCCTTTAAAAGTGAATGAACCACTCAAATTAGATAAAAAAAGGTATAGCGCTAATTCATATACAGTATCTCACAAAACTGAGTACATCCCTCATATTTTTGTAAATATTTTATTCTATCTTTTCCATCTTTCTATTTTTATATTTTCTATTCTATCTTTTTATGTGTCTTGCGTACAGTCAAGCATGGTGGTGAGAGAGTCATGGTCTGGGGCTGCATGAGTGCTGTCGGCACTGGGGGAGCTACAGATCATTGAGGGAACCATGAATGCCAACATGTACTGTGATATACTAAAGCAGAGCATGATCCCCTCCCTTCGGGGGACTGGCCTGCAGGGCAGTATTCCAACATAATGACCCCAAACACACCTCTAAGACGACCACTGCCTTGCTAAAGAAGCTGAGAGTAAAGGTGATGGACTGGCCAAGCATGTCTCCAGACTTAAACCCTATTGAGTATCTGTGGGGCATCCTCAAATGGAAGGTGGGGAAGTGCAAGGTCTCTAATATCCACCAGTTCCATGATGTCGTCATGGAGGAGTGGAAGGAGGACTCCAGTGGCAACCTGTGAAGCTATGGTGAATGTCATGACCAAGAGGGGTAAGGCAGTGCTGGAAAATAATGGTGGCCAGTGGCCACACAAAATATTGACACTTTGGACCCAATTTGGACATTTTCACTTAGGGGTGTAATCACTTTTGTTGCCAGCAGTTTAGACATCAATGGCTGTGTGTTGAATTATTTTGAGGGCACAGCAAATTGACACTGTTTACATTGTAGCAAAGTGTCATTTCTTCAGTGTTGTCACATGAAAAGTTATAATAAAATATTTACAAAAATGTGAGGGGTATACTCAGTTTTGTTAGATACTGTATCAACTTACAAAATATCAATGTGTGTGATCACCTCTCATGAAAATTTCCAATAATGTGTGTTTCAAATCTCAGGGATTGGAAACCAGCAAGACTGGATATGACGTCAGAGGAGGCTGCGTGTCCGTCTTTTACTGATGTCATATTCAGTCTTGCTAACACATAGCACATTTAAATTTAAGGGGGCATTTCTACATTTACCCACTTTTATCCATTTTGGAATGATTGTTGCTCTATGATCCTCTATATATTTTCTCTGAGTTACATTGCCTGGTTATTGCCCAAGAGAAAGTGGACAATCTTCATCTATGCTAGGAATCTTCAAACTACAGCCCTCCAGCTGTTGTGGAACTACACACCCACGAGGCATTGTAAAACTATTACATTCAAAGACATGACTAGGCATGATGGGAATTGTAGTTCCAGAACAACTGGAGGGTCGTAGTTTGAAGACACCTGATCTAGCTGATGGTTGCAAGAAACACACTATTACTCCAAGGTTTTTACAATTTTTAGCTTTGGTGAGTTTGGATTTCTCATGAGCGTTTTGTGGTGGAGCATCCCTTGAAGGACAACATATATATATATATATATATATATATATATATATATATATATATATATATGTATACACTTTTTTTTCTTTTGAATCACGGTGACTGGACCTTTTTCTTTGTGAAGATTTTTTTTAGAAATGTGTTTATTTATTGATGCATCATTACTTTATTTTATTGCATTTTAGTTTTTTTTTTTTTTTTTTTTATGTTGTTAATTTTCATGAGAGATGATCACACACATTGCTATTTCTTTATCGTGCATCATGGGACACAGAGTCTTAAGTAATTACTTAATGGGCTTTAGGCCACCTTCAGGTGATGGACACTGGTTATACCCAGTCCAGGAAGTTCACTCCCTATATAACCCTTCCTCCTTCCAGGAGCACATCTGTTTTTTCGCCAGTGTCTGTGTTGGTCACGAGTAAAGATGTGCTCTGAGGAGCTCCAGGAGGTATCCATGCTGGATTTAAATAGCCTCCATAAGGACCAGATCCATCCAAAGTGCCACTAAGGCCTAAAAGGATGGTACCTGGGACCTTGTATCCAAAGCACGAGGTTTTGCCTGTAACGCCTCTTTTTGTAGGGCTGGGCCCCAGGAACCCAGGGATTTGGTCTTGCTACATTACCTAGTTTTCCTGGTGGGGTGCTTTACAGGTCCAAGGGAGTTTGAACCCCGATATTTAGGGACCCGGTCCTTGAAGGTTTGCTAAACGCAGCCCGCCGTGATGGGTGAAGGTTGGATTGTCTGTTAATACAGCAAATACTGTGGCGGGAATACGGTAAGGGAAGAAACTTGGGTATTAAAAACACCTATGTATTCTTCCATTAGGGAAAGTGTTGTCATGCCTTAAATATCCACTAGAGGGAGTCTATGCGGGGGGGGGGACGTGCGGAGGTTCCGCTGATACTGCTAATTTTATTACTGTTGGCTGATTTTACTGTTGTTGGTGCCTGCTGCTGGACGGGTCTCTGCCTCCCCTTCCCCCCCACTCGTGTTGGGTCTGCGGACCCGAAAAAGCCACACGTGAGTGTGTAAATTTTTTTATATGTAAAAGGGGGGAATTTTTCTCAGAGGGGACGGGGCCTAAGCGTGGTGCCGTGAACGTCCACGAGGATGCACGGCAGGCTAAAACAAAGCTACAGCTATGACAGTTTCTCCTCGGCTGACGAGGAGAAAACGAGCAGCCTGCAACACAGGGACACAGGAGCTGTGGGACACGTGAGGGTTGCAAACTGGCATTCCTGATACAGGAAAGACACCTTTTTCCCAGCACTAGGCTGAACTTTATAGCGGCTTTACATGTCATGACTATATTCAGTGATTAAGTGCAATTTGTATAGTGCCTCTGTTTTTGTACTTGGGACTATGCCTACCAAAAAGACACCACAAAAAAGTAAAGGTTTCGCCCCCAGGCGTTAGGATCTCGAGTTGCATTTCCACACTGTCATCCTTGCCTGAATTACCAATTATGGCAAGCTTGGGTGAGCCATTGGAACAAATTGATGGTGCAGCTGCTTCTCACATCTCAGTCCCTGTATACATGACTAAAGATGTCCTTTCCTCCTCCCAACAGGGTCTGGAAGGAAGATTAGCGGCTTTAATCACATTCTCCATTCAAATGGATAGGAAGCGTGCTAGATCCCCTCCCCCACTTCAGAATCTTTGCAAGGGGAACAGTGGGCTCAGGATGAGGTGTTACCCTCAGTCGATCAGGAGGAAAAACAAACCGATGATTCCTCTGTGGAGGAAACAATGGTAGATTAACCTTTTTCAGCCTCACAATCTGAGAAATTTCTGATACAAACTCTTACAGAGTTATGCAGTCTCCATGTGTTTCTTAAGAAGCCAGCCACTTCCACCTGGTGGTATTTATAACCTCTCCTCTAAGCATGGCTCCACCCCAGGCCCTATCAGGGATCCCTATATTAACCTGTGCACTGCAAGCCAGAAGTGCTGATCAACCATTGTGTATACTCTGTGTGTTTGGCTTCCTGTTTCCTGCTTGCCGTGTGCTCTACTTTTGTCTCTGTTACCGACCTTGGTGTGTTCTCGACGATTCCTGTCTGCTTGTGACCTTGACCCCTTGGCGTGTCCCCAACCATCCCTGTCTGCCTGTGACCCTGAACCTTTGGCGTGTACTCTGTTGTCTGCTAGTTGCCCTGACCTCTGCCTTATCCCTTTACTATCCTTGTTGTTCCAGCCTGCTGTTTCCTTCTCCTGTAGTCTACCATGAGCTGTGAGACCCTAGGGGCCGCGACCTGGAGCCAGACTGCAGCGAAGTCCATCCTCACCACTAGAGGCTCTGGTGAACACCTGCTGGCTCTTAGACTCCGCTCCCTGGGGAATCTATGCTCTAGCTCCCACTGGGATCTGTGTTGGTGATCCAGTAGACCTGCATCCTTAGTCTCCCTGGGTACAATCCGCAGCAGTCAGTCCTAAGGTCCACTACCTTAGTGGTGCAATTCCGACTCCTACGGAGTGCATCTGTCACCTGGTCTCAGGTGACCTGACATACCCCTAATGCAGTCTCCTGAAAGCTTGGTTTCTTCCTTGGGTTCCTTTAAAACCTTCTCAGCCTCTGCATGCATTTCCTGCACATGCATTACTAGAACAGCTAGAGTTTCTAGTTTCAAGTCTCTATCCCCGGGTGAGAAATTCTCCAAAGAATGGAAAGTCTCAGCAGTTGATGCTGCGATTTTCAGTGTGAATGAAGCCTAACTTGTAGACCAGTGGTCATCAAACCTGTCCTCAGGGCCCACTAACAGGCCTGGTTTTATGTATTACCTTGGGGAGATGCAGACTAGAATACTGCAATCACTGAGCAGCAAATTATATCACCTGTGATGTATTTCAGTTATCTTGCAAAGATGGCCTGTTAGTGGGCCCTGAGGACAGGGTTGATGACCACTGTTGTAGGCAGTGCACAAATGCTTAAGGATCCAACAGATAAGAAGTTGGAATCCCTGTTAAAATCTACTTTTTCCTTGGCAGGTGCCGTTACTCAGCCTGCTGTCACTGCAATAGGCGCCTGTCAATCAGGCAGGACCAATTTAAACAGGCCCTTAGAGAGATTCCTGCACAACAAGCTCGGGAACTGGCTGAACTCCCAATAGCCTTACGCTTATGCTTGTGCATATGCATAGAAACCTGTGGTTTGAAAAATTGGTCAGCTGAAGCATGTAAAAACCTCCTAACTGGGTTCCCTTTTCATGGGGAGCAACTATTTGGAGAAGACTTGGACAAATATATCCAAACAATTTCTAGTGAGAAAAGTACTCTCTTACCAGTCAAAAGAAAGTATAATCGCTCTTCATTTAAATGGGCTCTTTCCCCTGTGCCAGGAGCCTCCGCCTCTATACAGTGGCAACGGCCTCCACCATCAGACTCTAGAGGAAAACCTCAGGGTCATACCCAGGCTCAAAAGAAGTCCTGGGTCAGAAACCTGCAAAGCAGAATCCTAAAGCCTCATCCTGAAGAGGTGGGGAGGAAGACTTCTGTGGTTTTCAGAAGTCTGGAAAGAGGAAATTCAGGACAGATGGATCATCTTCAAGGTAACACTGCTGTACAAGCTGGAATTTCAGGACTTTCCACCGTCTCTCTTCCTGAGGTCAAGCATTCCCAAAGATCCAGAGAAAAGACAATCTCTGTTTCAGGCACTAGACCGATTAATATCTCAAAGGGTGATCATACAGATCCCCACAAAAGAGCAAGGTCTGGGGTTTTATTCAAATCTTTTTATGGTACCAAATGGGGATGTCAGACCCATTCTAGATCTAAAAAATCTAAATCAGTTCCTGAAGATCCGCTCCTTTCGCATGGAGACGATCAGGTCAGTAGTTTCTATCCTTCTAGAAGGAGAACATCATTCGACATCAGGTATGCATACCTGCATGTCCCTATATTTCCCGTTCACCAAAAGTTTCTGCGGTTCGAGTTAGAACAGCAGCATTTTCAGTTTGTAGCTCTGCCCTCCGGGCTAGCCACAGCACCCTGGATGTTCACAAAAGTGCTGGCCTCATATCTAGCCAGGTTAAGGGCAGAAGGGCATAACAGTAATAGCATACCTAGACGATCTATTACTAATAGATCAGTCAGTGGCTCGTTTGGAGCAAAGCATACGCACTACAACCAATTATCTGGAAAGTTTGGGTTGGATTCCAACCTAGAGAAATCTTCCTTAATACTGCTAAAAAAGGCTGGAGTACCTGGATCTGATCATAGACACAGCCCAGGAAAAGGTGTTCTTGCCTGAGGCAAAACGCAACTCCAGAGAGAGCTGGTGCAGATGGTCAGGTCAAAAGGCGATCTCTCCATTCGCCTTTGCATGAGGTTGCTAGTAACAATGGTGGCTTCATTCGAAGCAGTTCCCTATGCCCAGTTTCATTGAAGACTGTTGCAAAACAGTATCCTGTCTGCTTGGAGCAAAACAATTCAAGCTTTAGACTTGCCAGTGCGGCTGTCCCCAAGAATGTCCCAAAGCCTCAATTGGTGGTTACTAACACAGAATCTGTTGAAAGGAAAATTCTTCAGACCAGTCATCAGGAAAGCGGTAATGACAGATGCCAGCCTTTCAGGCTGGGGAACAGTACTAGAAGAGACAACTGTCCAGGGACAGTGGTCAAGAACCAAAAGTACCTTGCCCATCAATATCCTAGAGATTCGGGAAGTATGTCTGGCTCTAAAGGCCTGGACTTTCAGGTCACAGGATTGTCCTGTCAGGATCCAATCCGACAATGCCACAGCTGTGGCCTATATCAATCACCAAGGGGGCACCAAGAGTTTCTCAGCGCAGAGAGAGGTGAACCATATTCTAACTTGGGCACGCAAAATTCTTTTCTGCCCATTGGCAGTTTTCATTCTGGGAGTAGAGAAGTGGCGTAGAGAGAGCCGCCAGCAGTTATTCCCAGGGGAATGGTCTCTTCACCCTGACATATTTTGGGCTGTTTGCCAAAGATGGGGGACTCCGGACATAGATCTTCTAGCATCCAGGTTCAACATGAAGTTAGTCAACTTTGTGGCCAGAACAAGGGATCCACTCGCATGCGGAACAGATGCGTTGGTAGCCCCATGGGATCGGTTCTCACTGGTCTATGCATTCCCTCCCATTCAGTTGCTGCCTCAACTTCTTTGCAGGATCAAGCTGGAAAGAAAGCCGGTAATTCTGGTGGCACCAGCATGGCCCAGAAGGTCATGGTATGCAGAAATCGTAAAGATGGCAGTGGAGGGCCCCTGGCCCCTCCCACTATGACTAGATGTGCTCTGACAGGGACCGATATTCCATCCTTCCTTATGGTCTCTAAATTTAACGGCTTCGCTATTGAAACCCACATTCTAAAGAAACGTGGGCTTTCCAGGTCAGTTATCTCTACCTTGAGTAATGCAAGAAAGCTAGCTTCCAGTACTATATATTATAGGGTCTGGAGGGCTTATGTTTCCTGGCGGGAATACAAGGGTTGGCACCCTCGGAGATATATCATAGGCAGAATTCTTGCCTTTCTACAATTAAGGGTAGAAATGAAATTGGCCTTGAGTACTATTAAAGGCCAAGTCTCAGCTTTATCGGTCTTATTTCAAAGACCACTTGCTACACATTCTTTAGTCTGGGGTTTTATACAAGGGGTTACGCAGCTTAATCCGCCTGTCAAACCTCCCTTGAACCCTTGGGACTTGAACTTAGTTTTGTTTGTGTTCCAAAAACAGCCATTTGAATACAACATATGTCCTTAGTGCTTTTGACAAGGAAGTTGTATTTTTGGTTGCTATATCCTCAGCAAGGCGGGTTTTGGAATTGGCTGCTCTTTCTTGTAAAGAGCCATATTTGATTTTTCATAACGCCTGAGTGGTGTTACGCCCTCGTCCAAACTTTGACAAAAATAGTCTCAGGTTTCCACCTGAACCAAGATATTGTCTTTCCATCGTTCTTTCCAAAATCATGTTCCAGGGAAGAAAAGTCACTACATTGTCTTGATGTGGTGAGAGCAGTGAAAATCTATTTAAAGGCAACTGCTCAGATTCGTAAGACTGATGTCTTATTTATTCTGCCAGAAGGTCTTAAGAAAGGACAGGCAGCGTTGAAATACACAGTTGCTAAGTGGATTCGGCAAGCAATAATTCAAAATTATGATTTAAGGGGTAAGATTCCCCCTTTTAGAGTTAAGGCGCCCTATACTAGGGTGGTTAGTGCTTCTTGGGCAATGGGTCAGCAGGCCTCCATGGCTCAGATCTGTAAGGCCGCAACTTGGTCTTCAGTGCATACATTCACAAAATGTTATCAGCTGGGATGTAAGGAGGTATGAGGATATTGCCTTCGGGTGCAGTGTTCTGCAGGCAGCAGTATTGGTCTTCAGGTCTGGGGGTACCCTCTGGGTTGTGTTTCCCTCCCCTCAAGTAGCATTTCTATGGGACGTCCCATTAAGTAATTACTTAAGGCCCCGTGTCCAGTGATGTACGATAAAGAAAATAGGATTTTTAGAACCGCTTACCTGTAAAATCCTTTTCTTGGAGTACATCATGGGACACAGAGGTCCCTCCCCTCTTTTTTGGTATTTAAGTATATTGCTTTGCTACAAAAACTGATGTGCTCCTGGAAGGAGGAGGGGTTATATAGGGAGTGAACTTCCTGGATTGGGTATACAAGTGTCCATCACCTGAAGGTGGCCTATAACCCATTAAGTAATTACTTAAGACTCTGTGTCCCATGATGTACTCCAAGAAAAGGATTTTATAGGTAAGCTGTTATAAAAATCCTATTTTTGTATGTTGATATATGAGTTAGCGCAATACCTTTTTTTTATCGTCAATTTAAACTGAATGGACTCTTTGACTTTATCTCTGTTGCAGTGCATCCTGGATTTAATTTTGCTCACTGCCTTTCATTTTAAATACACACACCATGTCTAATGCACTTGTGTACACTACAGTGTATCTTCAGCGAACAGACATGAAGCTCAGTGACAGAATTCACAATGTATGCTAAGCACAAATAACTCCTTGTTCATCCATTGAACAGTGCATGACAAAGGATAAAAAAATATAAAATGGCATGTGCGCAATTCTGCAGTAAACAACAAGGTGTGGGTGCAAATTCAGCTGCTCCCTCATAATTTTCTGTAAGAAAAGTAGCATAATGTTTGTTCTTTTCCTTGAATTCTTTGAGTCAGGCGTAAATTATCATGTGAATGTGCCAGGGAGGGCTGTGGTACTCAGAACTTCAGGGCACCCTAGCGATGCCTGCCTCAGATGGTCCTTTAAACTTCTGCGGGACTTGGAATGGGCATCACTCCAAGCATAAATTATGGCAGCTCTCCCCTCTGCCCAGAATGTTGCTAAGAGGCTTAAAAGGTATTGAAAGTCAACTGAAAACAGAATAAAAGTAAAAATCTCAAACTGAGACTTTTACTTATGAAGAAAACAGAGAAAATGAGGTAAAATAAAAAATCAGCCCAGTAGATTTAACCAGTTCCACACTGCACTACTCATGTTGCATTCCCCATGTTATATAAGGAAAAGAAAAGGCTTAGAACCTTCTCTGGGTTTTTTTTGTTTGTGTCCCTGCTGGGCATATTCACCCTTCCTTTTTTTTTTCTGGCGAACAAAGGGACAGAAAGTGATGAGAAATCCAAAAGTTAAATTTGTTTCCAGAACAGGAGGTTCACTGCTTTTAAAGAAATAGACAGTTATAAATAACAATATTCATAGATTAACTAATTCTATGAGTCAGTTCTCGTTAAAAAAATAAAATAAAAAATAGGATTTTTTGTACTCACCGTAAAATCCTTTTCTCTGTAGTTCCCCGACTGACACCGCTCCTTTCTTAGACCATCGGGTTGTTAGGCCACCTTCAAGAGAGGACTAGGCAGAACGTTAAAATGTAATAAAATTAGAACTTTCTAGTTCCGCCCAAGGGACGGCCCCTTAGGTAACAATCCCTTAGCCTGCTACTGCAGCCTCAGTACGTCAACAAGCAGTATAACGTAAAAAAAATAGGAGAGGAGAGGGCTGTGTCAGTCGGTGGACTACAGAGAAAGGGATTTTACGGTGAGTACAAAAAATCCTATTTTCTCTTACGTTCACCGAGGTCTACTCCTTGCTGTAGAAACAGTAAGATCCTGGATATAGAAAAGGAGAGTGGACACCAACCTTTCTCCTCATACATGGAGATCTAGGCATGCCAGGTACGATGATATATCTTCCGAGAAGATTTCCGTGCTGTCAGCATAGTTGGAATCACCAAGTCCGAAAGACCCCAGTTCCTCAACACCTGGCTCTCAATAGCCATGCTGTTAAAACCAGCGATGGTAAAGCAGGATGGAGAATCAGACCTTGAGACAGAAGGTCCTCTCGTAGCGGCAGTCGCCATGGGGCGTCCGCCACCAGGCGCACTAGGTCTGCATACCAGGGACGCTGGGGCCAATCAGTATTACTGGAATCCCCTTGGCCTCCACTCTGCAGAGCAGACGGGGTAACGGTTTCAGAGGAGGAAAGGCATAGATCAGCTGGTACTGATCCCATGGAGCCACCAGCGCGTCTGACGCCTCTGCCCAAGGATCTCTTGTCCTGGACACGAATCTCGGCACCTTCCGATTGAGATGGGAGGCCAGAAGGTCCACGTCTGGTGTGCCCCATCGCAGGCACAGTAGCCTAAACACCTCCGGATGCACCGCCCATGCTCCTGGGTCCAGCATCTGGCGACTTAGTCCGCCTGCCAGTTCTCCACTCCCGGGATGTAAATGGCCGATAGGGCCGGTACATGTCGCTCTGCCCACTGAAGGATGTGAGTGACCTCCCATGCGGCGGCCAAGCTTCTTGTTCCTCCTTGGTGATTGCCGTATGCCACCGCCGTGGCGTTGTCTGACTGGATCCTGATCGGACGCCCTCAAAGTCTTATCGACTATGTGGAGAGGCATAGCTTGATCACTCTCAACTCAAGCACATTGATCGGCAACTTGGATTCCTCCTCCGACCAGAGGCCTTGGGTCGACTGAACTCCCATTACTCCACCCCAGCCGGTTAGGCTGGCGTCCGTTGTGATCACTGTCCATTTCAGAGGTAGGAACGACTTCCCGGACTGAAGTTCCGGGGACCTCAGCCACCAGAGCAGGGAATCCCTGACTAACTGGCTCACCTGAATCTGCCAATCCAGGGACCACGGAGATTTGTCCCATTTTGTCAAAATCTCCTTCTGCAAGACTCTGGTGTGAAACTGGGCATACGGCAATGCCTCGAAGGAGGCCACCATGAGTCCCAGGACTCGCATGCAGAAGCGTAGCGACGACCACCTGCGGTTCATCAGCAGTTTTACTGCGGCTCTGAGTCTGCAGCTTGTCTGAAGGGAGAAACACTCTTGCTTCCATGGAGTCCAGCAGTAAGCCTAGGTACTCCAAACGCTGAGTCGGCATAAGTACCGCAGGGTCTGCATGGTGATCGCCAAATCCTCCTCTAACTTTGTGGAGGAAGATGCTCTCAGGAGGAGATCGTCTAGGTAACCCACAATCGCGATCCCGCGTTGTTGCAGCAACGCCAAAACAGGAGCCAATAGCTTGGTAAAGACTTGGGGGGCTGATGTCAAAACAAAGGATAGAGCCACAAACTGGTAGTGGGCTTCCCCAACTGCAAATCGCAGAAATCTCTGATGCCGAAGGCATATGGGTATGTGCAGGTACGCATCCTGGACGTCCAAAGACGCCAGGGAGTCCCCTAGATGGAGTGCAGTGACTACTGAGTGAACAGATTCCATTCTGAACCTCTGTACTTTTACAAAGTAATTGAGGGCTTTTAGGTCCAAAATTGGAAGTACCCCTTCCTTTTTGGGGACTACAAACAGATTTGAGTAGAACTCCTGGAAACGTTCCGACTCCGGAACAGGTACTATCCCCCCCCCCCCCCCCCCCCCAATACGGGTATGCTGGAGGGGAAGAATCTGTTTTGTGGTCAAGAGAGGAACTCTAACTTGTAGCCTGAGGAAATCTGATTGCAGACCCACTGGTCGGACAGCTGAGAGGCCCACTGGGCTGCAAACTCCCAAAGGTGACCCCCCACCCGTGTTGCGGGTGGGAGCAAACCTTCATGCGGTAGCACTTTTGCTTGCAGGCTTGTTAGGCTTGCGGTTCCAGGGACGCTTTTGTTCTTCAGAGGTCATCCTATCTGGGGACGCTTAGCCGAAGCCCCGGGTGGACGAAAAAGCTGTTTGTGAGTGGAAAAAGAGGGCACTTGCCTACGGCGTGGCTCCTTGGCCTTCCTGGCCTGTGGGAGTAGCGTACTCTTACCACCTGTGGCATTTTTAATAATGTTATCCAATGAGGCTCCAAAGAGCCCTTCGCCAAGGAAGGGTAGATCCGTCAGGGATTTTTTAGATGCCTGGTCAGCCGACCAGCATTTTAGCCAAATCAGGCGCCTCAGCACCACTGCTGACGCTGAAGCCCTGGATAACAGTGGAAGGGTATCCAGGGCTGCGTCACAAATGTACTTAAGGCCTTGCACTAACTGGTCTGCTAGTTCCACGCAGACAGTAGGAGCCTGTTGCTCCCCCAAATCACAGTGCAAAAGTTTTGCCCAGTCAGTAAATGTCTGAGACACAAGTGCGGATGCTAGTACTGGTCGCATTGCTGACCCCACAACCGTAAACAAGGAACGACCAACTGCCTTGGCCTTCCTGTCCATGGGGTCCTTAAAGGCAGGAGTCCCCTCTACCAGGATCGTGGTTACTTTGTTAAACCTGTATACTGGGGGGTCCCCGACCGGAGGAGCCGACCACTTTTTGAGAAGGCTCTCCTCAAAGGGGTAATGCACCGACAGAAAAAGTCAGTTGCAGTCGACCACATTCCTTGTATATGAACTTATCGAAATAAGTCAGATATGGAAACACCTTAGGTGTTTGGGCTGGCTGACAGCAATGGTCCCACCCTCCTAACTGCTACTGGCTGAGGAGCTCCTCCCGCAGGACTCACCACCCTGACCGAGTTCTGCACCATCCAGCTAGGTGTGCCTGTGTCCTGTGTCAGCTCCCAGATGCAGAAGAGACCAAACCGCACTGTGCTGAGCTCTTAGCACTGAAGCTGAAAAACATGTTCAGGCTTCAACAAAATGACCGCCAAGCATCCAGTATAAAGGACATAATCACAGGGAAAGTGGCCGCCGGACTACAGGAAAATTGAGACAGAGCATGCTGCTCCTTGGTCACAAGAAAAATGGCCGCCGAGCACTGTATGCAATGAAGAACAGTGAAAAAACAGGCAGAGAAATGGCGGTAAAACAGCACTACAGCGATCAGCAGACACAGCCTCCAGACACCTCAGGGGAGAGACCTACACACATCCAGTGCACAGTTATCCAGCGCAGCCCCCCCCCTCGGGAAGCCCCTGTCTATGGCACACACACCGCTCAGCAGCCCATGTAGCATCCCCCACAGGGAAGATAGGGACAGGGATAGAAGAGAGGGAGGTGAGGGACCCCCGAATCGATCTCCCAGGGAATGCCCAGCTGCTCAGCCCCACCGAGGCAGGGAGAGCTGTACTTACCAGTCCTGAAGAGCTGGGAGACATTCCATCACAGACCCACTCTCCGATCAGTACGGGGTGGCTGCTGGCACAGCACACTGTGACGCAGACATCAGTAGCCCGGTCATATGTGTTTTCTTCCGGGGCATTATGCACACCGGCCGCCCCTGGAGCTGGGGGCATGTTGTGGCCAACCCAGCGCGGAGCTCTAGTCTGCACACGCTCGCTGGCCAGGCTGGGGAGACTACAAGGATAAGGGTATCCAGCCTGTCACCCAGCCGGCTGTTGATATCAGATCACAGGATCTTTAATCTCGCGCAAAAAGCAAAACTTCTACAGAAAAATCCACAGACCGATGGGCCCGCAGGGTTCCTAGGTCCTTCTCCTTCACTAGGCAGAAGAAAACTGGGGCTGCAGTAGCAGGCTGAGGGGTTGTTACCTAAGGGACCGCCCCTCCAGCGGAACTAGAAAGTTCTAGTTTTATTATAACATTTTAACATGTTCTGCCTAGTCCTCTCCTGAAGGTGGTGTAACAACCCAATGGTCTAAGAAAGGAGCTGTGTCAGTCGGTGAACGGAAGGGAAATTACATTTTAAATGTTTCCACTGTTGCCAGTAGAAGCTGAATGCTCATTTAATGCCTGAGCTGATTTGCAGTGGAATTGTACAGGAGTAATTGGAACACCCAAAACACCAAGATGGACATAAATGGAGTCAGGACCTATCACAGCGAGATCGTACTACTGGTGTCCCCAAGTGATATAACAAGCCAGATGACACTGCCCACCAGGCTCTACCTATACCTGGAACTTTTTGGGTAGACTAAGCCTTTAAGAAGCCTTCTGTGGCCAGGTGTTCTGAAAAGCAACTTCATCCAAAATAATATTTTTAAATGAGGACAACGTATAAAAAAATATATAATATTCTATGTCATTTACGTGCTGTAGATGCCACCCAGGGAGAAGCAGCAGTTCTTTCTGTCACTCTCTGACCTCTTGCTGTGAGCGACTGTCACAGTGGAGCCAAATATTGACACAGACGGGCTCTGCAGCATGCTGACTAAAATATATAATTAAACCAACCCCATTGCCTGTGGGGAAGGCCCGTTATCACTCCAAGCCTTGAGGGGGACGCTGCTGTAGGGGAGCTTACTTATGACACATGACAAAGTGATAGAGACACAGAAGTGACTGAATGGCAAACTGAATTAAAAGTCGTTGCAGGGCTGGACAGCAGTAACAAGAATGTGCTCTTGTTATTTTCTTATTGCATCATAATTCTACCACTCCGTTATCGTTGTTTATTGGAAATCGGTGACAAGATGTCCGTTTTTAACTGGGTGTTACTTAGTGCTTGCAGCAATATCATCCTGGAGATCTGAGTTTGAATTTACACATTACCACTTAAAACAAAAATGTCATTTTAAAGCAGTTATAAGAGCTGATGACTGCCTTTAAAGTGGTTGTCAACCCTCCCCCACAACTTTGTCCCATGTAAATCAGCATAAAAAACCCGAATGAACACTGCTTGTAGATATCTCCTTACTTGCTTAGTATTGTTGTAATCCTTGTTGTTCTGTAGAATGAAGTCACTGAGCATGCGCAGATCTCCCCTGATTTACGGCGCACTCTCTATGTCTTATCGATCTGTTATCAGGACTTCTTATGGCACAAAACTGAAATCTGCTAATCACTCAGAGCTTCCTCCTACACAACATGTGACCATGTGACCTCACATACAGTCTAAACTTGGCCATTACTGCAGTCTTATCAGCTGAAGCTGATAAGTCTGACAAAGGGAAACATTAGACATCGGCACAAGTAAATACTATGAAATAAACAAGTCAGCTATGAACAGGGAATCCAGGTTGCCATAGAAATGTTGGATTGAGAAGGAGGCTTGGTTAACAGTACAGGAAGTGCTCAATGTAAGGGCGGAAATACACTCCACTGTGGACTCAGAAAACAATACTTAAGATGGCGCTGCCTAACCCCTGGAAACAAGTTTTTTTAAAGTTTCTTTAAACAGTAAGTAATATGCAATTTGAGCTGGATTACAGTGGCTATAGTCTGATAATTACTTATTATAATGGACTAAATGAAAAGAAGCATCAGAGTGGGAGAGTTTACTTCCTCTTTAAATCTGCATTTTGTTGCGCAGCTAATCTTTATCTCTATCAGAGCCTGACCGCGCTATACTTCTGCATCTCCTTGATGTTCGAAACTTCTATGTGGGCTAATGTTATTTTTTTGGTCCTTTCTGACACATGTCTGGGCTATGTATTACACTTGAGAGTAGCCAGTGCCCCATCCATTCCCCGAACGTGAAAGATGGTACTGTTTCAGATACAGATAGAGAATCTAGGTTTGTTTTGCCTACCCAGGCCCTGTCCCGCCTTTTCTTTTTCATTTCACTTGTTCATCTGAACTAAAATTTCAGCCAGTGCACAAGGAATGATGGGCGTTTAATATAGAGTGCAATTAAGTGATTTTGCATTTTTTTTCAGTGAGATATTTTGCATATTTTCCATAGGAAACTCAAAAGGAGGTTCCACTCTGTGTAACCACCAAAGTCTGTAATAACAGTTCTGAGTGAACTGACAATTTTAAACGAGAAACATTTGTCTGTTGCCTTGTAGCTTTGGTACCACTCGCATTTTATCATTCATGCTTTTTATGGATTTTTAACCAACCTCACTGGATGATTAACATGACGGATGCTGTTGCATATTGATCTGCATATGTTTTGCATTTGCAGTATATCTACTTGTATCTGGATCTGCTAAGAAGGGGTTTATCTGATCCTTCCCAGTGTTTTATGTCTTTGAGCTGGAAGGCAGCATCCGTGAGCCTAGTAGTTTTCCATTGCCGCTGCGCTATGATATTTCAACATGCAACAACTCTTATTACACAGCTGCACTGGGGTGAATTCAGCTTTCTGAGATTTTCACCTCCCCTTGTATATCTCTAATTTGTCTTATTCTCTCTGAGGTGTTAAGTCTCTTCTCCCTACCATCTGACTTGTTTTGTGCTCTCCATCACCCTTGACACGTGTGGCCTCTCATCGCAGAAATCCCTGTCGGGCTTTAACCTGGTCAGTGTCTGCGCTTTGGAGACTGTAAGGTCTAAATCAATATTTCAGTTTTTCTGTTGGTGATATCAATTTTCACCTGATTTTAGCAATTTACTAATTTACCCTGCAATTCAATTTCAATCACAATAATCCTGCAAAATAATTCTGTAGATGGATTGATTTTACCCTATTTTTGACATCTCTCTGGCTATTTTTTATGACGTTTGTGAAGATGGCGCAACCTTATAATTCGTTTTTTAAATTCAGATTTCACCAGCTGGACAGTTTGTAAACACAGAGCTCTAATCCATATAGAACAAAATGGCCACACTCATAATGTTGTTCGTTCGCTGACCCTAGGTTCACACCTATGCGTGTGTATTAGTGCGTTTTTTAGTTTGCAGAAATGCACTACAGTCAATTTAACATGGTTTCCTATGGTACACATTCGCATCGATGCGTTTTTCGGAGGGTCAGGGACTTTTGTCCGCAGTTTTCGTATAACAGACTTCAATGGAATTGCACCAGAAACGCAGGTGTTGTGTTTGTGATGTGATTTGCATTTTTATTTTTCTGTTTAAACACTGTATATAGCTGGTTGCTAAGGAGGGAAGCTGGCCGCCACATCCTTAACAACGGATGAGTCATCAGCTGTCAGCGGGCTGTCACAACGGGCGGGGCTCTCAGGGTGAGGTCATCGAATGGGCACGCACCATGGCTATAGAAGACATGCCAGACAGCAGGTGACAACACAATGGAGGAAAACGGCCTTAGAAGAAGTGTGGCTTTGTTTTGTTTTTAGCGGGTAATCGGTGGCAAGGAAGAAGACAGCGTGGAGAGAAGACAGCTCGGGACTTCTTTTTTAATAAAGGACTTGACAAAAATTGCCTCTTGTTTTTTTTTTTACATTTCACTGCTTTTTGGGGTGAATGGACAGGGGTGTCAGAAATCATGAAACAGACTGAGACAGAACTACAATCAAATCAGACTTGTTTATTAATAAAAATAAAAAGGTAAATAGAAAAAAGCGTAGTCAAGCATAGCCAGAGTCCTGTAGCCAGATTGGGTAGTCAGCCAGTCCAAAGTTCATAAACCAGATCGGGGAGTCAGCCAGGCCGGAAGTCAGGGATCCAAGGATAGCAACCGCAAGCTGGATAAGAAGCCAGGTGGGATTGCAGCAAGCCAGTCTTGAAACAAACAGCAGGAGATGGTTCCCTGTGATGTGACCAACGCGAAGGCAAATGAAAAAGTGAGCAGGAAGGCTTTAAACGGGCAGGTCAGACGAGCATCACCGGGAACATCTGGTACACAACAAGTTAAGGCGCAAACATCACATAATAATATGCTCAAAGAGGCTGTCCGTATAAAGTTATATGAAACGATGGTACATATGAGATCTTTCAGTTATCAAGTCCCAGGAGAGTGCCTTTCGTTCCTTGAGTAGGAATTCAACATGCAGGGCTGCCACCGCAGGGAGCTGAAACCAGGCTCCTAGACTGTTACAGAGATATAAAAGAAGAGGAAGGGGGCGCCTCTGGGTGTAGATTTTTTTTTAAAAAGCAATTTATTCACAAGTCATTCTAAAACAGAGAGATTTTGCACTCACATTTTCCATAAAATAAATGGGCATGTAGAACAAGAGGGGTCATCTGATTTTGTCCGTCACTTCTAATCCGGTCCGCAAGTGTCCTGTTGTCCTCTACTGGCGTTACCACTGGTTTGTTGTTCAAAAAAGCCAGCTCGGTGGACGCAGGGGATGTTTTTCCAAAACGAGGCTTGGTTTACTGTGACACGCGGGTCGCGGACTTGTGACGTCACGGCGGGCGACGCGTTTCCTGAGCGTTCGGGTCGAGGTGGAGAGACGACCGCGCTCTTTCATCAGGCCAATCAGATGGGAGGAAAGAGGCAGAGATTTAAATATAGGAGATTAAGGCGGGAGGCGTGGCTGAGCGGAGAGTGGGGCGTGGCTATGGGATTAGAGTACAAATGAAGTGTAAATAGATAGAGGGGGGCGTGAATAGAGAGAGTAGGGGAGGAGACTACGGGGGTTGGTAAACGAGTGAAGGAAGAGATGATGTGGATGGGAATGAGACGAGCAGACAGACGGGGGCAAACGAACAGAAGAGGGGAAGCAATAGTTTGAGACATATGGGCAGGAATAATGAGGGGAATATGTGTATATGTAAGCATGTTATTAATAAAAATATATATGATAAAATGTGTAATATGGAAAAATAAAAGAATAATAAAGTATATGAGAAAATGAAAGTAGAAGGAAGGAAAAAAGAGGGGGGGGGGGGCCGGGGGGCCACGAGATAATATACGAGTTATGGGAAAAGAAGCGATACTACATACTGACTGCTGGAGCAGGTAGTATATAAGGTGGAGGGAGATAGGGGAAAGAAAAAGGGGCAGATGATAGTGGGGAAGTGGTTGAAAATGGCTTATAGGGAAGCAGCATAAATACGTTAAGGTATGTAAACGGAAAAAGGGGGGAATAATAAAGATAGAAGAAAAAGAAAGGAAAATATATAGAAGAAATGAGAGTAAAAATACTAGGGAGAAAAATACACGGGGAAAAAAATAGGGGGAAAAAAATAAGAATAAAAATGAAAATAATAAAAAATGGGGGAACGAATAAGGTAAAAATGAAAATAATAGCGTATATATGTATATAGATAAAATTATGTATGAAAAGGACATAAGAGGAAGTATAAATTTGTGTCGCCCCTGGCATACACATATATATGTATACATACACACACACATATATATATATATATATGCATACATATATACACACACACACATGTAAAAAATATAAAATATAAAAAAATATATATATATATATAAATATATATAAAAAATTTATATAATTGTTATAAAGATTATATGTCTAAATTGAGAGAAACAAATAAGGAACTGGGGGAGGGGGAGAGAGAGGGAAATATATGTATGGTAGTGTTGAGGGTATATTATGGAGACTGGGATGGAAAGGTTTATATGTAGTAAAAAATTATGCGAGAGGAAAAATAAGAAAAAAGGAGAGAAAGGAGGAGAAACGAGGAGAAACGAGAGAATGGGGATAAAGAGAAGAATGAAGCAAAGAAGAAGGGGAAGGGGAGGGAGGGATGGCAGCATGGTATGTGAACAATGGGAATGTAGCCTACTATATACTAACTGTAATGGTTAGGTAAGTATGGGAAGGAAAAGATGGGGGAAAGGAAGATGATAGCGGAAAATTGATTGGTGACTGTTTACCGGGAAAAAGACAGATCGGTCGGTTTGCCATCAATCAACCGATCGATTGGTTATGAAGATCATCACAATAATAATACAACATAATACATCTTATCAAACAGCCAGATACAGTGAGAGAGCTCACATAATAAAATAGGCAAGTTTATTAACAAAAATCCCCTAATTGCGTAAAAAAATATAATAAGGGAAGAACTGTTGTATGTAAAGACTTATTATTTGTACTTTAAATGAGTTTTACTAACATAAAGTTCACAGGCAGTACAAAGGGGGATATATGTATGAGCAACATGCAATACCAGGTCATAATAGTAATGAGCAATGAGTGGGTATGTGTACGCAAAATCAGAGGATCGTGGCGATTTCGATGGATTCATTGATTCCCCCCGGGGAGAGAACATCCAGGGAATATATCCAGAATGTTTCACGGGCGCATAGTTTTTTGAATCTCTCCTCCGGGGGGAGATGATTTGGAATCTGTTCAATGATCCATACCTTTAGGCCTATTGTAGAGCCTTTGTGAAAGTGGGAAAAATGTCGTGGCACACTGTGTGGGTCTGTGCCTCCTTCAATGAGTCTTCTGTGTTCGTCGAAGCGCTGTCTCAGTGTCCTTTTGGTTCTCCCCACATAAATGAGACCACAAGGACAACTCAGTCCATACACCACAAACTCGGACGAACAGTTGAAGAATTCTTTTAGCGTGTATGTTTTGCCTTTTGTAGTGAATTCTTTTTGTCCATGGTCTACGAACTTGCAAGTTTTGCAGAGGGCTTTACGACACTGGAACATCCCAGTTAGCGGTATCAGTTTGGAGGCCATGGAGGGGTGTGTTTGTACTTTGAGTTTGCTGGGTGCAATTTTATTTCTTAGGTTGGGGGCCCTGCGATAGGTGACAGAGGGTCGAGCTGGAAGTTCGACTCGCAGGTGGGGATCCTGTTGGAGGATGGCCCAATGTTTTCTCAATATTTTTTCCATGGCTTTGTATTCATTATGAAATGTGGTAATAACTCTGCTGGAGAAGTCATGTGAGGGGCGGTCAATTTTGGTCATTTTCCCCGGGAGACATTGTTCAAATGCATCGTCTATGAGTGATGCCGGGTAGTTTTTTTCCCGAAATTTTGTTTTCAGGTTTGTACTGGATTCTATGGTCTGGTAACTGTGGAAAGAGAAGAGAGCTGGCAATTAGCTGACAGCTGAGCGGCCAGCCCAGAGGAGGAAGGGCTAAGCCAGCCCTGACAAGGGGTACCCGATACCCATTCACATGGGGTAATCGGGATCTGGGGACCCCCTTGTTAAAGGGGCTTCTAGATTCCAATAAGCCCCCACCCACAGACCCCGACAACCACAGCACAGGGTTGTTGGGAAGAGGCCCTTGTCCCCATCAACATGGGGGATTGTGGCAAGGTGCTTTGGGGGGAGGGGGCAGAGGCACCCACCCCCCCCCCATGTTGAGGGCATGCGGCCTGGTATGGTTCAGGAGGATGCGCTCGCTTGTCCCCTCCCTTGCCTGACCTGCTGGGCTGCTCAGATAAGGGTCTGGTATGGGTTTTGGCGGGGGGGGGGGGGAACTCGCACTGTTTTTTTCAAAAAAATTTCCCCGTTGACAGCTGATGACTCATCGGTTGTTAAGGACATGGCGGCCGGCTTCCTGGCCCCCTCCTTAGCAACCAGCTATATACTGTGTTTAAAGAGAAAAAAAAGTTAAACACATAATGCGTAAAAACCACATGCAAAAACGCATAAAAAAACAAGGGTTTAAAAATGCAAAACACACTGCAAAACAGGCCTGAAAATGCATCAGGCGCAGCTGCATATTCCAGGATTTGCTCATCTTCAGCTGAGAGAACTTGCAATTATTTAAGACTTTACATAAAGTTCCAGAAATCTTTCATTGCGATTTTCATGTTATATAGTTTGAATACCATGCCATGGATATATTATTTTTTATTGTAAAATAAAATATTTCAGACATGTTCTTTTTTTTTTTTTTTTTTTTTTACGGAAAAAACAGCTTTGAAAAAGACAGAAGAAAATATTTTTTTCACAATTTTTCCGTTTTTTTTTTTTTCCCAAGCCATCCCATCTCTAAATGTGGTCACCTTTGTCTCCAGAATTAAAAGGGTACCCTGCTGGTGGGAAACCTTTCTGATCTGTGTATACTAAAATACTGATATCAGACGCCCAGCTGAAACAATGTTAATCCCTGTTAGCCCTTGTACACACGGTTGGAGAATCCATCGGAATGTGTCCTATCGGACCGTGTTGTCGGATATTCCGACTGTGTGTGGTCTGCATCGGACTGATTCCGTCGGAATATCCGTCGGACCCAATTTTCCAACCTGTTGGAAATATTTTCCGACCAACTGGTTCGATCGGACATACTCCGATCATGTGTAGAGAATTTTGATCGAACCAAGTGCCACGCATGCTCAGATCAAATTCCTACATCAAAGCTATTGGCTAGTAGCCTGAACGTAGTACCATCGTAACGAAATTACGTCATCACGTTCTGAAAGATCGGATTTTTCAACAACTTAGTCCGACCGTGTGTATGCAACAGTTTCGGACAAGATCCGGCGGGCAAAATCCGACGGATTTGGTTGTCGAAATCTCCGACCGTGTGTACAAGGGCTTAGAATGAGAGCAAGAAGAACCACTGTGCTTGAATTTTACTGGCCCAACAGCATGCAGAAAATAAATGTCAAAATGCACACAGAGGCTCCATTACAAAAAGTAAAGAACAAAATGAACAAAGATTTAATTAGCAAGTTTCCAGATTTAATTGGAACAATGTACAGCTAATGACCTAGAAACCCCCTTTCATAACAAGACTAAGTTTGACTTTCAGGGCTGCATACTGTGTCGTGGTAAGCTGGAGTTGCAAATCTTGCTGTGACTTGTAGTTTCACCACAGCTGGAGCACACGCTGCGGAAGAACATTCTGTGTTTACAATGGTAGAACATGATTTGTGTAGTCAATATAAATCTGACAGCGAAAGGTTCTGCTTTATGTATCCTGCTAGATTTTTCCAGGATTTTTGTGTATTCCAAACAATATAGAGTCAGGTGGAACATCCATCATTAAGGAAAAGGTCAATGACAGCAGTGTATGTAATTTATATGTTTTTCTCCATCCCAAGTTTAGTCTGGTGGAACTTATGTTTGCGGATGTGGATTTAGATGAGAATTCAGATAGCTTAGAATTAATAAACTGTTATTAACTGCTCAGCTATAACGTTATTTTATTGAGGGAGGATTTCCGTTTTTTTTATTTAAAACATTTTATTGTAGGGAGACTGTTAAATGGAACTGTCTGGGTGTACCACTATCACTGGATGACTTTATAATGCAGTCTACATGGGTTATAATATACTGTAGTTTTCTATTTTAACAGCAAAAATTCAAGAATTTGTGATTGGTTGAAGTGGTTTTTCATGTTCCTACTCAAATCTGTTGTGTCTTCTAAAGTTACTGAATCACTAAGGAGCATGCTGACCACCCTGCACTCTGACCAATCAGATCAATAGACCATGCATAGCTTTAAACCGGCTTGTTGACCATGCATTAGAACATTTTCAGGATGAGGTCAACTTCCCACTAATCTCTAATCCACTGCATCATTCCCAGGGTTGGAGAAAACTGTAGTCAGTCAGAGTATTTATAGTTGTAGATAAATTTGTAGTCAAATATTTAAAGGATGAGACCACAGTCTATTGGATAATAAGAACATGGCTGGTCTGAGGTTCCCAAAATATGACATTGCTCTGAAAGTTAATTCCATTAAAACCAACTATTTTTTTTTTTTTAATGGAAAAGAAAGAATTGTATATTAACAAAATACGTTCACAGCAATTCCAGATTGATAATTGTAAACAATGCTTTCTAGTGCAAGAGCATTCATGGAAAAGAGGTATGTATGGTACAGGCTCTCTTATACAGTAAAACCTTGGTTTAAAACTTCTTTTGAGAGCATTTTGCAAGACAAGCAAAATTTTTTAAATACATTTTGACTTGATATACAAGCGATGTCTTGATATACAAGTAGCGTCATGTCACAACTGAGTATAAAAGAAAAGAGAGGCGCCTATAAGTGTAGCAATATGGTTAAATTTAATGAAGGTACAACACTTAGCAACTCACATGGTTGATTATTAAAGTGGAAGTAAACCCATTGATTTAAACAGTTAAAAAAAAGGCATGCCGGGAATGCTAACTGCACATTGGCTGTGCTCTCAGCCAAACTATCAAACCATCCAATGGCTGGTGTCATAACGAATCACATGTGCAGCACCATAGCAGTTGAAGATTAAACAGAGGCAAAGATGGCAGCTTCCTTGGCTGAAAACGATAGGGGAGTTTACTTCCACTTTAAAACAGGCACATCTAAGTATGCAGGCATTCAGGGTAAAGCTATCCACATAGACCATCCCCCGCACCGGCATCAACGTCATCCCTTCCGCGCTGCGCTCCATGAGCGCTTCAAGCCTCGCTTTCCGATCGCTCTACTGCAGGGTAGTCATCCCGGTCACGATTGCAGACTGACAGCGGTGAGAGCCGGTAGGCGGGGGATGGTCTATGTAGCCAGCTTTACCCCAGGCGCCTGAATACTTAGATGTGCCTCTTTTAATAATCAACTATGTGAGTTGCTAAATGTTGTACATTCATTAAATGTAACCATATTGCTACACTTAGAGGCGCCTCTCTTCCCTTTTATACTCTGTAGCTCCTGCTGGATTTTGCTTCTAATCCCCTTCCTTCGAGGCTTCCATTTTTGGATGGACATTTTATGGTTACACAACCTATCACTTTGCTATAATCTTTTTATATGGACTATAAACTGAAGAACTTATGAATAAATGGTTGTGGAATGAATCACCTGAGTTTCCATTATTTCTTATGGGGAAATTCGCTTTGATATACAAGTGCTTTGGATTACAAGCATGTTTCCAGGACGAATTATGCTCGCAATCCAAGGTTTTACTGTATTAGATAATCAAGGGCATAAAGTGTGAAATTTTCTATGTCCGTTTTATTTACTTCACATGTAGACAGGTGCAGGTTTTCCTCCAACCTGTAGGTGGTGCTGTGCCGCTGTCACAAGTCGAGTGGAGTCTACGTGGGCATTGTCCCACTGTGGATTCTTTCAGGGAAGCCAGCTGTCTGATTGGACACGGCAACCTCTGCAGATCTCAGGGGGCCATCTTGGCTGCGAACCTTATATATAGGGTTTCTTGCATCATTGGGGCATGACTGGAGTGAGTAGTAGGTCAGGGATAGAGATCCCACTGGCTAGAGGAAGTGATAAGGGCAGGGGGAGGATCTTGGCGGTAGGGCCAGAACAGTGACAATGCCTGCATAGCGGAAAAATCCCAGGATACAGACTAGCAATGTGGGGCTCTCCCTAGCAGTATTACTGGGCTGTCCCAGTGCACCTTAGACTGGCACCCCCCTCCCAGCAGAAGCCATTCACTAGTACCATAGACCCAAGCCTGGTAAAAGGTGTAAACCCCAATTGTTGCAGCTCTTTATATCAGTGCCTACAAGAGCCCATATTAGCATTATTATTTATTATTGTAATCTATATTCAATATACAAGACTATGAGGGGGGGTCACTCCCTGACTCCGTATCTTGGACCTAGGGCCCGACTACAGACAGATCTGTTTTTATATGAAAGGTTCTCTTTAAATTGTGCCGTGAAAAAAAAAAGTGATGAAGTGCAATGTTTTTAATGTCGGTTCTGCCTAATCAAGGTATATTTTGATCCTGTAGAGACCTAAGTAAATAACTATAGTATAATTGTCTCAGACTTGCATTGTCATGGGTCCAGAATGTCAATTTAAATCAGTTATCCAAGCTACACAGATCAATATTTGGATAGCCTTGCACCATCCCATATGTGTTAGGAAGCCTATTGATTTTGTCGTGGGAAAGATTACTGTTCTGCTCTTTTTAATTACCTTTTAGATGGTGTCATTGGGAGTGTTAACCTCTGCAGTCTCCATCAGGTTCACCAATTAAATGGAAAAGATGCCTTTGCCTTTGGCACAAATTTTGCCTGTTTGCTTTTGGCACAAACATACTAAAGGCCTGAAATATGAAAATAAGGGGAGGTGGGCAGCACAGTGGTGTAGTGGTTAGCACTCACCTAGCAGTAAAAAGGGTCACTGGTTCATATCCCAACCATGACGCTACCTGCCTGGAGTTTGCATGTTCTCCCTGTGCCTGCGTGGGTTTCCTCCGGGTACTCTGGCTTCCTCCCACACTCCAAAGACATGCAGGTAGGTTAATTGGCTTCTGTCCAAAATTGGCCCTAGTATATGAATGGGGACCTTGGATTGTGGGCTCCTTGAGGGTAGGGACCAATGTGAGTGTGCAATGTACAGGGATAGGGACAATTGTAGACACTCACTCAGATTGAACTGGAAGGGCTGGTGTCTTTATTCAACCTTACTAACTATGTAACTATGTGTGGGAATTTAAATGATGTGTGTAACCAATAGTTGCTCTATTGCATGAAAACATGGTATGTATTGGTGTACAGAAAGAAAATATTATTAAGAACAAATATTTTATTAATTAGCCTCATCAGCAGGTCATGAAAGTGAAACTTCAGGGTTACAGTAGTAAATCTAATAAACGAATATACATCAATAGTACAATTGAGCCATAGCACTCTAGGCTATGGAATACAGAGCTGATTGCATGGAAACATTGCAATAGTATTGCTCCATAGAGGTCGAAATTGATATAAAAAATAAAACAAACATCTAAATGCATGGTAAAAAGAGATTGCATCCTATATTACTTGATGCATTTTGTGTAATATGCTCCACTTTCTCAGGAGAAGGTGCAAAAAAATCAGCTAGGGAAGTTAACTCATGGTGATGAGTTCCCGATGTAGACATTCCCAGATGGCCCTTAGTCCTCATCACCGTGAGTTACCATCCCTAGGTGATTTATTGCACCTGCTCTTGAGGAAGTGGAGTGTAGTCCAAGAAACACGTTGCGCAATATAGGATGCAATCTTTCTGTTTTTACTATGCATTTAGATGTTTTTTTTTATACATTTCTACATTTATGGGTCAATAGTGCAATACTATTGCGATTTTCCATGCAGTCAGCTCTGTATTCCATATCTTAGTACAATTGAGCCATAGCACTCTATCAATGTATATTAGTTTATTATATGTACTACTGTAACCATGATGTATAACTTTCATAACCTGCTGATGAGGCTATTCAATAAAATTATTTTTTCCTAATAATATCATCTTTCTGTACACTAATACATACCATGTTTTCATGCAACAGACCAACTTTTTTTTTTATGCACCTCATTTAAAGTCCCAAACCTCCCCCATATTAATAGGGGTGCAGGCACAATATATATGTGCCTCATTTAAAGTCCCAAATCTTCTCCTCTTTTTACAAAGGCCTGAAATAAATCACTAAATGTATTTATTTATCCCTTCTAAAGTCTTTACATGCTGTTGTTTAGTGTCAAATTTCCTGTAGTAGCAACTTTTAAAAAGTACTTTTTATCAAGACTTCCCAGGAAATGTGAGGGGATATGCAAAGTTCTTGCAGACAGAGATCTAGTGGGTATCAGTCCCAGGACTCCAGTACCACAAATTGGTAATGGTCACCAGTCACCACTATGCCACTAAGGGCATTCTTTAGGCTAGGATAGCCTACTCTTACTTTCTTACAGATTAAGGAAAAATGTCCTCATTGTTCTATGTTCCAGGAAGCTAATTTATTCTACCACAAGGGCACAAACTCCGATAAACTTGTTTTTGAATTGCTTAGATGCCAAACAAAGCCTGATAAGCCCTAGCTCGGTTAAGTGCAATTTTATCATGCTGGCACTGTGGCATGATCTGTGGAAGATATTTATATCCTGCTGCGTTGGAACTATTGATAAGACAATGTCACAGATCTCTCGCTACTAATCACTGCTCAAAACATTATAGTATTTGTGGGAAAAGAGAATGTGTGTAATCTCCTGTAATGCAGAGACTGATGTATCTGGTTCAGTGTTCTCCATACAGCATTGTGGAATATGTCAAAGATATATAAAGATATAATAATAGTGAATATAAAGGGGGGTTGGCAGTCAGTGTGAAAACATATGGTCGGTCCAATTCATTGACACAAGGCACCGTATGACCCCCCTCGGGACTTTGACTGACCAAATGTATTAGAAAAAGTCAATGTTTATTAGACAAAATTGGAAAAAGGTAAATACAAAGACATAAAAATATCAAAATATATAATGTTGAACAAGATTAAAATACATAAGGAACATGAGACTTAGCTGCCCTGGGTGCATATGGTGGGCTAGCATAGACAAATGCCATATATGACGCCTAACATGTTTCGGACAATATTTATTTGGGGTCGCATATGCGACTTTAACAGCAAGGTATAATTATGCGTACTTTATTGACTTTTTATACCAATATGTGATTTGTCTATGTTATAGAAAAACTACAGATCTTTGTATGTGACAGCCTTTGAAGAAGGACAATCCCGTTCGGAAGCAGATCCGGACTGTAGCCGGCATTCGGCTATATCGCGGATCTGAAGCAGTTAAAGTGTAAACTCATATGATGCAAAATTATGTGAATTGTTTAGTGTTCTCCACACAGCACTGTGGAATATGTCAGAACGATATAACAGTAGTAGTATGAGTGCAATGGGAGCATTACAGTATATTTTGTCAAAGGACAGAGACTGATATAAATGTCTTGTGTACTTGTATGGCACTGCATTAAATGTCAAGGCTATACATAGAATAATAATAGTGAGTCTGCCTGCATTGAGTGCAGTGCATTTGAGTTAAATCTCCTCTGGAGTGATATAAATGGCTCATTGTTCTCTAGCACATCAGAACATGTCAGGTTTCTCTAAATTGGTTATAATAATGATTTTGTTTCACTGCTGTTCATATTGTTGCCACCTAATATTGCCAACAAGTCCTGTTTTTACCAGCCAGAACTACTCACAGACCCAAGAGAAAGGGGTTGCAGCAGTATTAGTCTTTCTTTTATCTCTTTAAAGTGGAACTCGGATGACGTAGGGTTAAAGTGGTTGTTACCCTAAAAATAAAAATAAATAGATCCTGTTCCCTTAAAGCATGTTATGCAGCATAGTGCTTGTGCTGTGCAATTTGGCCACCTGTATCACCTGAAATACCTAGCTGATACTACCTGTTTCTGCCCTCACCTTTGTAAACTGACCACGGTTTATCATTGCATGCTTAGCCCTGACACCGTGGTCAGTTTATGTGCCTTCGTTATCCGCAGCTCTCTAGTCATCCTTTGTCCTCCTCCTCCCCCCTCCTTCCCTGCTCATGACAGTGACACTCCTGTTGCTATAAAACTATCGTACTATCATGCCACCCCCTTTGTTAAATAAGGACATGTGCCTCACAGTATGTGTTTTATAAAAAAGATGCTAAATTCTACCTTCTTCCAGAGCGTCTCCCATTGCTCACGTGACTCCTCAGCTCTTTCCTCCCCGACTCCCCTCCCGGCTGACGTCAGCGGAAGTTCTCGCCCCCAGCCGGCTGGAGCGGTCAGCCCAGGAGAGGAGAGAGCTGGGGAGTCACGTAAGCTCAGGGAGATGCTCTGAAAGAAGGTAGAAATTGGCATATTTTTTATAAAACACATACTGTGTGGTACATGTCCTTATTTAACAGGGGATAGCATGATTGAATGATAGTGTCTTTACAACCACTTTAAGGACGAAAGCACAGAGCACAGTGTGGAACCAGGCATCCCATTAACTCTATTAAATGCTGTAGAGATTTCAGGCAGCATAACTCCTTAAGACACCGAATATTGGTGGTGCTGGGAGGCAGGAGGGGTAAGCATCAACTCTTTTCTTTGTAGGCAGGGCAGGACTTAGGACGGTGGGGGCCCCTGGGTTTGAGTCACTTTCGGGCCCTACCTTCCGTATTTATCGGCGTATAACACGCGTCGGTGTATAACACGGACCCCAAGTTTAGGAGGGAATTTTAAGGAAAAAAACTTTTAGGAGGGAAGTTTAAGGCAAAAACTTACATTTAAATGCCCATCAATGCATCAGTGTCCATCTGCAGCCTTGTCCATCCATCTGCAGCCTTGCCCCAATGTCATTTGCAGCCTTGATACAGAGTCCTGTGTATCTCGGGTCCTCTCGGTGGCTCTCGGGTCCTCTTGCAGTCCCGAGCGGAGCCGAGAGTAGCAGAGTGTACTTGGCTTGGCTCACAGTCATGCCCAGTCCCTGTGTTATGTCCATCATAGGGCGGCACTGGGCATGACTGTGAGCGGAGCCAAACCGAGTACACTTGGCTATGTATCTTGGCGGGGCCCATGGGGCCCCCTATTGGAGTGGGCCCATGGGCTTGAGCCCAGTCAAGCCCAATGGTAAGTCCAGCCCTGTTTGTAGGTATTGGTTTTGGATTCAAAAATAGAAACAGAGTCTCTTTAAGAAATTGTTTGCAGAGTTTAAAAAATGAATATTGTAGTGTAAATTTGTAGACTGTCTTTTCTGGCCTTATAAAAATACTAGTTGCTTGGCTGTCTGTCTTCAGTACATTCTAAGCCACTGACCTAGAACAGGTATTCAAAACCAGAATAGTGAAAAAAAAAAAGTCCTGTTCATCCCATGTCAGAAAGGACTGAAAGCATTAGATTAGCAGGACATCCACTCAACTGTCATATTTAACCCTTTCCATCCAGTTGCAGCATCGGGGGAGGGAAGGATCGGTGGATCTTGTGACCACTGTGATTAGCTGTCACAGTTGTCACATGATTGTGAGCCAGTCCTGCTAACGCTCAATCATTACTGTGTTGGGGAGTATGCAGTGAGCACGCTGTCGGCACACGAAGCTCTACCACTCATCGGTGCATATGTGCAGCATGTGGCTGTTAAAGCGCACCCTTTTTGCCATTTCATGGGCAGCCAGAGGTTAAAATAAGAGGTCAGCATTGGCCGCCTCCAAATTTTCTAGTTTAGGCATTTCAGTTTCAAAATTCATAACTGGTCAGATGAATTGTGGTTTATTGCAATAGAGCGTTTCACAGAAAGCCTAGAAAAGACCTTTTTTACACATCTCCCAAGCTCATACACACTTGAGACCTCTGATCCTCTGTCCAATTCGGGTTTTGTACCAATCTATTTTGGCAATTTAGGCTCACCTGGGACACGGTCAGTGCTCAGCAGCCTTGGGAACAGACAGGTCTTGTCAAGTCAAAGGTTAGTGGAAAACTATGTGGAGGTTGGCAAGTATTAGCCTTGGGAAGCCTGTTGGATAGGACTGTTAATGTGTAGAAAGAGCCGAGGCATGGCTAGGTTTTGTTTTGTTGGAAGTTTCATCTAATTTCTGCAGAAGCACTGTACAGTAGATATAAATAGTACACATAAACGCACCACTGTTTGCCAAGACATCATTGGTCTGGTATCTATGCCTAAAAAAATTGCTCATCCCGGGGAGCATTATACCTGCTACCTATCCCCAGCTCACAGGTACCTTTTGAAATATGTTGCGCTGTGGTTCTATTAAGACTATAGTTCGGATGCCCTCAATGCGAGGCTTTTTCTCCTCCAGCACTCCATCTTGCCAGCAACAAGTAAACAGCTTGTGAAGTCTGTCCAATTAACCAGACAAGATAAGATAAAGGGAATTACTCTTCATCTTAATACATCCTTTAATT
The DNA here is from genome assembly GCF_037356315.1 of Lithobates pipiens. Classification (NCBI taxonomy): domain Eukaryota; kingdom Metazoa; phylum Chordata; class Amphibia; order Anura; family Ranidae; genus Lithobates; species Lithobates pipiens. The sequence goes on along the minus strand of NW_027507696.1, from coordinate 4,127,738 downwards.
AGTTTTATCTTGAACACTTCAGCTGCTCACAACATGTTGATGGGCAGCTGCATCCAGATAAATGTGGGCTAAATGGGGAGGGGGGCTTAGGACTTTTAGCATCATCCCAGATGAGACCAGCTCTTATAATCATTGCATAAAAACTGTTTTATTCTAATAAAAAGTAATAAAATTGTATATACAAATAAAAGTTGTTTCTTTTAAGTTATGTTTTTTTTTTTTTGCCCTCATTATGATTTATCTTGCGATAGGGGTGCAGCTGACAACATGCTGCCCCCAAACATGCATGCTCAAATCTTTTCTTTCATGTGATGATGGTGAAGCTGGGAACTATTTTCACTACTAGAGTCACCAAGAGAAATAATAAACCAACAGCTGTAATGTTAGTTTTGTGTAGAGGGGCCCTTCAACTATTTTGCTGCTGTCAAGAAGTGCAGAGTCCAACTGCACCTGGGCCCATGAGATAAGGTGGCCCAAGCCTACAGTGCCTATGAAAAGTACAGTATTCACCTCCTTGGAAGTTTTATTGTCAAGTGAAACACTGACTCACAACAGACTTCATTTACCAGCAGTGCCCTCTTTATTGTAGGATATAATGCAAAGTGGTTTACATGAATTAAGGTTGAATATATATTTTAATCATTTGCAAGATCAATTAAAATACAATAATACAAAAATACAAAAGTGTGTCTAAGCCTTATGTATAACATCACTTAGTAACATTTATCCCAAAAATCGGATGAGGTAGGCTGACTGGGAGGGCAGGGAGGAGGGGGGGAATAATAGAGGTAGACAGAAACCCCAAGGAAGGCAAATAACTGAGAGCAAGGCAGGGGCCCCGCGGCCCCGTAATCTGTATTATTACTCGTGATGACAGAAACAATAGCCCTAGGGCCCATAGCCCTTGAGCAGTAATCATAACATATATCAGACGCCATGTGGCACGTAACCAACATTTTGTCCCCTCCCACAGTGTCAACCCCACAACAGCACTCTACCATTAGATAGGGGCTAACTGGTGGGCAGGGGGAATACATGGTAAAATTTCTGGTCTGCCTAACCCTTTGGGCTGTACACTATAGCCCATCGCCCTGTGCCTCAAGGGCGCAAACCACCCAGGAAACGTTCCGAGTAGGAGTGGTGGCGCCATATGGACCATAATGCGTCAAATTTGTCATACCTGTCGTCAACCTTCGCCTGTAGCTCCTCCATGACCATCATATCGTTAAGGATGCCAGCCCATCCTAGTATAGAAGGGGTACTGTCCTTTTTCCAGTAAAGGGTGATATTGTGGCGGGGCGACAGAAGGAATCTGAGGAGGCAGTTTTTGTGCGACTTGACTGAGCCCGGTATGATGGACAAGAGAGCAACCAGGGGCGAAGGGGACAAAGACGTCTAATACATAGCATTATATGTCTCAAAAACCTTATCCCAAAAAGGACGAACTTTAGTACAATCCCACCATGTATGGAGACATGTTCCTTTTCCTCCGTGGCATCTCCAGCCGATATCTGTTGATTCGGGGAACATCCTTTGCACCGAGACTGGAACTCTGTACCACCGTGAAATCAATTTGTAATTCTTCTCCTGAGTGAATCCTGATCTGGACGATTGGTGGGTAAGTATGAAGGCTGTTTGCCATTGTGTTGGGGTAATCTCCACACCAATGTCACTAGACCATTTGTGAGTGTATGTCGGAAGAGTGGTATAGATGTTAGTTTGAATAGCTTTGTAGATAAGAGATAGGGTATGTTTGGGGGTGTGCGGGAGGGTGCAGAGTTCCTCAGTGATTTACATGAATTAAAATGAAATAAAATTAAAATAAAAAAAACACAAAATAACAGACTGCATAAGTATTAACCCCCTATAACTCAGCATTTAATGTGGTAATAGCAGCTGTTGCATCCTTGTGCCAATATGGATAGGTTTGCTGGTTCTGGGGTGATTTTTTTATTTTTTTTTCTCAAAGCTTTATTTGGTATTATTCTGACTACAGTTGTTATAATAGTGACTTATCCCTTCCTGAGACCACTATGCCTGGCCTGAATATGCAGAAGGTTAAAGCAAATAAAACAATGCAGTGGATATGATATTTGGGATGAGGAAGAGGAAATTACATCATACAAAGTGGAGGAATTACAGGAAATTACATGTAGTTAAAACAAAGACCAAGGTGGCAGCATAACCAGAACCCATCAACTATTGAACATCATAGCTTATATACACACACATGCAATTGTTTTGCCCATATAACTGCTGTAGGCAGCACAGGTAGGCTTCATTACGTTTTCTTATTCAGGTGGAGTAGTCCGCTTTAACAATGTTGGATTTTCTTTAACCCATTTTTCTGTAGTTTTGACTTTATGATCAGGGTCACAATCCTGTTGGAAAACAGATCTTCTCCCCAGACTTAGATTTTTTGCAAACTACATCATGTTTTCCTGCAGGATTTCTCTTTAATTTGCTATTCATTCTAAACTCACAAGCCTTGTGGGGCCTGCTGGAGAGAAACATCCCCACAACATGGTACTGCCACCACCACTGCATACCTTCCAACGCTCCTGGATCCAACGGGACTGGCCCCTGATTTCAGCAAAATGCCAGCATCTCATGGATGCAGGTTGGCGTCTCAGAGCCCAGTACTGGAACTTGTTCTGGCACTTGGCTGCACTAATGTTCCTTACAGGGGCTTGCTAGCTCTGGGCAACCAGGACATGTTCCCTGCACCCCTGGGTCCCCAACACCGCAACTGCCCTCTTCACAACAGCCATCTCTCCCAGCTGGCTGCCTATTGCAACAATACATATTGCAATTGCGGTGTTGGGGACCCAGGGGTGCAGGGAACATGTCCTGGTTGCCCAGAGCTAGCAAGCCCCTGTAAGAAACATTAGTGCAGCCAAGTGCCAGAACAAGTTCCAATACTGGGCTCTGAGACGCCAACCTGCATCCATGAGATGCTGGCTTCCACTAGGCTCCTGCTCAACTCATTTTTCAGATCTTCAGATCAGCTGATCCTCAGAATAGCCTTGGAAGCTGTACCCGGGTCCTGCATGAGCAAAATGTGGGGATGGCTTATAATGCACCCTGAGAGCATTGGGCTTTGCTGAAGTGCTCTTCTACACTCATTTGATATAACATGTTGGTTTGCTGCAGAGTGCTTTACAGGTCTAGTGCTGCAAAGTGGTTGAATCCAACCCCTGAAGACTCCCTGGGGAGTGTGTCCACTGTTTTTTTGCCTATCTTCTGCCAACATGTCATGCTTAGAATGGGACCGCAGTGTATCCCAGGACTACTATCATGTAATTCCAGGCTTTGATTTTTATTTGTGGAAGGGGTGTTCCTTAGTACTTTGGAGAGCCCCCTAAGGGGTTAATTCTGGACTGGTGGAGTGAAGAAGCACAGCTCTATTTTTGAGATTGGGTCTGTGGAATATCAGTGCAAGAAACTCCTAGTGTGTATGCCCTTTGATGGGCATTGACATCTACTTGACCAATCACTAAAGGAAAGAGCACCATTTTGTACCAGCAAAAGAAGGCTAAGCCTTGGTACAAAATACATTCTACTTCAGGGGCTAAGAAGAGTTCATTTTGTTTCCCCCATTACTCCAATTACAAACAAAGCCTGATACTCAGTTTGGCTATAATTCCTGGAGTCTTCAAACCCATGAGCAAATCCACATTTCAATAGGTGCCCCCATTTATCTCTTTATGCCAATTCAACCCTTCCAGCATTTAGAAGTGGGTACTCAACATTACAAATTAGTTGCCTTTCCTTTTGGTCTATCCACTGCGCCTTGGGTTTTCAACAAGTTCATAGCCCCTGTATGTGCTCTGCTTTGCTCTTTGGACATTTCCAAGATGGGATACCTGGATGGCCTACCAAGGGAACAGTCAGCACAGACTCTGTCAATGTCTATCAAACATTTCAAATGCTATAAAGGTTCGACTGGTTCCCAAACCCCCAGAAGTCGATGCTGGAAAGCAACTTTTTGCTTGTTGTATCTATGTCTTCTTCTGGATATTTCTGTCCAAGGTTTTCCCTGCGTGGGAAAAAACTCCACTGACATGTTTGAACACTTCAATATAGCAGCCAACCAACCCTCTGCTTTTGCAAGAGGGCCCTGGGCTTAATGGTAGTCTTTTATGCAGCTATCTATACCCCATTTCACTCTAGACCATTGCAACGCAACATTCTGGCATCATGGGATAATAAAGCTCTTTCTCTGGACCATCACATGCACAATGTGACTAATAAATCCATGCTTGCCATGGTCTGGTGGCTCATGAGTCCAGCCATGTCTTCTTGGAAATCAATCCGTCCATTGGTCTGGCAGGCTCCCACTCCTCGACACTCTTTTGGTGCAAAAGACTTGGTGACTGGAGGAAGCTCATCTCCCGATCAATATTCTGTGATTCAGTCTTTCCTTCAATGCTGAATCTTTCTGATTCAATCAGACAGGTTTTAGTTGCACACATCTACAAATATACAAATTCGAGACCTTAACCCTATAGAGATGCTGTGAAATTACCTCGAGAGTAATTCATACCAGACATCCTACAAATGTGTCTAAGCTGAATCACTAAAGAGGAAAAAAGAATCCTTTTGCATGGTTTGCAGGTCTGATCCAGAGCTACCAAAAGCACTTGCTTGAAGCCATTGCTGCCAAAGGAGGTTCGACCAGATTTAAAGCCAAGGGCTACATTTTTCACCAGCACTGTGAATGTTTAATGGGTGGGTTTAATAAAGACACAAGAAATTAGAACTATTTGTGTTCTCAGCTTAACAACTTGTCATGAAGGGGGTTAAACCTTCCAGAGGTCAAGACTATTGATTGCACAGTCAAATTCCCTATAAATCTATATTAATTGGTGTGAAAGATATAGCATCTATAATCTATGATATATGTATGCAAATGGTCTTCAAAAAGTTTCTGCACTTTTCTTTAATAGAGTTAAAAAGAAAAGTACAGAAACTTTTTGAAGAACCCTTGTATATTTGAAAATGTATCAATCCTGATATACTGATGGCCTATCTAATTTCTTGAGGCCCTTACATGCCAGGACAGTACAAATACCCCCAAATGACCCCTTTTTGGCAAATAGATTGTCTGAGGTTTAGAAAGAGGCATGGTAAGTAGTACAGTGTCACTATGGTGACACTGAACTACTGATGACTAGGGATGAGCTGAACACCCCATACCGGAGGTCCCAGAACAATGACACACTGACATTCAGAGATGCCAGAACAATCGCACACTGACACTTGGTGTTTTAGAAAAGTGACACACCAACACTCGGAGGCCACACAAAATATAAAGCAGTTGGAACATTTTCTTGATTTTTATACCTCTTAGCCCTTGTACACACGGTCGGACGTTCTGACAACCAAATCTGATGGATTTTGTCCAAAACTGTTGCATACACACGGTCGGACAATCCGATCGTTCAGAACGTGATGACGTTATTTCGCTACGACGGGACTACATTCAGGCTAGTAGCCAATAGCTTTGGTCTGTGAATTTGATCTGAGCATGCGTGGCACTTTGTCCGATCGGAATTCTCTACACACGATCGGACAAAGTCCGGTCAGATCATGTTGTCGGAAAATTTTATAGCCCAGCTCTAAAACTTTGTTGGTCGGATATTCCGATGGAAACAGTCCGATGGAGCCCACACGCGGTCGGATTATACGACAACACGGTCCGATCGGACATTTTCAGTCGGAATGTCCGACCGTGTGTACAAGGGCTAACTGTTCCTGTTTTCCCCATTTTATTTGTGTGATGCTGTGTTAATTTTTCAATCCAACAATGAATATTATTCTGTTATGAAAGACAAATGATTGTTAAGCGTAATTGACGAAGCACAAAACCCCCAATTCACAGACAACAGCTTCTAATTGCAAAGCTGAAGGTCAAGAGTTTTCTGATTTTTGCAAACAGAGGAAAAAAGATCTTAATTATATGTCACTGCACTAATTACCCGTCGGCAGAGGTCAGACTTTTATCCATCACAGACAGAGACTGATTGCCATCTGAAGATCGGGAAGTGATTGAACTAAATATGCAGCAATTATACATGTAAACATTTAAATCCCTCAAAATATATTTTTTTAAGTGTCAGGCTGCAGGCAATGTTTTCACCTCTTAAACAGCTGGTTTAATAAAGTTCACAATAAAATCACACACAAAAATTGTGTGATGGATCTACTTGGGTCCCTACATCATTGACATACGAAATATGATATGTATTTAAATTTAACCACTTGCCGACCAGCGCACGACGATGTACGTCGACAGAATGGCACGGGCAGGCAAATGGGCGTACATGTGCGTCCCTTTAAATTTGCCGCCATGCCATCGGGAGCGTGCCGCCGCCAGTCGCGGGACCCGCGGACTCGATCGCCGCGGGCATCCCCGCAATCATCTCACGGAGCGGCCAAATGGAGAAGTGCCATTGTAAACAACATTTCTCCGTTCTGCCTAGCAACTAGTGATGCTGATCTCTGCTCCATGTGATTGGAGCAGAGATCATTGTTCACTAAATGAAAGCCCAGCCCCCCACAGTTAGTAACACACCCCTAGGAACACTTAACCCCTACACTGCCACCCACTGGTTAACCCCTTCACTGCCAGTGTCATTTACACAGGAATCACTGCATTTATATAGCAGTGATTACTGTATAAATGACAATGGTCCCAAAAATGTCCGATGTGTCCGCCATAATGTCGCAGTCACAATAAAAATCGCTGATCGCCGCCATTACTAGTAAAAGAAAAAAATAATAAAAAATTATTAATAAAAATGCTATAAAACTATCCCTATTTTGTAAACGCTATAACTTTTGCGCAAACCAATCAATCGCTTATTGCGATTTTTTTTTTACCAAAAATATGTAGAAGAATACGTATCGGCCTAAACTGAGGGAAAAAAATGTTTTTTTATATATTTTGGGGGGATATTTATTATAACAAAAAGTAAAAAATAATGCGTTTTTTTCAAAATTGTCGCTCTATTTTTGTTTATAGCGCAAAAAATAAAAACCGCAGGGGTGATCAAATACCACCAAAAGAAAGCTCGATTTGTGGGAAAAAAAGGACGTCAATTTTGTTTGGGAGCCACATCGCACGACCGCGCAATTGTCAGTTAAAGCGACGCAGTGCCGAATCGCAAAAAGTGGTCTGGTCTTTGACCAGCAAATTGGTCCGGTCTGAAAGTGGTTAATGTGCTATCTTAGCCGTCGCTTTAGGCTTAGCATGGGGCAGTGGACACTTTTCCTCAATTGGATTTCTGAACAGAAGTACACTGTGAGCTGGAAAATACTTCTGCCCGCGATACTAACTTTATTTTACATTGATGAGCAATAACTGGTACCTGAAAGTTCACCAACCCGCATGTTAAAATCAGTTTCACAAACCAAGTGCATATTATGTTTAGATTTGCTTTAAATTGCTACTTTGACATCTTTTATACATATTGGACCTGCTAAAAATTCCAGTGCCACTTGTAAGGCTTGCTCTATTTATAAAAGTCATCTTTTCTCAGAGCCCCACACTGCCTTTGCCTTAAAGAAATGGATGGGTTGCAGTCCCATAATGCATCATATTTCAGAAACTGTCAGAAAAGTGTGCACATTTCACATTCGGTATCAAGCTGCGCAGTACCAAAGAAGGCAAAGGGAAGGGGGTGTATGTGCATGCATCCATCTGGGTTAAGAGCTGATGTTGTCAGCTGAATCAAAATTGGCTGACCACATCATTGTGGACAATAACGGGTAGTTTGGGCAGTATGCACCAAATACCAATTTTTTCAGGAGCCAAGGAGGTACATATGCAGCATCATACCCCTCTGCCAGCAGCCTTTTAAAATCAATGAGAGGCTGAAATATGTGATGTCTGGACATTGTACCGAATGGTACTTGCGTTTAGGAACGTATGGCCAGAATCTTTGCATTCCAGGCATTTTCCCCTTGGTGCATACTGCTATAAACTGAATTACTGTTGAGTGTTCCACCCAACCCCATTCAGCAGCAACAGCAGCTGTCAGACTCTCTTATGCCGCGTACACACGACCGGACTTTTCGAGGGACTAGGTCCGACGGACTTTCGGCGGAGTTCTGACGGACTTTCCGAATGAACGGACTTGGCCACACACAATCACACCAAAGTCCGACGGATTCGAACGTGATGACGTACGACCGGACTAGAATAAGGAAGTTTATAGCCAGTAGCCAATAGCTGCCCTCGTGTCGGTTTTTGTCCGTGGGACTAGCATACACATGAGCGGATTTCTCGGTAGGAACTGGGTCCGGCGGAGTTCCGGCGGAAAAATTTGAAACGTTCAATTTCTAAAGTCTGTCGGATTTTTGCAAATCAAAAGTCCGCTGCAGCCCACACACGATCGAAGGGTCCGCCGGAATCGTTCCGTCGGACCTTTGATGTCGAAAAGTCCGGTCGTGTGTACGCAGCATTAGAGTTTGACAGGTTGCTAGCAGCAGGGCTGGATGGTGCCCTGTGCTCTCCAGTCTCAGCTAAATGCTGGAGCTTAATTAATCAGAGCTAAATGCCCAATGTGCATGAGGCACAAATCGGCTAAGTATATTCTAGGTGCATCAAAACAAAAGGTATGCAGCTTCCAACATCCTGAGTAGAAGAGAAGTGGAATGGAACATCCTGAGTAGAAGAGACTGTTTCCTGCCAGCATGCTGTAGTGTGCTTTCAGACACACCACCTGCCGAATCAGAACTATATCTCTCTAATTCACAAAGTTAAATAGGTTCACCTTTTAACAAAAAAAAATAATAAATGCACATTTCTCTTATATTCACTGACCGACACAGCTTCTCTCTTAGCCATTGGGTTGTTTGCCCTATTACTAGGAGATACTAGGCATTAGTTGTAACACAACACTCAGAACTCTTAGTTCCGCCCAGGGGGCGGTCCCTTGGGCAACAACCCTCCAGTCTGCCAGACAGACCTCAGTTTTATTTTACCTAATGAAGGAGAAGGACCTAGGAACCCTGTGGGCCCATGGGTCCGTGATTTTTTTATGCAGAAGCGTGATTTTTGTGCAAGATGAATGATCCTGTGATCTACTATCAACAGCCAGCTGGATACCCTTATCCTTGTAGTCTCCCCAGTCCGGCCATCGAGCGTGTGCAGGCCGCAGCTATGTGCTTGGCAGGCCACGATGAAACCTCAGCTCCAGAGGTGGTTGGTGAGCTTTTATGCTCCGGGGCATACATATGACCGGGCTACTGATGTCTAGGTCACAGTATGTCGGGCCAGCAGCCACCCTGTACTGATCAGTGAGTGGGTCTGTAATGGAATGTCTCCCAGCTCTTCAGGACTGGTAAGTACAGCTCTCCCTGCCTTGGCGGGGCTGAGCAGCTGGGCATTCTCTGGGAGGTCGATTTCGGGGGTCCCTCATCTCCCTCTCTTCTCTCCCCTGTCCCTATCTTCCCTCCCCCCCTCTCTGGGGAGATGCTGCATGTGGCTGCTGAGCGGTGTGTGTGCGCCTATACAGGGGCTCTCTGGGAGATCTCACCTGGGTCGCAGGTCCCGCGGACTCCATTGCCATGTGCCTAGTGATCAGTGACATGTCATACACAGCCACGCCCCCCCCCACAGTTAGAAACACGCCCCTAGGACACACTTAACCCCTACACTGCCACCTAGTGGTTAATCCCTTCACTGCCAGTGTCATTTACAGAGGAATCGGTGCATTTGTATAGCACTGATTGCTGTATAAATGACAATGGTCCAAAAAATGTGTCAAAAATGTCCGATGTGTCCGCCATAATGTCGCAGTCACGATATAAATCGCCGATCGCCGCCATTTAAAAAAAAATAATAATGAATAAAAATGCCATAAAACTATCCCCTATTTTGTAAATGCTATAACTTTTGCGCAAACCAATCAATCGCTTATTGCTATTTTTTTTTATTTTTTTTTACCAAAAATATGTAGAAGAATACGTATCGGCCCAAACTGAGGAAAAAAATATTTTTTTAAATATATTTTTGGGGGATATTTATTACAGCAAAAAGTAAAAAAAAAAGTGTTGTTTTTTTTTTAATATTGTCGCTCTATTTTTGTTTATAGCGCAAAAAATAAAAACCGCAGGGGTGATCAAATACCACCAAAAGAAAGCTCTATTTGTGGGAAAAAAAGGACGTCAATTTTGTTTGGGAGCCACGTCGCACGACCGCGCAATTGTCAGTTAAAGCGACGCAGTGCCGAATCGCAAAAAGTGGTGTGGTCTTTGACCAGCAAAATGGTCCGGTCTGTAAGTGGTTAAGAAGTTTTGCAAAGTTTTCTGCTTTTCTTTGTAAAGAGATTTTTATCCAACCCAAGAGAGGTTACAGATAGAGAGGTCTGAAATCTCAAATGCGGCTTTTTCCACCTGTGAGTCGGCAGGCTGTGATAGTGCTCTGTGGAATTTGGCAGGAGAGGTAAGAGCGAAAAGCACTTCGGAGCCAGGATTCAGATGGAAGTACACTTCACATGTGAAGATTTGTTTTTCTGCAAATTGCGATAAGAAAATTAATGTATGCAAATTGGGGCTCCAGTGCAAAGCGTTGCCAGGAAAGATATATTCAACTTAAAATAGCAACTCCACTCGAAAAAGAAAAAAACTCTTTCCAAACAGATAGTCTCTGAATTCCTAATGTTGCAAGCATATACCAAAGAGAATTGTGCAACCTATACAGTGTGGATGCAGCTGTCTCTCATATGAAAAATTATCTGAAACATGTTCTTTGTGTGTTTTCACACCTTCATTTGGTGACCTGGGTAGCTGACCACATTGATGCAACCTTGTGCATTGCAAAATCATGCATTTTCCCACACTGCACAAAACATGCTACCTTTTGCAGACATGCACAGGAGCTGTTCCTAGTGGCACCCCCCCCCCCCCACGCATCTAAGAAATGCGCGTGTTTGCGTCCACCAAAACGCATGATAGTGCAGTACTGTGGATTAATGGGTTGGCCTAAAACACGACATGTTGGAACATGCAAGAAAGTGTGTGCACTCAGACCTCCTGGAGGGAGCAAGTCCTTAATGTTTAATTGGTCTACTCTCTGCCTTTAACCAGTTCAGCTCCAGAAGGTTTTACTCCCTTCATGACCAGGCCATTTTTTTAGCTATTTAGCACTGGGCTACTCTGAATGGTAATTGTGCAGTCATGCAACACTGTAGCCAAATTATTATTATTATTTTTTTATCAAATGGAGCTTTCCTTTGGTGGTATTTGATCACCACAGGGTTACATTTTTGTAATATAAATGAAAAAAGATCAAAAATTTTGAAAAAAAAATATTTTTTACTTTCTGCTATAAAACATATCCAATTAAAAAAAAATCTAATTTCTTCCTAAATTTTGGCCAACATATATTCTTTTACATGTCTTTGGTAACAAAGAATCCGAATAGGTGTATATTGATTGGTTTGACTGAAAGTTTTATAGCATCTGCAAACCATTTTTTTTTTTTTACTACTAACGGCGTTGATCAGCGACTTATAGTGGGACTGTGATAGTGCAGCAGGCAGTCTGACTAACTGCAGGGAACTGACTAACTGCCACTGACATCACCAGTGATGCCAATAAAGTAATCGGTGATAATACTATTCACTGTCACTGTACTAATGACACTGGCTGGGAAGGGGTTAACATCTCGGGTAATTAAGGGGTTAAATGCGTGCCTAACAAGTATTCATTTGTGTAAGGTGTGCTGCTAAATATCTTTGTTTCTTATCACTGCTGTTCCCTCTGTACAGATCCCTGTGTTGATTGTCAACACAGAGCTCTGGGCTGTGATTGGACAAAGTTGATGAACAGGTGACAGACTCCCACTGTGTACAATCACAGTGGGAGCTGGTGGGGTAGGCACACATGCGCGTGCCCTAAACTTGGAAGCAGGCAGCAGCGTGCCTGTATAGGTCGCTCGTCCGCAGTACATTGCGGACGGGTGGTCCGGAAGTAGTTAATGTCCTGGAATCTGACCCAAGCAAGGACCTCCTCCAACCACAGGGAGATTATGGTGGTGGGTCAAGCATTAAAGGCTTTCAGAGGCAGGATTCAAGCACTAGAAGTCCAAATCCTATCAGACAACATAACAACCGTCTCTTACCTCCAGGTAAGGTCCAGGGTCTCAAGGTCCAGGAGACTCCTAAAATTGGCTTTAGAAGTTCTAGGTTGGGCCGAAGGAACCCTTCAGTCCATATCGGCGGTCCACATAAAGGGGACTACCAATGTGGTGGCAGACTTCCTAAGCCGAAGACCCATCCACCAGGGGGAATGGGAGTTAAACCAAGACGTGTTCCTTCAGATAAGTTGGCAGTTTGGAGTGCCAGCAATAGACCTTTTAGCCCACAGAGGGAACAGGAAGGTGGAGCAATTTTTCTCTATCACCAGAGAGGGGGGATCAGAGGGGGTGGATGCTCTAGCACAGGACTGGGATTGCTAGCTAGCGTATGCCTCCCCCTCCCCATTTAGCATTAATTCCTTGGTTCCTACAGAAGCTGGCCCACTCAGAGTGCAAGCTGATTGTGGTAGCCACAACGTCTTCTGTCCAGGCAGGATCTCCTTCTGCAAGGGCTGGTCCTTCACCCCGACCTGGGGTTCTTCAACTTGATGACCTGGCTCTTGAGAGGGAGATACTCGGAGACAAGAAATGCACTGAAAGAGCGATTGAGACCCTCCTAGGAAGCCGATCACTAGAAAAATCTATGCAAAAATCTGGATTTTTTTTTCACACTGGTGTCAGGATAGAAAAATCTCTATACTTTCGATACCAGTAGTACTTAATTTTTTGCAGGCTGAGGTGGACCAGGGGATTGCCCTGAACACCCTAAAAGTACAAATAGCATCCCTGTCTGTGTTTTTGGATCAGAAGCTCACTTGGAGCCTCTGATTAAATTATTTCTGTTAGAGAGAGGTTGATCCCTGTAAGAATTAACAGATTCCCGCCTTGGAATCTGATGTTGGTCCTGGAGGAGCCTTTTCGAACCAGCATTAGAAATGTCAGTTACATTTTTGACACTTAAATTGTCACTACAGCCAGAAGGGTAAGCGACCCGCAGGCCCTGTCAATTATGGAGCCCTTCATGTTGCTACTGGAATACAGAGTGGTTCTGAGGCAAGACCCCCTGTAACTCCCCAAGGTCACCTCGCAATTTCATAGATCACAAGAGATTATTGTGCCCTCTTTTTTGTGAAAACCCGAAAAACGAGAGATAAGAAAAATTGAGTTTACTAGATGTCAGAAGGTGTTTACTGACATACCTAGACAGGGTGAAAAACTTCAGGAAATGAAATCACCTTCTGATTCTATTTAGTGGCCCTAGAAAGGGAGGGCAAGCATCTAGGACTACAGTGGCTATGTGGATCAGACAGACTATAGGAATAGCTTATGAGCAGGCAGGGTCCCATACCTCCCAGACCTCAAAGCTCATTCCACAAGATTTCTGGCGGCCTCATGGGCAGAAAGAGCCGGAGCCTCAATAGAACAGATCTGTCGGACAGTCACATGAGGAGAAGCAAGACACCTTCCTAAAGCATTATAGAGTGGAATTGCTATCTCCTCAGGATCTGGCATTTAGAAGAAAGGTCTTAAAAGCGGTAGTCCCACCCGAAGGTAGGCCTCAAGCTTTTTGTTCATCTTCTCAGGTGTGTGGTCCTGGAAGATGACTAGAGAAAATGACCAGTTACACTTACAGGTAACTGCTTTTCTAGGAAATCTTCCAGGACGGCAGGCCTACTTCCTACCCCTGCTTTGATGTAATTACTACAGGAAAAGTTTCCCTCTTGCACCAGGATAACCTATTGCTTTGGCAGAACTAAGGTGCAGGGGGAAGGGAGGGGCCTTTTAATCTCATGTGTTTGTGTTTCCTGTCAGGTGTCATCTCTCAGGTGTGCCGTCCTGGAAGATTATCTAGGAAACCAGTTAGTAAGTGTAACTGGTAATTTTTCCTCAAAAATTCTACAAAAAATACCCCATAATGTGAAAGAAGTTTGTATGAAATCTTTGCAAATTTATTAAAAATTATTAAAAATAAAAAAGCAAAAAAATCACATGGACATAAGTATTCACAGCCTATGTCATGCCAATCTAAATTGAGCTCAGATGCATCCTGTTTCCACTGATCATTGAGATATTTCTACAAATTGATTGGAGTCCACCTGTGGTAAATTCAGTTGACATGATTTGGAAAGGCACACACTTGTCTATATAAGGTCCCACAGTAAACCGTGCATGTCAGAGCACAAACCAAGCTATATGTTCCAAGGGATTGTCTGTACACTTCTGAGACAGGATTGTATTGAGGCACAGAAAAAAAGGTACAGAAAAATTTCTGCTGCATTGAAGGTCCCAATGAGCACAGTGGCTTCTATCATCCGTAAATGGAAGAAGTTTGGATCCACCAGGACTCTCCCTAGAGGGGGTCGCCCGGCCAAACTAAGCGATCGGGGGAGAAATGCATTAGTCAGGGAGGTGCCCCAGAAACCGATGGTCACTCTGACAGAGCTCTAGCATTTCTGTGGAGGGGAACCTTCCAGAAGAACAACCATCTCTGCAGCACGCCATCAATCAGGCCTGAATGGTAGAGTGGCCAGGCGAAAGCCACTTCTCAGTGAAAGGCACATGACAGCCTGCCTGGAGTTTGCCAAAAGGCACCTGAAGGACTCTCAGGTCAAGAGAAACCAAATTCTCTGGTCTGATGAAACAGATCAAACTCTTTGGCCTGAATGGCAGGCATCACGTCTGGAGGAAACCAGGCACCGATCATCACCTGCCAATACCATCCCTACAGTAAAACAAGGACACACTTACTCTTTCCCTCCATCTATTGTGTATCACCACTGCGCTAAACAAAACCCTATACACTAAGCCGCCACTTTAAAAAAACAAAATGTGTACAATATTCCTTATCTAAACAATAGAAAAAGCGGCGCCGAATATAAATCCACACCAGTGAATTCAAAAATATTAAAGATAATAGACCCAATCCAGTGAACATGAATTACTAAATGTTACTACACTGTGCAGGCCCTGCCCCGAGCATACAGAAAATAGAAAAAAAAATTAATAGTTTGTATCGAAATTAATTAACACAAATTATTATATAGTACATATCACCAGAAGAATAGTGATAACAAATATATACGATCTGTTGAAAAAAATATATCCTGTGACTAAATATTATTCAACACTAAAAATAAATAAACAAGTAACGAGAATCAAATGAATTGTTTCAAGTTCTATCAAACAATGTCCACTTCCCAAGAACATTGTTACCAACACCACTGTGAAAAGCTCCTGAGAATATAATGTATCCCAGTAAAATCATAGTCCATACGTTGAATCTTCAGATCATAATCCAAATAATGGAATAGTGAAAAAAAAACGTTTAACCAGTGTCTCTTGAATAAACAGCAGATTACATCTACACTCCTCCACCACACCGCTCTAGATGTGACTCCTCTCCCCTTATGTGATTACACTCACCCGCTGTATATGCCTCACACTTTCGTGTTTGGCTGGATGTGCTTTTTCCCTTTACAGGGTTTAAATGGGGTATCCAGGTTTCCACTCCAGAATGCAGGGCTAGTACCATGGCTGTTCTCATAGACGCCACGGATGTTTCCATAGGTGTCACGGCTGTTCCCATAGATATACTCTCATGCAACAAAGAAAAGATTTGCTTCCATAGCGTGATACAGTATAAAACTTTTTAATCACACATAAAAATCTCTCACATTGCACTCACATCAAAGGATGAATAAACACGCCAAATGTAAAAATTCACAGCACTCTTGAGTAACCCATACTGAAGCATAGGTGGTCACGGCGGACCCAGGGTATGCGGGAATAATGGATAGTCTCTCACCGCTCCTTAACTGTATCGCCGCTTTACAGGGATCAATGTAAGATGTTCAGCATCCTATATGTATCTCTCTCATTCACCTAGTAGCCAAAATCCGACATGTTTCGTCATAAAATTGACTTAATCATGGACCTGCATCCCTACAGTGAAGCATGGTGTTGGCAACATCATGCTGTGGGGATGTTTTTCAGAGGCATAAACTGGGAGACTAGTCAGGATTGAGGGAAAGATGAATGAAGCAATGTACAGAGACATCCTTAATGAAAACCTGCTCCAGACCGCTCTGGGCCTCGGACTGGGGTGAAGGTTCATTTTCCAACAGGACAACGACCATAGGTACACAGCCAAGATTACAAAGGAGTGGCTACAGGACAACTCTGTGAATGTTCTTGAGTGGCCCAGCCAGAACCCAGATTGCATCTCTGGAGAGATCTGAAAATGGCTGTGTACCAACGCTCCTCATCCAACCTCATCCAACCTGATGGAGCTTGAGAGGTCCTGCAGAGAAGAATGGGAGGATCTGCTGAAAAATAGGTGTGCCAAGCTTTGTAGCATCATACTCAAAAATACTTGAGGCTGTAATTGGTACCAAAGGTGCTTCAACAAAGTATTGGGCAAGGGCTAAGAATACTTATGTACATGTGTTTTTTTTGTTCTTTTTTGTTATTTTAATTAAATTTGTAAAGATTCCAAACAAACTGAAACAAATTAATTTAATCCATTTCGGAATAAGGCTGTAGCATAAGAAAATGTGGAAAAAGTGAAGCGCTGTGAATACTTTCAGGATGCACTGTATGTAGATATCCATAGACAGGGGCGGACTGACCATTGGGCTACTCGTGCACTGAGTCATTCTGAGTCACGGGGAAAGCAAAAGAATTGTCACAGGATCTGCGGGAAAATGAAGTTGAACTCTATAAAACCGGAAAGGGATATAAAAAGATATCCAAGGAATTGGGAATGGCAATCAGCAGTGTTCAAACTCTAATCAAGAAGTGGAAAATGAGGGGTTCTGTTGAAACCAAATCATGATTAGGTAGACCAACTAAAATTTCAGCCACAACTGCCAGTAAAATTGTTTGTGATGCAAAGAAAAACCCACAAGTAACTTCAGGTGAAATACAGGACTCTCTGAAAACATGTGGTGTGGCTGTTTCAAGATGCACAATAAGGAGGCACTAGAAGAAAGATGGGCTGCATGGTGGAGTCGCCAGAAGAAAGCCATTACAAACAGCACAGAGACAAGCCTCAAACCTTCTGGCACAAAGTCATTTGGAGTGATGAGACCAAAACTGAGCTTTTTGGCCACAACCATAAACTCTACATTTGGAGAGGAGTCAACAAGGCCTATGATGAATGGTACGGAGGTGGATCGCTGATGTTTTGGGGATGTGTGAGCTACAAAGGCAAAGAAAATTTGGTTAAAATTGTTGGCAAGATGAATGCATTATGTTATCAAAAAATACTGGAGGAACATTTGCATTCATCAGCCAGGAAGCTGCACATGGTGCCTACTTGGACATTCCAACTTGACAATGATCCAAAACACAAGGCCAAGTAGACCTGTCATTGGCTACAGCAGAATAAAGTGAAGGTTCTGGAGTGGCCATCTCAGTCTCCTGACCTCAATATCATGGAGCCACTCTGGGGAGATCTCAAACGTGCAGTTCATGCAAGACAGCCCTAGAATTTACTGGAACTTGGAGGCTTTTTGCCCAGATAAATGGGCAGCTTTACCATCTGAGAAGATAAAGAGCCTCATCCACAAATACCACAAAAGACTTCAAGCTCTCATCGATGTTAAAGGGGGCAAAACATGGTATCAAGAACTGGGGTATGTAAACTTTTGATCAGGGTCATTTGGGTAGTTTCTGTTGCCATTATGATTTAAAAAAGAGTAAAGACAGATGATTGATAATAAATAGCTTCAGCCAAACACTAACCATAAGTGAAAGAAAGCTTTTCTGTTATCATTCATATTCTCTGAAAAATGGCCAAGAAATCATAAATTCTGCCAGGGTATGTAAACTTATAAGCACAACTGTATGCAGTATGAATCCGAAGCAACTCTAAAAGCATTTATCTTAATCAGATCCCCACGCCAAGTGATTAGTATCCACGCTTTTCCAACCTAAACCCTCTACCTCCACTTATGTCACCAGATGGACAATGGACTTATCACAGGACTTTACACCAGAAGACTGGACACATATTTGGCTAGCAACTCACAAATCATCCCAAAATATATTGACTATAGAAACGGTCTACAAAGTATTTTCTAGGTGGTATCTGGTGCCCCAAAGCATAGCCAAATACATTGCTGGCTACCCATCAGTTTGCTTCAGAGGCTTTGAGGAGTCTGGCTCATACCTCAAAATCTGGTGGACCTGCCCAGTGGTGCAACCCCTTTGAGACGAAATTTTCACAATCCTTACTAATTGTTGAATACTGATAAACCCCCCAATCCACAGATTGCCTTGCTAAATAATAATTCACTAAAGCTAACCAGATCCCAATTTTGACGACTCCTTCAAGTCACTGCTGCTGCTAAACAGACACTAAAATTTGGCATCCCTGGGTGGAAAACCTTTTTCACTAGATTTTGACGACTCACTTTTAGAGCCTGATATGGGGGGCATTTTATCTCTCCCACATTTCTATGGTGCTGCTGCTTAGACAACCCCAGAGGCCTCATCTTACCTCTTCCTTTCTCTTCTTTCATCTTTTTCAATTTTTTTGCTGTACATTCTTTTGGTGCCTAGCCATCCTTGCTAAAACCTCGCTCTATGGCTCAAGGAGGGACACTTGGCCACCACACTTCAATACTTTACACTCTGTTATATTGGTTTGTTTTGATTTGTGTTTTGATTTGAGTGCCTCTGGGCATTTTCTGCCTTGGGACCTACTACTGATACTGTTATGCTTTTACTCAACAATGTTTACTTCTCCCTATGTGGCGATATGCTTTACCCTATGGTTGACAGCTCAGGAGGTTAGGGGGCATAACAGGCAGTGCACACTGAGCCTACACTGCCCTGGCCCCCTATTCACCTTAAATGGCAGACAGAACATTGCTGTGCTGTCTCACCTCTCTTCTTTAGTTTACACAGAGCCCAGACCTGCAGCTTGCTATGCAGCTCGAGAAGAGCACTTCATTTAATAAGAAACACAAGCTAACAACAGCAAACACCGGGTACTACACTAAGCTGTCTCAGGCAAGTGTAGTGTGTGCAGTTGTCAGCTCAGATTTTATTATGGGTGCAGGGACCCTTTGGGATTTTACAAGCATTTTTCTTCTAGTGATAAATATTCTTAAAATCAACTATTAACCTCCCTGGCGGTGATCCTGAGTCTGACTCGGGTTGGGATTTTAGTTCCACGAGCGGTAACCCCGAGCCAGACTCGGGATCGCATCGCTGGATACAGGGAGAGTTACTTACCTTGTCCTCTGGATCCAGCGATGTCCTCCGCGTTGTGTGATCGAGCTGTCCTCCACTCAATTCACACAGTGCTGAGTGCCGCACGGGAGCGGAGATCGGCACCAAATTCAAAAAAGTAAAAACACACAAAACACACAAAGTACTGTAATCTTACAGATTACAGTACTGTATAAAAAAAATTACACACCCCCTTTGTCCCTAGTGGTCTGTCCAGTGCCCTGCATGCACTTTTATATTATAAATACAGTTTTTTTCTGCCTGGAATTTGGAGATTGTCCATAGCAACAAAAAACTGTCCCTTTATGTCAAAAGTGATTTTAGACCAACTAGAAAACAGCGATAATAAATTAGAATCACTTGCAGAATTGAGCGATAGCGATTTGTGGGAAAATTCGTCATCAAACACTAAATCTAATGACAGCGGCAATTCTGCAAATGAGAAAATGTCAGTGTTTTTGGATTTGATTACATTATTGAGTAATTTTTCTTATTATTTATTATATTATAAACTTTATCATACCCGGGATGTCTGCTAGACCAGGGCCGGATTAAGAGCATCATGTGCTTGGTGCTGAGGATTTTGGTGGGCCTTTTGCTTTCCAAGAGCCTGTGCTGGCATGCGCCCAAACTCAAAAGTGCGCAGCCGCACAGGCATAACACTAGGGAAGCCTGGCATTTGGTTTGCCAAGTTTCTGTAAGGACATTGGCATGCACTCTGTGCTGAAAGAGTGCAGCTGCGCAGGCCTAACACTTTGGAAGCCCAAGACTGTAAGAGCCCTGCATTGGCGTGCCCCAGGCTTCTGTTAGGACTGCTCATGAATTGCCCATTATCAATCCCACCACCCTGCCCCCTGGCAGTGCATGTGGAATGCAGGGCCCGTCAGGGGAGATCTCTTCCCGTTGACCCATTTCTTTCCATGTCCTTGTGGGTGGCTGGGTCTATCTTGAGAAAGGGGCCTGGAGCTGCAGCTCCAATAGCCCCTACGTTAATCCAGCCCTGTGCTAGACTCTGGTTTGAACAGATTTAAGTGAGTTATTCCTAAGAATTACAGGACTACAATATAATAAAAGGCAAATTTTCATGCAAAATAATTGTACCGCTTTCAGCACCTAAAACCAGAACTAATCATCCCGCCAGGGAGGTTAAGATGCTTAAACCAATAACAAAATATATTTTCCTATGAATAGCATTCTCATCTATGATGCTCAATACATTTTAATTGAACCTTCAGTAAAATGCCAAAACATACAGTATGTCCAGGATTCCTCCACCTTCCTGTACTTTGTGTTGCACTGGTTGTCATAAATACCCTTCTATCGTTTTAAAGCTGTAATTTGCTGAGAAGTTTGGGTAATTTCCCTTTGCTTCCTGATCCTCTGATGATCTAAATATTTACTTTATTTACTCGCACGGTCTTACAGCTGGTATTGTTGTTGGGGCATGTTGTGACTTGTTGTTCCTCATTGGTCTGCTTTTCTATGAGCTAATACCTATTCTAGAAGAAAAAATGGAAGTGAAAATTGAGTTGTGTTAATGGTGTTTATGTATAAAAATAATCTCTCCAATGTGTTACTTTGTTGAGAAAGCGGCTGTTTGCTGCTAGTGCTGTGCAGTGGTGATGTCCTGCTGATCTCTTTGTATCACTGCAAGTCTAATATAGATCAGATGTTCATCTTGAATAGTCAGAAATGTTTATACAGAATGACATAATTTTCCTGTTTTGGTATTTTATTAGACTGTAAGTAACCACAACTGTACAATGTATGTAACGTGACTGCCGGGTGGTCGTAATCTGATCCATTGGTCCGCAGATGCCTGTGGGTTTGCAAATGCTGCAGTTCTATCCTGCGATACCAAGAATGAGATCATAGTTGGCTATAAGGACACTAAAGGGTCAGTCCACCTAAAACTGATATTTCAGTGGTTGGCAGATGATGAAGAGTTAAATCACTTCTGTCTTCTATGTCTTGGCAACCCTATTGGTGGGATCTCTGCACTACATTCCTGGGTCCACACACCTAGTGTGCCTGTTATAAAGGGCTCTCAGCATCCCTGCTGGATTTTTAATTTTTATTTTATAGTATGGGGATGTAATGGAAGGAGAGAGAACATCATCTATATTAGTAGTAGTAAGACTGCAATGTGGGTTGGGCTAAAGATGGAAACTTTTTATGGACAAATATCGCTGCTGGAAATAAAGTAAACTGGCCCAAACATTGCCTCCTCCCCCTGAACTTGAAATGTATCTTTTTGAGGAAATTGAACTTTTTAGAAATCCAAAAACAGCCATAACACAAGGTTTTTAGTTTTTTTTTTTTTATAATATTGCCTTACTCCACAACAGAGTTGTACACTAAGTGCATTTCAGAATTCTTTCATGGTGAGAATGCTGACACCAAGCGATTATCTGCGAACATCTGCTAAAGTACATACCATTCTCCACATTCAGATGGTGTTCCCCATTATTCTGGTTGGCAATTGTGCTTTTAGGTAACATATATGCTTTTATTTTTTCAGAAGGGATTATCATGCCGATTTTCTGTTTTCTGCCACAAACCTACATCCTTCTGACTCGCTAAGTGCACAAGCTCTTCGGTATATTGTCTGTAGTGTTTTTTTCTTCAGATGAGTTGATTGTCAGGCTCCATGCACACTGAAGCTCAAAAAAGTTTTTTCTGGACGCCAGATTTCTGGCAGAAAACGCTGGTTGAAAAACGTGCTTTTAACAGCGTTTTGTACTAGCGTTTATGAGCGTTTATTAGCGTTAGCGTTTATGGGCGTTTTCAATAAAAATACACGGAGGACACTCCAAAAATCCCACAGTGCATTCCAGACTCCCACAATGCATTTTTAAGCGTTTATGAGCGTTTATCGGCGTTTGTCGTTTTTTGGCTGTGAAAAACGGCACTTTGAACGCGAATTTCTGGCGTTCAGAAAAAAGCCCATAAACTCCACTGCTCATTAAAGCTAAAAACGTTCATGTGTGCATGGACACATAGGCTAACTTTTTAAAAAAATGCCCAAACTCCAATAAACTGCAGTTTATGAGCTCCAGTGTGCATGGAGCCTTAGGCTCGGTTCACACAGGGGCGGCACGACCTGCACACGATCAGCGGTGACTTGCAAAACGACTTCTGTATATAGAAGTCAATGCAAGTCGCCTGAAGTCGCCCCAAAGTAGTACAGGAACCTTTTTTCTAAGGCTGCTTTCACACTGGGGCGGGAGCGGCGTCGGCGGTAAAGCGCCGCTATTTTTAGCGGCACTTTACCGTCGTTTTAGCGGCAGTCTGCGGGCGCTAGCGGGGTGGTTTTAACCCCCGCTAGTGGCCGAAAAAGGGTTAAACCCGCCGCAAAGCGCCGCTGCAGCGGCGCTTTGCCGGCGGTATTGCCGCGGTGTCCCATTGATTTCAATGGGTAGGAGCGGTATAGGAGCGGTGAATACACCGCTCCTTCACCGCTCCAAAGATGCGGCTAGCAGGACTTTTTTCACCGTCCTGCCAGTGCATCGCTCCAGTGTGAAAGCCCTCCGGCTTTCACACTGGAGGGAAAGGGGCCGTTTTTTTTTCAGGCGCTACACAGGCGCTATTTTTAGCGCTGTAACGCCTGAATACCGCCCCAGTGTGAAAGCAGCCTTAGAGCGACTTGAGTCGCTCCTATTAGAACGGTTCCATAGTACAGAATGGGGCGCGACTTGTCAGGCGGCGAAGTCGCCTGGACAAGTCGCCCCTGTGTTAACCGAGCCTTAGAAGGCTGTCTCCACAATCACAGATACCCAACAGATGAATCCTTTTTTTTTTTTACGTTGAGTTCAGTGCAATCAGATTTACACTAATTTCATGTTCCAGGAACACATGTATCCACAACTGCATATACCTGTAGATGAAAGATGCTGAGCCATTGCAGTTGTCATCTTTGCATGCTTTCCCACAATCCCTAATAAATAAACAGTGTTGCTGTTGAGTGAACATATGACTTCCCTGCAGGGGGGATAAACCCGCTAAAGTGTCATAGCTGCTGCTACTTTCTCAAGAGGCAAAGGGGAGATTTCCCACTCTGATCGTGCATAAGCTATGTTATTTGTCAGAATGATGTAAAGTGGGCCCAGGAACAGTTTTAAAGACTGCTTTGTGCTATATTTCATTTTCAAATGCTCTCACTGCAATAAAAAAAAGTACCCAAATATTAAAACACATTAAAATGTATTTAAAAATAGGAGCTCCTTTTTGTCATTTTAGAATACCAAGTAAAACATATTGAAGTCATGAGCAAAAAGGCAGGATGACTTTGAATGTCATACGTGTTGGGTTGTTTATTCATGGGCCAGAAATACTATTCTCTTTCTTTTTGTTACTTATTGTAGTTTGAGGTGGGAGCGTGGAGTTGTAACCACTGAGGAGGCTTCTTTATTCTCTCATTGGAGCCACAGCTGGATCACTGCTGACCTCACAAGTGGTGTCAACATTCCGACAATGCCGAGCAGTCTAATCCAGTACCTGGTGGCACATAGGCTAGCATTCTACTGTGATGTCACAAATTTATCAGGCAGTTAGGAGCTTTTGATCAGGGCCTCAAGGGGTTTTAGGGATCATTGTGGCCACCTAAGGTAAAAATGAACAGCTATGTGGGTAAAAATTCTATTCAGCAGTGATACTGCATTTAAAGCGGAGGTCCACCCTAAAGTGGACCTCCCGCTCATTGGAACCCTTCCCCCCTCCGGCGCCACAATTGGCACCTTTCAGGGGGGAGGGGGGTGCAGGTACCTGTACAGTACAGGTATCTGCACCCACTTCCGGCGTAGATTCTGCAGAAGGTACGCCCCTTTCCGCAGAATCTACGCCCCTTTCCGAAGGTCCCCCGCTGCCTGCTGGGAAACACACGGATCCCAGAGACAGCGGGGACCATCCTTATTGCGCAGTAGGGAACCGGGAAATGAAGCCGTCCCATAGATGGCGGCGGCAGCACCCGAGAGACGATCGAGACATCGGCTTCGGGTGCCGACATCGTGGGCGCGCTGGGCGGGTAAGTGTCATTATTTTAAAAGTCAGCAGCTGCAGTACTTTAAAAAAAAACAAAAAACGGCGGACTCCCACTTTAATGTCCTGTTTTTTTATGAAGTGTTTTCAACATCCATGGTATGCATCCTTTTTTGTATTATTATTATATCAGTCGTCTTTAAATTCTTCTGGAAACCACACAGTAGGGAAGAAAAAACTTCCAGACATCTGGGAACAGGCACTCCAAATGCACCCACATCTTTATTTTTAACGTCTGCCCAGAGTATGGCTCAGTGTCTCTGAAGCACGCCCCGAATGCAGACCTCTGGCCAGTTTCTCCACTTAAAACTCCTGTATGATCACAGCCGACCTGAGAGACAGAAGGACCATTTACAAACACCCCTGAGAGTTTCCGTTTGCTGAGCTTGGCATACTTTTCAGGGAGGGGATGGACTGCAAAGTATCCAAGACAGAATTCAGATTCACAAGCTGCAAGGGAACTGGTACCAAGACACTGCCAACGGCTGCACCCTCAGTCTGGAGCTCAGCACCGTATATCACAAGGATTTACAGGATTCGCTGTGGCCATTGGTTTTCTTTAATCATGGTATAAGTCTGCACCATTGCCATGGACTTTAATTAAACGGGTGAGTAAACAAGGACAGGAACCATATTTGCTCACCCAGGCTACACATGAGAATGTATATAGCTAAGTGGGCAGTTCACCTAAACAGTTTTGTC
Source organism: Lithobates pipiens (assembly GCF_037356315.1). Lineage (NCBI taxonomy): Eukaryota > Metazoa > Chordata > Amphibia > Anura > Ranidae > Lithobates > Lithobates pipiens. The sequence goes on along the minus strand of NW_027507696.1, from coordinate 4,102,672 downwards.
AGATTGTGACGGTGCTAAAAGGTTAAATTATTCCGGGATTCCTTTTCCCTAAAAAGTTTGGCAGTAACGTCAGAATATGGTACTGGAATAATTTATCTCATTTCTGTATTTTTGCAGCCCTCATTTATATTGCAGGGCTGTACCAAGAACACTGAGCCATTCACATTAGTCCCTGCACCCTAGAAGCTTACACTTTAGTGTCCCCACCACAGTCACACACTATTATTATACATGTATATAGCTCTGACATATTCCACAGTGCTGTACAGAGAACACTGAACCATGCACCAGAGCAGCGTACACTGTAATGCACCCCTCCCCGCTATAGTCACACAGTTTTATTTTTATACATTTAGGCCGCGTACACACGGGCGGATTGTCTGTCCAACTTAGTCCGCTGAACCGTGTTTCAGCGGACAATCCGCTCGTGTGTGGGCTTCAGCGGACTTTTTCAGCGGACAGTCGGACGGACTTTGTCTTTCGGAATTTCCGTAATTTTGTCCGCTGAAACTTGGTTTTGTCCGTCCAAACTTGGTTTCAGCGGACAGTCCGCTCGTGTGTAGGCAAGTTGGATGGACTAAGTATGGCGCATGCTCAGAAAGGGTTTACACGGCCGAAGGTTGCATTGCAGTGTATAGGACGTCGTTTTTCTAGTCCCGTCGTACGTGCTGTACACGTCATCGCGCACGTTTTCAGCGGACTGTCTGTTCATCGTGTGTGGTCAAGTCAGTTCCTTCAAAAGTTGAACGGACTGTCTGTCGGATTGTCTGACGAACTTAGTTGGGCGGACAATCCGCCCGTGTGTACGCGGCCTTCGACTTATTTTACACTAGTGGTTGTGGTGCTACTTTCTCCCCAAATTGCTCCCCTAAGCTGCTGTATGGGAGTTATACACATGCTACGGCGGTGATGCAGAAAAGCTTATCCCTGCCGTCACATTTGCAGGTTGTTCTGTGAATGGGCCTGTGGTGCCACAACCACCCCGCAGCTGCATGCAGTGTATGTGGTTGCAGCCGGTGGGGTGGACTTTTAAGGGTTAAAACAGATGTTGAGGAAGTAATGTAACACTTCCTCATCACCTTTCTAATGCCCTCTGAAAAGTGATCTACCACAAAACATTTTTCATAAGGTGATGCCAGTGTAAACCATATCTTACCTATCTCCAACATTTTATAGTGCTATATACAATTAATAAACCATTTACACTAGTCTCTGTACCAGAGGAGCTTGTACTCTAATGTCCCATCCCAGACACACACAGAAGCCAGTTAATCATCCAGTACATTGGACTGTAGGGGGGGGGACTTGAAATCAACACAAACATGAATAAAAGGTACAAACCCCATGTATAGGGTCATGTTGGTAATTGAATCGAGGACGCCACCACAGCCAGACACACACGCACTGTTTCATTTACCAAGCTGATACACTGTGCAGACTGTCTTTTCACTGTGCACGGGCCAAACCCAACATTGCAACACAGGAGGCATAAGCTCTGAGCAGTATCTTTTTGACATTGCTATTAACTACTGTATCTTTGTGGGCAAATCAGATGGTTGTATAGGATGTAAAGAAGAACCAGAATGTGTATATGTGTCTGTAATAAAAGATGTCACATGTCTTGTTGGGCGCCACATTCATAGTTCACGTAAAGAATCTTTGGACTCTGTACAAATTGACTCACCTGCACTGGCTCTAGAGGTACCGGGATTTATTGGCAGTGCTGTTCACAGAGAAATAGAAGAAAATGAAATACCCGACTTTTTTGTGTTTTAGCCCTTGTACACACGGTCGGACATTCTGATGGAAAATGTCCGATAGGACAGTGTTGTCGGATAATCCGACCGTGTGGGCTCCATCGGACTGTTTCCGTTGGAGTATCCGACAGACCAAGTTTTCCAGCTGGGCTATAAAATTTTCCGACAACATGATCCGATCGGACTTTGTCCGATTGTGTGTAGAGAATTCCGATCGGACAAAGTGCCACGCATGCTGAGATCAAATTCCTAGACCAAAGCTATTGGCTACTAGCCTGAACGTAGTCCCATCGTAATGAAATAACATCACGTTCTGAACGATCAGATTTTCCGACAACTTTGTCCGACCGTGTGTATGCAACAGTTTCGGACAAAATCCAACGGATTTGGTTGTCAGAATGTCCGACCGTGTGTACAAGGGCTTACTGTTTTTTTGTGTTGGATAAAAACGTAAAGTGTTCCCAGACTATGTAGGCATGATTTGACCATTCCAGTCTGCCAGCAGGTCCATTAGCATGAATGTTCATTAGTTAAACATGTGGCAAGATGAGCAATTCAAGCTGCCTCTGCCTGGACAGGTTTGAAACTCTTCGGCAAGCTTCAGGAACCCATAGTTGCCAATCACAATTAGCGTTGTATTGTTTTGATATCAATAAACTAAAATCTGATTGGCTGCTGCAGTTTTATAACTAAGATGCTTAGTGCTTAATATGTTTCATGGTATTAAATACATCTATAAAGGAATCTCGGTGAACAGTCCTTGTGGACATTTATACATTTTGCAGTGTTATAACCTGGGATTAAAATCTACAAAAAAGAATCTATAATGTCAGTATTTTTTACTTTGTGCCACAATATAAAATGTTTTGCAAAGTGTAACATTTGTTACGTCATCCAAATGAAAGTAAAGCTATAGGCAAAACTTCGTTTTTTTTTTCATTTTTGGATAGACTAACGGAGGGCTATAACCCCTGTAAGGTTTATGTTTGCTCTTTTTTTGTCCCATTGGGGAAATTTCCCTTAATTTCCTGTCCCATAGCCAAAACAAGTGACAGGAAATCCCTGCAAGTTAAGGGAATCTCTTGGACAACCCCAGGTCACCACAACTAGTGTCCCATTGGAAGATTTTCCTTCTAATACTTCTCTGGGGATAACCTAAAATTCTGGATTTTCTTTTACTTTCGATGATAATAGTAAATGGTACAAATAGAGAGGGGGGGATCTCTCCAACGGGGACACAGACAGCAATAAGAACTGACAGGTGTTTTAATCCTTCTCATCTCTAACCAAATCCATTTGATTTGTAGGCTCCCAACATTACAAATGGTGGAAAAATCCGAGGGAGAATAGTTATACAAAGTTCTGTCAGTGTAAAAACATGGAAGTAACAAGATAATAAATGAAAACCATTACAGAAAATCTATGGTAAAAAAAAAAGGAAAATTTTTTGATGAACCAGCGACGCTGAGATTTGAGGTCCGTTCTCAGATGGACCAGTCAAAACCACCTGGCAGGTCATGTGTTTTCTGGCACAAAAAAAACAAAACATTTTTCCACATAATTTTATGATCAGGTCCCCACGTTTGTTTATTTAGCTATGGGAAGATTAAACTGTGCTTTGCCTTTTTATTGTATATTGAAGAATCAGATTATGAAAGTTGAAAAGTGATGTTAATTAGAAGAGGGAGCCAGCCTAAGAACCCTTTCACACTGGAGCGTTTTTCAGGCGCTTTAGCGTTAAAAAAAAAAGTGCCTGTAAAGAGCTTGAAAGAAGCTGTAACTGCAATCCCAATGTAAAAGCCTGAGTGCTTTCACACTGAGAACCATTTCACACTGGGGCATTTTTCAGGCGCTTTATCTTTAAAAAAAAAAAAGCGCCTGAAAGAAGCCGCAACTGCAATCCCAATGTAAAAGCCAGAGTGCTTTCACACTGAGAACCATTTCACACTGGGGCATTTTTCAGGCGCTTTATCTTTAAAAAAAAAAAAGCGCCTGAAAGAAGCCGCAACTGCAATCCCAATGTAAAAGCCAGAGTGCTTTCACACTGAGGCGCTGCGCTGGCAGGGCGTCAAAAAAAGTCCTGCATGCAGCTTCTTTGCAGCGCTTTTGGAGCGGTAAATACACCTCTCCTAAAGCGCCCCTTCCCATTGAAATCAATGGGAAGCTCCTGTAAAACACCTGAAAAGCGCTTTTGGCAGCAGCGTTTTGTGGGCGCTTTTAACCCTTTATTTGGCCACTAGAAGGGGTTAAAAGCACCCCAATAACGCTTGAAAAACGCTGGTAAAACGCTGCTAGTTTAATTGGCGCTTTACGAGCCTTTTCCGGGCACTGACATTGTGAAAGGGCTCTTAAAGTGGAAGTAAACTCCCCTATCGTTTTCAGTCAAGGAAGCTGCCATCTGCTATGGTGCTGCACATGTGATTCGTTATGACACCAGCCATTGGATGGTTTGATAGTTTGGCTGAGAGCACAGCCAATGTGCAGTTAGCATTCCCGGCATGCCGTTTTTTTAAACTGTTTAAATCGATGGGTTTACTTCCACTTTAAAGCACTCGGGCTTTCACATTGGGACTGCAGATGAGGCTTCTTTCCAGCGCTTCACAGGCGCTTCTTTTTAACGCTAAAGCGCCTGAAAAACGCCCCAGTGGGAAAGGGGTCTAAGGCTGCAGATAAATTCTGTCGGTCTTGGCTCATGTCTATCGGTGCAAGAGTGTGTGTGTGTGTGTGTGTGTGTGTGTGTGTGTGTGTGTGTGTGTGTGTGTGTGTTATAGGGCACAAAAGACTGTTTTCTTTTCAGACACTTTTACAAATCAGCCTCCATGTATATATTTTTTAAAAACTAGCAAAATGCAGTAATGTCACCCATTCAGATTTTATCTGCCACTTCTCTTAACTGTGTGTGTTTCCTACACTGTGTGTTTAGAATGAAAGTTCATAGTCTTTGGAATTACTACCAGTCGCTCCTCATCCTAAACAGTGTATTGCAAGCTGGAATATGTACTGAGAGTCATGTGATCACTTAGAGACAGTTTAGTGAAATGTGGTAGCATGATTATGCCTGTACAGTTTCTCAAAAGCACAACAAGTATACCGTCTGTTAATCGACGGTCTGTTCCTACTATAAATTGTTCCTGCATTGAGGCTGCATTCACACTGGTGTATTGTCTGAACGCCTGCAAAATCATGTAAAATGTGTGTCACACTTGCAGTGCTGTTTATTTTAATGGCTCCCAAATGTGCAGTTTTGCATGTGTAAAAAAGCACCGCAAATGTGTCACAACACTATGTTAAAATACACTCAAAAAGATTCTGAAGCTTCTTTGCCGTGTTTTCTCACTTGTTGGGCAGCCAGTTGAAATTAATAGGCTGCCATAGGCCACAATGGTGAAAACGAGCATATGCATGACGCCTAGTGTTGCACTACAGTAGTGTGAATGGGGACTTAAGGCCCATACACACGATCAGACTTTTTGACAACAAACATGCAAATTAGCTGTTTTGGAGCAACATCCGACTGTGTGTACGCTCCATCGGACAAACTCTTTTGGTTTTCATCGGACTTTTGTTGGCTGTGCGAACAGACAAACTTTCTGGCAACAAAAGTCCGATGGAGCAAAGTCTGATCGTGTGTACAGAAAACCATAGAACTTTTGTACAAAGTACAAACATGCATGCTCAGAACCAATGCAAAAGATCAGACAACAATACAGAAGTTGACCAAAGGTGGCGGTAAAGAGCAGAAAAACCACGTGATTTGGTGAAAGTTGGCTGAAAAAGTCCTGCCGTGTGTATGCAATACAAGTTCACAGCCGACGCCCTTTGTACAAAAATCCAAGGGAAAGTTTGTACAAAGTCCTATCGTGTGTATGGGCCTTTAGTTGTGCACAGGAGACATGAACATGTATCCATATGATATGCTATTTACTGAATGGAATGCAGTTGTAAATGACAAGTTTTCTTCCTTGGTATTTATTTTTTGTAGGTGCCAGACCCAAGAAGCTAAACAGGAACAGTATGGACAGCTTGGATCTAATAAAGCTTCCTTCAGAGAAGGTGAGGAATAGAAGCAATTGTGAAACACAGTAAAAGACACAATTACCTGTCGCAAGTTATCTACATGTCTCCTCAGTTCTGGTGTTGGGTGGATGGGGCTTTAACCACTAAACAAACAGCGCACGTCAATGTACGTCCATTTTTTGAAGAGGGATATCTTGGTAACGGCAGCAGCTGCTGCCACAACCGAGATATCCATCTCTTCAGGCGCCGGTCGTGTGTGCGATAACCGTGGTCTCCACGGCGGGTTCGCCGTGAGATCACCACTATCGGCGGTGCCCCCCCTTACCAGAGCTGTCGGTAGCGGCGGAGGCGATAGGGTACTATCGATGGCTGGGTATGGAGACGAGTGAGGCTAAGATGGCCCCCACTCGTCTCTATACCATAGGAGGGCGGAAGCGATGTCAAAACGTCACTTCCGCCCATACCTCTTAAAGGTATATTTTTTCAATGTCATTTTTTCAAATTACATTTATTTTTATTTTTTTATTGCATTTAAGTTCAAATATGAGATCTGAGGACTTTTTGACGCCAGATCTCATATTTAAGAGGACCAGTCAAGCTTTTTTCTATTACAAAGGATGTTTATTATTTATTTATTTATTTTTTATTAAAACAGTGTAAATAAAATCCATTAAAATAAATAATAAAAAAATAAAAAAAAGGTTTTTAAAAACACCCCATCCCGACGAGCTCGCGCGCAGAAGCGAGCGCATACGTAAGTAGCGCCCGCATATGAAAATGGTAGTCAAACCACACACGTGAGGTATCGCCGCGATTGGTAGAGCGCGAGCAATAGCCCCAGACCTCCTCTGTAACACAAAAAATGCAACCTGTAGAATTTTTTAAATGTCGCTTATGGAGATTTTTGAGGCTAAAATTTTGACGCCATTCCACGAGCCGGCGCAATTTTGAAGCGTGACATGTTGGGTATCAATTTACTCGGCGTAACATTATCTTTCACAATATTTAAAAAAATTGGGCTAATTTTACTGTTGTCTTATTTTTTTTATTCAAAAATTGAATTGTTTCCAAAAAAAAAGTGCACTTGTAAGACTGCGCAAATACGGTGTGAAAAAAAGTATTGCAATGACCGCCATTTTATTCTCTAAGGTGTTAGAAAAAAAATATATATAAAACGTTTGGGGGTTCTAAGTAATTTTCTACCAAAAAAAAACTGTTTTAAACATGTAAACACCGAGTCTGAAAAAGAGGTCTGGTCCTTAAGTGGTTAAAGGAAAAAAAAATCCATCTCTATTTCTTTGTATGACATCCTCCTAAGGGTACAGTGAGCCTCAATGTGCACCAGACACTCTGACAAGCAAAAAAGTGTGTCGTGCCAAAACTTTTTTTTTCGTTTTGGATAGTGTAGGAATGTTTAAAATCCCTATCCAAGTTTTATTGCTGTCTTTGTCCCCACTGGGTACATTCACGTTCTCCTTTTGTCCTTTTGAATCTTGTCACAGAGACCAAAAGTGATAGGAAATTAAAAAATTTTCAATTTTATTGAATGGTGTTGCACAAGCTGTCTGATGAATTAATGCATAAAGTAAATACAATAAATAACATGTGACATGTAGCAAATGATCAACATAAATCACATATAAAACGCATAACAATAGTGCAGTCCATTTTAGCGTGCACAAACTATATTATGGTGTATAAAATGCCTCCCGGGAATAAAGACAGCTGCAGGTGGAAGTTCCAACCGACCAACGGTGGTAAACATTGTGTCTCTGATGCAAGATGGAGAGCTGTGCTGTCAGGACCAGCATGGAATACAGGCAACTGGAAGTGATGTCAGAGTGGGCAGGGCATGTTTCGGAGCATGCCCAGTTGCTGCTGCTTCTTCAAACCAGTGGGGTAATGGAAGGGGTTTATATGAGAGTCAGGTGTGGGACAAATGGGCAGGGGGGGGTGGGGGTGCCAGATCATTAGATGGCAGTATGCATTGGAATAAAATACTTTAAAATAAAGTAAAAAAACTTACTGCAGTAAAGGCAAAGACATAAACACTAAGGGCCGGTTCACACTGCGGGCGATGCGAGGCGACACGACTCGCCTCGCCGCAGTGTGACAAGTCGCCCCCGTTCTGTACAATGGAACCGTTCTGAGAGGAGCGTCTCGAGTCGCTCCGACTCAGAAAAAAGGTTCCTGTACTACTTCTGGGCGACCTCGGGGCGACTTGCATTGACTTCTATACAGAAGTCATCTGCAAGTTGCCGCTGAGGTCGCGGCAGGTCGTGGCGAGGCAAGTCGGTGTCGCCTCGCCTCGCCTGCAGTGTGAACCGGCCCTTCCTGTACTACTTCTGGGTGACCTCGGGGCGACTTGCATTGACTTCTATACAGAAGTCATCTGCAAGTTGCCGCTGAGGTCGCGGCGAGGCAAGTCGGTGTCGCCTCGCCTCGCCTACAGTGTGAACCGGCCCTGACTGGGACAGAACTGCAACAAGTAGAACATAGATAAATAAAGTTGCAATATTTACACAGAATGTTGACACTCATATGGGATGCAAGGTGTGTAGCACGGGACTACCAGTGTCAGCAACAGGAACTATGACAGCAAGTATAATAAAGGTGACCGGAAATACTGTGCAGCAGGGGACAGCAAGTTTCAGCATCATCACAAGTAAGGAAAACCATATACATATATATAAATGCAGTACAATATGGTCATTTGCTGTGAGCATATGAATATGATACACCGGGGACAATGTAAGTGTGGTGGATGAGTTGATATATCCAGAGGGCTGCCCCTGTAGGAGGGTCTTCCTCCTTTTTATATCCACACATACACACAGGTACATGCGCAAAAAAATCTCTGATGAAGTCATGCGATGTAATGTGTAAGCCACCCTGGACTGGAAGTGATGTCAGACACCTACATGCTGAGTATATGATCCGCAAGAAGTAAAAATAAGATAAAAAAAAAAAAGCCTATATATAAACTTGAATATGTTGCAGCAGTTTCAGTGTACATAGGGGCTTCTTTGTCTGAGGGTCACCAAGAATAAACAGTATCAAATGAAATAGTGGGAAGAGGCAGAAGAACGCATTCTAAATAAATTTGAACATTGGGATAAAAAAAGTGACAAAATATAAAATGTTTGAGACTTAAATGTTTGCAAACAAAGCTGGTCCATGTGCTATATATCTACTTATATGAAGCCTTCATAAGTAAACGTCTGCTTTATGGAAAACCTGTGCAGTGAGGAATTGACCCACTTCTTCCAGCTATGTGATTCAAAGTATGAAAGTAAGCCCCTGTACACACGGTCAGAGATTTCGACAACCAAATCTGTAGAATTTTGTCCGTCGGATTTTGCCCGTCGGATCTTGTCCGAAACTGTTGCATACACATGGTCGGACTAAGTTGTCGAAAAATCCGATCATTCAGAACGTGATGACGTAATTTCGTTACGATGGGACTAGATTCAGGCTAGTAGCCAATAGCTTTGATGTAGGAATTTGATCTGAGCATGCGTGGCACTTGGTCCGATCAAAATTCTCTACACATGATCAGAGTATGTCCGATCGAACCAGTTGGTCAGAAAATATTTCCAACAAGTTGGAAAATTGGGTCCGACGGATATTCGGACGGAATCAGTCCGATGCAGACCACACACAGTCGGATTATCCGACAACACGGTCCGATAGGACACATTCCCGACGGATTCTCCGACCGTGTGTACAAGGGCTAAGAGGGTATAAGCACATCAGACAGCAACCTAGCATTTTCAAAAGAAGGGTCAGTAAAGGCTGTCTAAGTATTTCTTTAATGAAACAAGTGTCTTCAATTCTTTTAACTGCAGACTCAGAACGGGGACAGCCATCACATGCCAGACCTGAAGAAGGACCGGAATACAAAACCAGCACGTAACAGAAAATACAAAGAAAATCATTGTTGCACAGACGCCCAGTCTCCGGATGGTGCTCCAGTCGACACTATGGATGTTCGAATCCAGATGCCGCACCTGGTAAGCAGAAAGTTATCTTGTAGTGATCATGCAAAATAAGCGCAGTTCTTTGTTTCTATGCTAGCTGGCCTGGCATTTATTGACTTCACTGTCTGCATTCATGGGTAAGAATGGTCACTCTGAGGGCCAGTGTAGACAGGCTTTGTTCGCTTCAGAACTGCTACTCTCTTCATAAAAGAAAATGTTTTGGAACTACATTTCCAATGAGGCTCATACACTCTGCAGTGTAGTGGAGCATCATGGGAAATGTAGTTCCAAAACATCTGGGGTGCCAAGATTTGCCATCACTGGTCTACACCAGTGATGGCACTGGTGTAGACCAGTGTAGCTGCACCTGCAGTAAATTCTATGTGATCTCAGAAACATGTCAAAGTAATGTCAAAAGAAAATGGAATTTACCTATCGAAGCTTATTTTGTCAACACAGGCCCTAAAACTAACTGCAGCAGATTAAATCACTAGCCAGATTTGTATGTTTCTCATGGGCTCTACAGTGATTGTTGCTGCTGGTATGAGGTTTTATTGTCACATTATCTTGTTCATGTATTTTACATTAGAAGAATGCAACAGAAAGAATGAAATGCCATAGTAAGTGATATGCATAGTTGAGAAATCAGAGTAAAAAGTTATGGAACTCATATGGGTTACTTAACCACTGTCATCATACGAAATTCCAGCCATAACTAAAAGATCAGAGGAGTTGCTTTTAGATTGACAGATCACTTGGTAAGAATGATCATCTGAAAGAAAACGTCAGAAATCGCTGCAGAGCTAAAAAAAAAATGCAATAAACATTTTTCCAGCTTGGCTGATGCAGTTAGTGCATGCAGGATGGGAAGTTTGGTTTCTTTTTCTCTGTAGGAAAAGGAACAGTCAACATTCAACCTGCAGAGATTTTTCAAATTGTTACTTTGTGAGCAGGAAAACATGTACCAGTATTGATAACCACCCTGCATGGCCTTGGTTACATTTGTTAAGCTGACTGGTGATTTGTTATCTGCAACTTTTTTTTCTTGGCTTTGTCAGTGGAAGGATGTTTTGTTGTCATATTGTATTGGGTTTATATTCATTTATTATACCTGTTCACCTGTTAGCATTTGAACAATGCAAAGAAAGTCAGAAAACTGTAGCAGGAGGCTTTTACCAATATATATATATATACATACACACAAAAAAACTTAAAGTGGTTGTAAACCCTTACAACCAACTTTGACCTACAGGTAAGCCTAGATTAAGGCTTACCTGTAGGTCCAAGAAATATCTCCTAAACCTACACGGTTTAGGAGATATTTGCCGAAATACAGGCACCGCTGTCTACGGCGCACTCCGATATGGATACATAATGCTGTGTTTCAGGCTATAGTGCCCCCACAGACTCTTCTTTTGATCTATTGCTGTGCTTTGTCCCACGATATCACAGTGACTACCCATACTGGAGATAAGAATTTTGGACACTATATTGAGCCTTGAGATTTTTTGAATGTTACCAGTAGGGCTGTGTACAGCATTTAGGAATATGATTCCAGTTATTTGAATGACTGCTTCTCTGGCCAGCTTCTGACTATACTATCACTTTTCTTTCTCGGCTCGAGCCACCGGGGGGGGGGGGGGGGTCCGACTCTGGCCCCATATTGCCGGGTGCAGGCTGGTGTCAGCCACTTGGCGCATGTTTGGGGCCAGTTTCGGATCCCACTGGCGTCCGGACGTTGTGTGTTATATGTTCTATGCAAGCACTGTTGTTGTGTGTATGTGTTCCTCCCATGTTAGTGCCGGTTGGGATCAAGGATTGTTTCTCGATCTCCAACAGGCAACTTTATAGGTTTTTTTTAAAGGTGGCCCTTCTACACACTTTTGTTCAACGTGTTTTAGTGGTATTTAAATTAATTTTGTACTCAATATATGATAGGTAGTATCTTATGAGAATTATTTTTGAATTACATTTTCTAAATATTCATGTATTTGTGGTCGTTTGTCTCTCAGTGAGCCTCACTTTCTTCCAGGGTTACCTGTCTTTGGGGACCCGGTTTTTCTGTTGATACGCATGCGCCGTAGATAGCGGCGCGCAGGCGCACTTAGCGCGCCGCTGTCAACGGCGATATGCCGCGAGTGGCGGCTCCCGTGTGCATGCACGGGAGTGACGTCATCGCAGCTTCGTCAAATGACAGCGGCGGAGCAGCGAGACCCACCGAGAAGATGGATGCTCCGGACTACAGGGGACAGTGGTGACTTCGCTGGCTCCTGTGTCAGGTAAGTGACACATAATGGGCTACTATGCAATGCATAGTAGTCCATTATGCTTTTACCTTTGCAGGGAATCAAAGAGGAAGTAAACCCATCAGGGTTTACTTCCTCTTTAAATGCAAAAACAGGACATTAAGGCTCGGTTCACACAGGGGCAACACGACTTGCCGTGGCCAATCAGAGAATGAGCTCTCAGGGGGGAACTCCTTTTGAGAGCTGATAATTCTCTGAGAGTCGCCTCCGTGTAGACGGAGATCCGACTTGGAGTCGACCTCCATTGAAATCAATGGGTACCAGTCGCCTACAAGTCGGATTGAAGTAGTACAGGAACCTTTTCTGAAATCGGAGCGACTTCAGTAGTGTGCATTAAGACGGCTCTCATTCACTTACATTGATTTCTACATGTTGTGCGACCTGAGGTGACTTGGGGCGACTTGAAGTCGGATCTTAGTCGCCCCTGTGTGATCCGGCTCTAAAGAGAAACTGTCATATTAGCCACAGCTGAAGTTGCCCTCGGACACTGGAGTCTATTACTGCCCAACACCAGGAAGAGGTGCTGGACCCAAGTTAGAGTTGACCTCCATTGCTGGTTCCAAGTTAGAGTTGACCTCCATGGCATTGTGCACAGTAATGCGTCTTCCCAGGAACAAAGGCCACATCCTGGAGTTAGAAAATGTATCAAAGAATTTTTTGGAAAAAACCAAACCAGGGAAATGGGACATTAATGGTGCAATACTCAAAAAAGAAATATATATATAAAAAAAGTTTATAAATATTTTATTATAACAATCCCATAAAAACAAAGGTCATCCTTTATAGTCATACAAAATATTTTCTATACAACTTGCGATCCAGAAAGAGGTATGATTGAGGTAGTTGTGATTGGTTTATCCCGACATGTTTCGCTTATTGCTTCATCAGAGGATATGCCAACTACCAAGATAACAAAGTCAAACAATAAAGAAAAACATAAGTTAATTTTGCCAAGTCCAATACTTTAGACAATTTTACATAGCTTTGTATACATAATAAGACATATACATAATTAATACAAGGCATGAGTAGGGCTCCAGATGGATAGACATGCTCACCCTTATTTCACCAACCCATTCACCGCCATTTATCACTATAAAGGATGACCTTTGTTTTTATGGGATTGTTATAATAAAATATTTATAAACTTTTTTTATATATATATATTTCTTTTTTAAGTATTGCACCATTAATGTCCCATTTCCCTGGTTTGTTTTTTTCCAAAAAATTATTTGATATTCTAATCGGGATGAGGTGCTAACCAATGGGGTGTTGATGGAGGTTTGAATCAGTTCTTTATTTGAGTAGAAAATGTATCATCGAGCAGTGGACATGAGATTCTGCTATGTCAGTTATCAGTCAGGTTGTTTCAGACATGGTGTTAAAACAAAAGTGAGTTATGTCTTAAAAGCCTTAATTGTACCAGTCTCCAGTGACACTACCTTTTGTGGAAGCTGCATTTACCCACAACTTCAATTTTAGCAACAAAAAAAAAGAAAACAGTTGACTTTGTGCAGCACACCCAGGCATGTTACAGAGATCAGAATGACACGTCAGTAATTGCCGGGTGAGCATTTAAAGTGAGGAGGATTTCTCATTTAACCATTAAACGAACTACAACAAAGGTGCGGATAACAACGCTGGATTATGCTAATAGAGGGATGAAAGGTGACGCTCATCATTAAATTGTTACTAAAGCTAAATGCTGGTTTCTTTGAGTTCCTGAGAGCAGCTTATTCGGGGTTGATACACACTCCAAGGAAATGACTGCAAAAAAAAAAAAAAAATTGTAATACATTAAAGAAGATGTATATAACTCAAAAGTTACTTTGTGTGAAATTGCTTTAATAAATTTCCATCTAGATGGAAGATATTTGTAAATCTTCCTACATTTTTTTTCTGTCACTTAAATCACTTGACCCAGGTTATACCAAGCCAAGATAAAATTACCCCACTCAGTTAGCAAACATTAATGCACAATTTTATCCTTTTGAATGTTTTGACTACAGCTTTGCAAAATGACAAAATAATAATAATAGTTTCATTATTAACCTTAATATGAGACATCCTAAAATTTCTGAAAAACATAAGCAAAACCACATTAAAGTGGGATTGCACTGTGGAAAAAAATATTAAAAGCCAGCAGCTATAAATACTGCAGCTGCTGACTTTTAATAAATAGACACTCACCTGTCCCGGGGTCCAGCGATGTCGGCAGCCGAGGCCGATCGATCGCTCGGCTCTCAGCTGCTGCCGCCACCATTCTATGTGAGGGAATCAGGAAGTGAAGCACTGTGGCTTCACTTCCCGGTTCCCTACTGCGCATGCGCGAGTCGCGCAGCGCAATAGGAATTGTCCGCGCTGTCTCTAGGACCCGTGTGTGTCCCTGCAGACAGGGCGCAGGGACAGGAAGAGGCATAGGCTCCTGTGGGAGTCTATGCCCGGAAGTGGGTGTAAATACCTGTCTTTGACAGGTATCTGCACCCCCCTCCCCCCTGAAAGGTGCCAATTGTGACACCGGAGGGGGGGGAGGGTTCCAATCAGCAGAAGTTCCACTTTAGGGTGGAACCCCGCTTTAAATCAAATGAACCAGATCCTTGATAGTGCCCCTGAAGTTACAGTCCAAGGATGAGCAATACAAGCCACTTCTTACTTGCTCTGTGTATGCACTTTATATTGACATGTTTGGTTTTCTATCTTAAAAATTACGCTCTTGTAGTTAAAGTGGTTGTAAACCCATTTGTCTTACTTTTATCTACAGGTAAGCCTAGAGTAAGGCTTACCAATAGGTAGTGGAAATATCTAGTAAAAAAAATGTGCCTTGTAGTGCGCCAATGTCATCGGCGCATGCGCTGTGAAGAAACAGACCTCTGTGGCGTTTCTTCACCAGCGTGTCCAGGACCGAAGATTCCCGTGGCTCCGGCCAGTCACAGAGCCGGTGTCCGTGGCCCCGGAAGAGGGGTGAAGATGGACGGGACAGCGCAGGCTTTGTTTGCAAGTAAGTGTCACATAATGGGCTAGTATGCGATGCATACTAGCCCATTTTGTTTTTAATTTGCAGGGTTTGCACGGAGCAAAAGAGGAAGTAAAACCCATCTGGGTTTACTTCCACTTTAAAGGGGTTGTAAACCCTCTGCATTTTTCACTTTAATGTATTCTATACATTAAGGTAAAAAACCTCCTGTTGTGCAGCAGCCCCCCGAGCCCCCCTTTTACTTACCCGAGCCCTGCAATCCCCACAACGGTAACAAGCACACCACCCCGACTGGTGTCTTGTGTCCCGATTGGATAGATTGATAGCAGCGCAGTCATTGGCTTCCACTGTCAATCAAATCCAATGACACAGGGCTGAGTCCTGCTGCCTGTGTCAATAGACATAGAATGCATTAAGGTGAAAAACCTTGAGGGTTTACAACCCCTTTAAGTATGAATAATAAGTGCCTAACATTAAGTATTGCTTCAAATACATATAAAACATCCAATAAAAAAAAAATTAAAAAAATTTAATTTCTTCATCAATTTAGGCCAATATGTATTCTGCTACATATTTTTAGTAAAAAAAAAAAAAATCCCAATAAGCCTATATTGATTGGTTTGAGCAAAAGTTATTGCGTTTACAAACTATGGGATATTTTTATGGCATTTAATAGATTTTTTTCTTACTAGTAATAGTGGCGATCAGCGATTTTTAGTGGGACTGCGGTGAACAAATCGGACACCTGACATTTTTTTGGGGCCAAGGACATTATTACAGTGATCAGTGCTAAGAATATGCAATATGACTGTACTGACAATGGCAGGGAAGGGGTTAACATCAGGGGCGATCAAAGGGTTATGTGTGTGCCTAGCTGGTGCATGCTCTGACTGGGTGAAGACAGATCGGTATTCCTGCTTAGCAGGAACACAAGGTCTCTATCTTCTCCCCTGTCAGAACAGCGATCTGCCTTGTTTACATAGGCAGATCGCCATTCTGTCTCTCTCAGGAACAATGATTGGCTCCCCCTCTGTCCAATCAGTGTGCAATTGCACCTTCGGCGAAGCGCACATGCCCCCCAGTGTCTATTGCATGAAATGATGTTCAGGTACATGATTTCGTGCAATAGAGCCAACCTGCCGCAGTACAAGTATGTTAAGTGGTCGGCAAGTGGTTAAATCTATTTGTATACACAGAAAATTATCCTTCAGTGATGTTTTGATAGGATGACTGTATTTTATTGTCTCACGTTTGTGTATAATTTATGAATGTCAAATCTAGAGCATAAAACTCACTTTTATTTCCTGCAAATCATCTCATGCATTTGTGCGTGTGTAGTCGCCAGACTGTGAGATCACAGCATTAAAAATAGATTCAAATCTCCTTTAAATCACATTGCTGTATGCTGGAAGGTAATATTTTTATCAGCTATAATTTAAAGTGTACCTTTTAATGTTACACAAGGAAACCATTTTGCACCCGGACCAGTAAACTGTTGTTTAATCTACTGGGAACTGATGACATGTTGAGAAAATGTAAAATAGTAAAATAAAATGCTTCATTTAATGTGGCAATTGGCATATTTAAAGGGCTTTTCCACGATGTCAGAAACCATGAATAAGACTGAGACAGAAGTAAAATTAAATCACACTTGTTTATTAATAAAAATAAAAAGATAAATAGAAAAAGCGTAGTCAAGCATAGCCAGAGTCCAGTAACCAGATCGGGTAGTCAGCCAGTCCAAAGTTCAATAACCAGATCGGGTAATCAGCCAGTCCAAAGTTCAATAACCAGATCGGGTAATCAGCCAGGGCTGAAGTCAGGGATCCAAGGAGAGCAACTGCAAGCAGGATAAGAAGCCAGGAGGGATGTCAGCAAGCCAGTCTTGAAACAAACAGCAGGAGATGGTTCCTTGTGATGTGACCAACGCAAAGGCAAAGGAGAAGTGAGCTGGAAGGCTTTAAATAGGCAGGTCAGACGAGCATCATCGGGAACAGCTGGTAACTGTGGAAAGAGAAGAGAGCTGGCAATTAGCCGACAGCTGAGCGGCCAAGCCCAGAGGAGGAAGGGCTAAGCCAGCCCTGACACACGATTAGATATTGATTTATTGGCTTCTACCAGCCTTCCCTTGCAACTGTCACCAAATCAATAGCTTTTTCCCCAAAATGTGGAAAGATTGAATAATATTTTTTTAGCAGTGTTGTGCTCCTGAGTTCCAGGTACCAACTAACCATACATTGCGCACAGTACAACAATAATCAGCCAATGGGAACGCTTTTATCACTGAACGCATTGAATTTCTAATAAAGCAGAGTGTCTCTTGAATCAGTAAATTGTAAATTAGTAACATTCTTGTTTGCTTGGTAATTGGTCATGTTGTAGATTTTTGTAGGTATAAGCAGTGAAACCTATGCCTTTGATGTTTATTTTTAATCAGCATTTAGATGTTTTCGTTTTGCAGACTCCATTCCTTTTCTACAATAACTGCGCTCAGCTGTGTCCTTCCATTAGAGAAAAGATAATAATTGTATCAAATGAGTTAAACAAGAGGTGAGCTGGAACAGAGGAAGGAGTACGTTTGAGTTACATGCTAATTATTCACACAATGAGATGATAGTTGTATTTCTATGAAAGGACATAATTATCTTGCGGGTTTATGAGACAATTGGATACATATTATAGAACAATGCAGAAAATTCAAGTACCATAGTGACAACAGGCTGGGGGGGGGGGGGGGAGAATGTGATGTGTGAAAGATACAGACAGATTGAGCAAAGCAAAACCCTCATAAAATAGGTCTGTCATTAAAGATTTACCTGAATCAACACACAAAATGTTAGCCTTATCAAATGACATTATTATGAGGAGAAGGGTCCCTCCATCTTGCTTCCTACTGTAACTCAAAGTCTAGGCAAAGATCACATGGCCAAGGATATGGTTTGTGTTTACACTGTTAGAGACACTGGAGAGTAACCTGTTCCTGATCCTGTCTGGCAGACTGGCTGTGAGAAAAGATCACCACGTAGTGTACAAATATGGCTGTCCTTTGATTTTTATTAAACAACATACAGAAGCAATGACTTTGAAATACACTATATTACCAAAGTATCGGGACGTCTGCCTTTACATGCACATGAACTTTAATGGCATCCTAGTCTTAGTTTGTAGGGTTCAGTATTGAGTTGGCCCACCCTTTGCAGCTAGAACGGCTTCCACTCTTCTAGGAAGGCCGTCCACAAGTTTTTGGAGTGTGTTTATGGAAATGTTTGACCGTTCTTCCAGAAGTGCATTTGTTGAAATTAGGCACTGATGTAGACGAGAAGGCCTGGCTTGCAGTCTCCGCTCTAATTCATCCCAAAGGTTTTCAATCAGGTTGAGGTGCAAACCAGTCAAGTTCCTCCACCCTAAACTTGCTCAACTATGTCTTTATGGACCTTGCTTTGTGCACTGGTCCAAATCATTTGGTGGAGTTGGGATTATGGTGTGGGGTTGTTTTGCAGGGGTTGGGCTTAGCCCCTTAGATCCAGTTCAGGATACAAAGACATTTTGGATCATTTCATGCTCCCAACTTTGTGGGAACAGTTTGGGGATGGCCCCTTCCCTTTCCAACATGACTGCGCACAAAGCAGGGTCCATAAAGACATGGATGAGTGAGCTTGGAATGGACAAACTTGACTGGTCTGCACAGGTTGAGTCCTGACCTCAACCCGATAGAACACCTTTGGGATGAATTAGAGCGGAGACAAGCCAGGCCTTCTCGCCCACACCAGTGCCTAACCTCGCAAATGTGCTTCTGAAACCATGGTCAAACATTCCCATAGACACACTCTTAAACCTTGTGGACGGTCTTCCCAGAGTAGTTGAAGCTATTATAGCCGCAAAGAGTGGGCCAACTCAATACTGAACCCGACTAAGACTGGCATACCATTGAAGTTCATGTGTGTGTAAAGGCAGATGTCACAATACTTTTGGTAATATAGTGTATTAATTTACCAATATAGGATTATTTACATTCAGCAGATTTCCTTTATATGTAGACCTAAAAAAAAGAGAGAGGTTTTTGTGTTGCCCATAACAACCTAAATCAATTTTGTAGTGCAGGTCAGACAGCAAGAATTAACAGTTGGGTTAAACTGTACATTTATGGTATACATATACTTTTCAGAATGTTGTTTGCTGTCAGATTCATTAGAAAGTCACCTGCAATGTCTGGGAACCCTCAGGCAAGCTGTGCAATGTTTCTCGTTAGCCCCAGGTTTTGCCAACACCGCTGTATGCTCAGGACTTAAAGAGGAAGTAAACTCTCCCACTCTGATGCTTCTCTTCCTTTATTCCATTATAATAAGTAATTATCAGACTATAGCCACTGTAATCCAGCCCAAATCGCATATTACTTATTGTTTAAAGAAACTTTAAAAAACTTGTTTCCAGGGGTTAGGCAGCGCCATCTTAAGTATTGTTTTCTGAGTCCACAGTGGAGTGTATTTCTGCCCTTACATTGAGCACTTCCTGTACTGTTAACGAAGCCTCCTTCTCAATGCAACGTTTCTATGGCAACCCTGCTTCCCCATTCATAGCTGACTTGTTTATTTCATAGTATTTACTTGTGCCGATCTCTAATGTTTCCCTTTGTTAGTCTTATCAGCTTCAGCTGATAAGACTGCAGTAATGGCCAAGTTTACACTGTATGTGAGGTCACATGGTGTGTAGGAGGAAGCTCTGAATGATTGATTCTGAGGTCTCCTGGGAGTTCAGTGTTGTGTGCCGTTGGAAGTCCTGCTAACAGATAGATAAGTACATAGAGAGTGTGCCGTAAATCAGGGGAGATCTGGGCATGCTCAGTGACTTAATTCTACAGAACAACAAGGATTACAACAATACTAAGCAAGTAAGGAGATATCTACAAGCAGTGTTCATTAGGGTTTTTTATGCTGATTTACATGGGACAAAGTTGTGGGGGAGGGTTTACAACCACTTTAACCACCTCGCGCCCGCCCTATAGCCGAATGACGGCCGTAGAGCAGGCGCGTTCGTCCGGGTGGCCGTCCCTGGACGTCCTATTGTTTACTTCCGCAATGCGCGCCGCCGCGGGCGCGCATCGCGGAAGTTCTGTGTTCGCCGTGTCCCCCGGGGACAGGCAAACACAGATCGCTGTAAACGGCCAATCACAGCGGCCGTTTACAGCGTGATCGGCGTGTCCAATGGGAGATGATCTCATATGTAAACATATGAGATCATCTCTCAGCGCCGCTCCCCCTCCTCACACAGAGTGTGAGAGGGGAGAGATGAACGGCTGCAGCGGCAGCCGTTCTGCTTCGATCTGTAAAAAAAAAAAAAAAAAAAAGTAAAAAAAAAAGTGCCATCCTCCCCCAGCAGTGCCATCCATCCTCCCCCAGCAGTGCCATCCATCCTCCCCCAGCAGTGCCATCCTGCCCCAGTGCCATCCACCCCAGTGCCATCCACCCCAGTGCCATCCACCCCAGTGCCACCTGCCCCCAGTGCCATCTGTCATCAGTGCCACGTATAAGTGCCATCTGTCATCAGTGCCACGTGTCATCAGTGCCACATAGTGCCATCTGTCATCAGTGCCACGTATTAGTGCCATCTGTCATCAGTGCCACGTATCAGTGCCATTTGTCATCAGTGCCACCTGTCAGTGTCACGTGCCATCTGTTGTCACGTGTCATCAATGCCACTTATCAGTGCCATCTGTCATCAGTGTCACGCGTCATCGGTGCCATGTATTAGTGCCATCTGTCATCGGTGGCACGTATTAGTGCCACGTATTAGTGCCATCTGTCATCAGTGCCACGTATTAGTGCCACGTGTCATCAGTGCCACATATTAGTGCCACCTGTCATCAGTGCCACATATTAGTGCCATCTGTCAGTGCCACATATTAGTGCCATCTGTCATCAGTGCCACGTGTCATCAGTGCCATGTATAAGTGTCATCATTGCCACGTATCAGTGCCATCTGTCATCAGTGTCACGTGTCATTGTCCTGGTGCTTCAAAAGTGTAATAAATAGTCAGCAAGTTAGATGTGTAATTTATGTTCCTAGAACACGTGATGGCGCTTCCTGCATGTTGGGCCTCTCTATGTGGCCAGGCTGTGAAAAAGTCCCACACATGTGGTATTGTAATACTCAGGAGGAGTAGCAGAATTTTTTGGGGGTGTCATTTGTGGTATACACATGCCATGTGAGAGAAATAACCTATTACAATGACAATTTTGTGGAGAAAAAAAAAAAATGAAAAATCTTAATTTTGCAAAGAATTGTGGGAAAAAAATGACAACATCAAAAACCTCACCATGCCTCTTACTAAATACCTTGGAATGTCTACTTTCCAAAAAGGGGTGATTTGGGGGGTATTTGTACTTTCCTGACTTGTTCGGGTCACAAGAAGCGAGATAGGCCACCAGTACATCAGATGTGATCAATTTTGTGCGATTCGCACCACAGCTTGTAGACTCTCTAACTTTCACAAAGACCAAATAATATCCACTAATTTGGGTTATTTTTACCAAAGATATGTAGCAGTATAAATTGTGGCCAAAATGTATGAAGAAAAATTAATAATTTGCATAATTCTGTCACAGAAACAAAGAAATATGCGTTTTTTTTTCAAAATTTTCGGTCTTTTTTCATTTATAGCGCAAAAAATAAAAACCCCAGAGGTGATCAAATACCACCAAAAGAAATCTCTATTTGTGGGAAAAAAAGGACAAAAAATTCATTTGGGTACAGTGTTGCATGACTGAGTAATTGTCATTCAAAGTGTGAGAGCACCGAAAGCTGAAAATTGGTCTGGGCAGAATGGTGTTTAAGTGCCCAGTAAGCAAGTGGTTAAGAACCACCTTCAACAAATAGACAAACGGTGGACAGACAAGCCACAAATTTGTTCTAATATGCCTTTTCTGCCTTAATTGTCTCTTCCAGAGCGACAGCAGAGAAACGGTTTTAGAAATGTCGTTTTTGTGAGCGCATGAATTTAATTTTTTTCTGAAAGTAAGCCAATACCTCAGACAAAACTTATCTGCAGACGTGTTCTGTACTGTGTCTTAGATCCTGAAAGAGTAAACATCATTTTGTCAGCGGAAAAACAACTTTTTTTTTTTCTTAGTAAGTCATACCAACCAAAAAATGATTCAGGTTTGGGTGGATGTTCCAAGCTGAAGTAACATACCAGTTTTTATATCTGCACCTGGTTTCCCAGCTACTATGTATGATGAAGTCCCTCCCTCATTTCTTTAACTTTATGGAGAGTGCGGCGAAAGGTGCGAGACTGCGAGGTGGGAGTGGTCAGAGCCAGGAGTTTGATAAAGGGGACACTGAGCTACACAGATATGTCACATTTTCTCTGGCCAATAAATAATACAATTCCGTGCTAGAGATTTCAGTAGCTAGGCAGCTAACATCCAAAGTTTGACATACAAAAAAAAAACTAAAGAATGTTCAAGTCTACATTTTCACCTTGAACATTTTCTCTGGTGACTTTGTAAATAAAGTGACCATTGAAGTGCCTTGAAGATGTTAGAAGCCGGTGTGTCATTTAGACCACGTCTCCATCTATAACTGGAACGCTCAGTTTTGTTTTTGTCAGTTGATTAAAAAGTCACCAGAGGCAAAGAGGAAATTTAGATTATGTCCTTTAGATTTTTGGGTCTGTAATATGTTTAGACTATTTGGAAATAGGCCTGTGTGTTTTTGCATAAATGTTTTTAAACAAATCAGGCAATGCAGGGGAGGTCTGTTTTTTATATTTGTCCTTAGGAAATGTTGACCTTGGACAAGCCCATTTTTTTACAGAGAGAAATACGTGGACAAGCTTGAATGACTGCACCTTCCTTCTCTGTGTGTTTGATACATTATAAAAAATAATGGCTTCAGGCACCATTTGACTTGTGAAATGCAACATACCTGTAGACCAGGGATATGCAATTAGCGGACCTCCAGCTGTTGCAGAACTACAAGTCCCATGAGGCATAGCAAGACACTTGACAGCCACAAGCATGAGACCCAGTGGCAGAGGCATGATGGGGCTTGTAGTTTTGCAACAGGTGGAGGTCCACTAATTGCATATCCCTGCATCACTAAATGGTGGACCGCGGTCCAGACCTGCACGGGGTGACAGTCCAGCCTGGACCGTCACGGCCTGCACCATTTATCTGCCTGTTTGTTCTTTTGTTCCTCCTGCCACTGCTGTCATCTTGACAGCAGAGTAGGAAGTGTGATTGGTCTGCATGGAGAGTAGGAGCTGCTCCACTTTTCAAGTGGCTGATTGGTTGCTACAACGCAGGGCGGCCCTATCAATAAATCACCCAATTGTTAACAGGAGAAATAGTATGCTTCTGTTTTCCATCTAGACCAATAGCACCTCCTGCTCTCTACTAAGAATGGTAGGACAGGAAGGGGAGGGACGAGCATACTGATGTATAGGAAAGGAAGCTGTGCTGTTAAGGCAGGCAGTTATGTAAATGGTGGACCGCTATGTAAAGGGGGGGCTCTGAGATGTAACAGGGGTGCTATGATGTAATGGGGGAGTGCTAATTGTGTTTGATGTGGCCAGGGCTGTGATGTAAATGGGGGACATTATATAAATGGGGGGGCTGTGATGTAAAGGAGGTGCTATAAAGTAAAGCAGTAATTGTGTTGCAAAAAGGGGGGGGGGTGACTTTTATGATGGGGACTGTGATGTAAAGATGAGGGACTACGATGCAAAGGGGGGACTGCAATGCAAACCGGTGGAACCATGATATAAAGATGGGGATTATGTTGCAAAGGGGGAAACTGTAATATAAAGATTGGGACTTTGTTGCGAAGGGGGGGCTGTGATTTAAAAGGGGGGGACTGTAGTGGAAAGGAGGGAACTGCGATGTGAAGATAGGAGACTGTTGCATAGGGGGGCTGTGATGTAAAAGATTGCACTCTGATGTAAATATTGCATTGCGATGTAAATGGGGGTCCTTGTGATGTGAAGGGTGGGCTGAGTAATAACACAAGCATGAGATTCAGACCTCTTCTGGAAGAAAATTTTGCTGACTGGACCTCAGTGAATTTTAATTCTATACCCCTGCTGTAACTTGCACTGAGCTGTAAGCCCTTGTACACACGGTCGGAAATTCGGAAGGAAAATGTCCGATCGGACCGTGTTGTCGGATAATCCGACCGTGTGTGGGCTCCATCAGACTGTTTCCGTTGGAATGTCAGACGGACAAAGTTTGAGAGCTTGGCCACGCATGCTCAGATTAAATTCCTAGACCAAAGCTTTTGGCTACTAGCCTGAACATAGTCCCGTCAAAACTAAATAACGTCATCACGTTCTGAACGATCGGATTTTCCGACAACTTTGTCTGACTGTGTGTATGCAAACACTAGTTTCGGGCCAAAATCCGATGGATTTTGTTGTTGGAATGTCCGACCCGTGTGTACAAGGGCTAAGGGCTATAAACCATCCCAAGCATATTCAACCCCATGTATTTACATTATAATGGGATTACAATTACAAAATAGTTCAATGCAGAAGGTAACAGCTTATTTTGCCTCTCTTGTAGCTCTAAATCTACCAGCTATTGTCATATATCTTATGTAACGCAAGGAGCCTGAGGATGCCCAATTTCACAAAACCCAGCCAGCTTCCCTTTTTCTATACAGGGCTGCTCTCAGTTCTCCTGATACAATGACAGGAAGGCAGCAAAGCAATACAGGACCCATACACGCTGTGTTTTCTCAAAACTGCATTGATTCTCCTGCCCACATGCTGGTGTGGGATATCTGACATTGAGGGTTCATGCGCACTAGGAAGCAAAAAAAAAATGGCAGAACTGCTGGCAGAAAAAACAGCAGAAAAAATGCCCATATGGAGCATATTGTACACGTGTTTAGGTGCGTTTACATTTGTAAACATTTTTTGCCCAAAACACTAGAAAGAATGTATACTTAAACTGGAGTTCCACTCCTAAAAATGTTTTTGCTCCCCTTTTCATGACTGTTGCTAGGGGGTCCCTCGTAATCTGCTTCTTCCTCTCCCTGGCGCCTGACGTCATTTCCCTTGACGCCCGTGCTCACTGGTTCTTCTGGGAGATGCTTGTCATTTCCTAGGAGTCACTGGGGAGCGCCTAGGGCTTCGTTGCCATTATAACGGAGACGGGCACTTCCGACGACGCTGCCTGTTGTGATGGCAACGTCAGCAGTGTACGGCACATGCGCGAGAATGGGTGGTGTGCATGTTGGTCACTCGGCTGCACCAGAGCCCGGAAGATGGTGCTTGTGGGCTTCACATGCCCAAACGCACTATGGAAACTGCCAGCAACGAGGAATATAAGGCCCCTTTCACACGGACGATCCGTTCAGGTCCGCCTGTCAGTTTTTCAGGCGGACCTGAACGGATGCTCCATAGAGGTCTATGGAGCGTCGGATGTCAGCGGTGACAAGTCCGCCTACATCCGACCCGCTCCGATCCGAAAAAGTGTGACGGAGGAAAAAGCTATTTTTCCATCAGTCATCGGATTGGGTGACGACGGACACTGCGGTCCGTAGTCATCCGATCTCCCATAGGGGAGAGCGGCTCTGTGACAGGTCCGTCACGGCGCAGTGTGCAGAGACGTACCCGTCATCTTCCTGCTCGGCGGAGATCGCTCCGGCGATCCCCGCTGAGCAAGCGGATATCCACGGGGCGGATCAGCACTGATCCGCCCTGTGTGAAAGGACCCTAAGATATATTCATTCCTCTTTGAAATTGGCAATTGAGCACAGAAAAGTGAGTGCTCTAAATAATCGTTAGAATTAAAACATATTAATCCTAAAAAAAAAAAATCAACAGTGAGAACACCGCTTTAAAACCACTTGACACGCCTAAACGCAGCTGTTTGTAAATGTTAGCATGCTATTTAGAATTTTTTTTATACTGTAGATGGTCATAATCCTCTGTTACAGGAAGTGGTCAGGAAAGTTAAAGGGATTGTACCACAACTGTGCACTGAATGGGAGAAAGCTAATTTGTGTCTCTCCTATGTCTTTATTGATTCACATTCCCAGGAGATAAACAGACACTGGGAACACAATACAGGAAACACAAACATCGCAAATGAGGACCAAGACAGAGGAAGATCCATCAGTTTCTGTCACTCCATTTCAGTATAGTGACAGCCCTGTATGAAAATGCATCAGAATTGGTGAAGTCTGATTCTTAGCCCTTGTACACACGGTCGGACATTCCGACGGAAAATGTCCGATCGGACCGCGTTGTCGGATAAACCGACCGTGTGTGGGCTTCATCTGACTTTTTCCATCGGAATGTCCGACCAACAAAATTTGAGCGCTGGATATATAAATTTTCCGACAATATGATCTGATCGGACTTTGTCTGATCGTTTGTAGAGAATTCCGATCGGACAAAGTGCCACACATGCTCAGATCAAATTCCTAGACCAAAGCTATTGGCTACTAGCCGCAGCGTAGTCCAGTCGTAACGAAATAACGTCATCACGTTACGAACGATCGGATTTTCCGACAACTTTGTCCGACCGTGTGTATGCAACACAAGTGTCGGAAAAAATCTGATGGTTTTTGTTGTCGGAATGTCCGACCCGTGTGTACAAGAGGCTTATATGCCTGAAAATGCAAACCAGGTGGAGTGCTGCATTATCTATATTTAATTATAATGGAAAACACATTTGCTAGCCTAATTAAAATGCAAAACTTTGTTTTAAAAGTACAGACAGAAATGCTGTATCATTCAACCTCCAGACGTTATACAGATTATATGGGAAATATGTCATTTCCATACACTGTGACACATGGCTCTTAAAGAGGAAGTAAACCCCGCCAAAAAAATTCTAATTTTCAAATGTTTGGATATTTATTAACATCAGCAATCATAATAACTATAAATAATCCAAAAACGAGCGTTATAAATACCTTTTTTTAGAAGTTTTATATTACACTATCTTCCGGGTATCACCCGCGCCATTGTTAGTGCTGATTTTAGAAGCCTTTGCGGACGTCATTTCCGCCCTTAGTTGGTGTCCCTCACGAAATCTCGCACATGCGCCGTAGCGTCATAACTAAGCCTCGATCTCGATTGCCGTTACTACGGCAACAGCATTTCATCACATGAAATGCCGATCAAGGCTGTAATATATGTAGTGAACAGCATAGCTGTTTCCTTATATATATTTAAACGCATGACCAATTTATTACTCGAACATAGGCATTATAGATTTATTCAACTTAGTTTTAGATGTAATAACCTGGAAAAACTATATTTAAGAAAACATTAAAGAAGAAAATTTGGTTTTCTATTTTCTCTGCTCTGATTCACTCCCCTGCGTGACGTCTTGTTCAGTCACAAGGGGGAGTATCAGGAAGAGCAGAATGATATCTAC
Organism: Lithobates pipiens; assembly: GCF_037356315.1. Classification (NCBI taxonomy): domain Eukaryota; kingdom Metazoa; phylum Chordata; class Amphibia; order Anura; family Ranidae; genus Lithobates; species Lithobates pipiens. The sequence goes on along the minus strand of NW_027507696.1, from coordinate 4,075,249 downwards.
ATCACGAGACTTCTCCTCTGTGCCAGTCACAGGAGAATCTCACGTACATTACAATGCAGGCAAGCCGAAAAAACACACGCGGCATAGGATGCATGCCGCGCTTGAAAGTCCATACTGCGCAATCGCGCATGACGTCATGGACCATAAAAAGGCGATTTTTATCAAAACTAAACAGGTAAGTGCACTTTCTCAGGCAGCGATCAGCTGCCTGTGTTAAGTAGTATCTGACAAGCTAAACATGTATCTGAAGGTTTACAACCACTTTAACCTCCCTGGCGGTGATCCCGAGTCTGGCTCGGGTTGGGATTTCAGTACCATAAGGCCCCTTTCACACTGGGGCGGGAGCGGCGTCGGCGGTAAAGCGGCGCTTTACCGTCGTTTTAGCGGCGGTCTGCGGGAGCGCTAGCGGGGTGGTTTTAACCCCCGCTAGAGGCCGAAAAAGGGTTAAACCCGCCCGCAAAGCGCCGCTGCAGCGGCGCTTTGCCGGCGGTATTGCCGCGCTGTCCCATTGATTTCAATGGGTAGGAGCGGTATAGGAGCGGTGAATACACCGCTTCTTCACCGCTCCAAAGATGTGGCTAGCAGGACTTTTTTCACTGTCCTGCCAGCGCACCGCCCCAGTGTGAAAGCCCTCCGGCTTTCACACTGGAGTTAAAGGGGCCGGTTTTTTTCAGGCGCTACACAGGCGCTATTTTTAGCGCTGTAACGCCTGAATACCGCCCCAGTGTGAAAGGGGCCTAAGCGGTAACCCCGAGCCAGACTCAGGATCACATTGCTGGATACAGGGAGACTTGCTTACCTTGTCCCCTGGATCCAGCGATGTCCCCCCCGCTGTGTGTGGGAGCCGTCCTCCTCTCGATTCACACAGTGCCCATGTGCCGCCGAGCTTCGTTCCCTGCGACGTTACCACGCACGGACGCGGAGATCGGCGCCAAATTCAAAAAAGTAAAAATACACAAAACACACACAGTACTGTAATCTTACAGATTACAGTACTGTATAAAAAAATTACACATCCCCTTTGTCCCTAGTGGTCTGTGCAATGCCCTGCATGTAGTTTTATATTATAAATACTGTTTTTTCTGCCTGGAATTTGGAGATTGCCCATAGCAACCAAAAACTGTCCCTTTATGTCAAAAGTGATTTTAGACCAACTAGAAAACAGCGATAATAAAATAGAATCACTTGCAGAATTGAGCGACAGCGATTTGTGGGGAGATCCGTCATCAAACACTAAATCTAATGACAGCGCCAATTCTGCAAATGAGCAAATTTCTGTGTTTTTGGATTTGATTACATTATTGAATAATTTTTATTATTATTTATTATCATTATTTATTATATTATACATTTTATCATACCCGGGATGTCTGCTAGACTCTGGTTTGAAGAGATTTAAGAGAGTTATTCCTAAGAATTGCAGACCTACAATATAAAAACGCCAAATTTCCATGCAAAATAATTGTACCGCTTTCGGCACGTAAAATCCAAACTAATCATCCCGCCAGGGAGGTTAAAGGGGGAACCAACAAATTTCTGTATTGTATACAAAAGGTGCTACTGCATACTTCAGCGCAAACTGCTAATTCTGACTTGTAGCCAAGTTGGAGTTTTGTCCCTCCTCCAGCTTCCCACAATACAGTGCACACACCGCAGTAACTATAAAATAGGCGCTTATATTTCAGTGCGTTTTTTTTTTAAGATGGTGATGGATTCCCTTTGTAGCAGAGAGGAGCTCAGCAGGTGTTTAAATAAATCATCCACCCATTATAAAAAAAAAATTATATCTCAAAATACTCTGGTTTATTATAAACGCATGTGCATTGTTTAGTATCATAGATTCACAAAATTTCTTATGTAGTATGTGTATATCCACATTATGCACACGTGTTTTTGGTGATGAAGGGTCCGAGATGGGGCTGCAACTAACGATTATTTTCATAATCGAATAGTTGGCTGATTATTGTTTCGATTAATCGGTTAATAATCTTAAACAGTGTGGTGTATAATTTAGTTAGTATGTAAAGTTTAAAAAAAAAGACAATTTATTCTTAAATATCTCTGTATGCAGTACCAACTATATGGTAAGTATACTGTATATACTATTAGAGGAGATATACTGTATATACTATTAGAGGAGATATACTGTATATACTATTAGAGGAGATATACTGTATATACTATTAGAGTATATATACTGTATATACTAATAAAGGGTGAATCTGGTAAATATCAGAGATCAAATCTTTTCTAAACAGCCAGCAGCTGAAAAAAATACAGATGTGAACGTGTCCCATAGGAAACAATGTAAATGAACTGTAGTGCGTTTCTGCAAAAAGCACCAAAAAACACATAGATGTGAACCAGGTCTAAGACTTTTAGTAACCTAATGGAGTTAAAAAACTAAAATTAGCTCTGCATAGTACAAAAAAAAAAAGCAGATAATCACTACTGCTAGGGGTTATTTTTTTTACTGTAGAACAGTGAAAGTAATATTTACAGTAGCGATTATTTGCTCTTTACTATAAAGGGCTCATTTTAGTTTTTTTAACCCCATTATGTTACTGGCCGATTAATCAATTATCAAAATAGTAATCGATTAATTTCATAATCGATTAATTGATTAGTTGTTTCAGCCCTAGTCCAAGATCAGTAAAGCCAGAGACAGTTTTGAAATTGGGTGCAACCAACCTGTTGGATTTACATGCGATTATTGCTAGTAGCTGTGTTCTCCCAGCAGAGGGTGGCTTCTCCTGCCCCCCCATCGGGATAACACCATGGCTCCCCAGGAGAGATTCACCCATTAACACTGACTGTGTTGATGGGAGAATCAAACTTGTTCTTTTCCTGCAAGCCATGGTTGCAGGAAAGAGAATCGCTAAATCTATGCCTGGCTTAATGCTAGTAAAATTCAGCTCAGAGTAGCAGTTGATCTTTATCAGATGTAACAAATGGCTCCCTATGGTGTAAGCTACACAAGTAGTGTGTAGTAGTAATTAAAGTACAACTAAAAGTTTTTTTATGTCTAAACAAGTAGCTAAACCAGTTAGTATGTAATGCACACGACTCATTTTACCTTCTCTGACTGAGCCAAATCCTCCTTTAGAGGGATTCCACCTACAAAAAAAATATTAAAAGCCAGCAGCTATAAATATTACAGATGCTGACTTTTAATAAACAGACGCTCACCTGTCCCGGGGTCCAGCGATATCAGCAGCCAAGACCGATCGATCGCTCGGCTCTCGGCTGCTGCCGCCGCCATTCTGGGTGAGGGAATCAGGAAGTGAAGCATTGCGGCTTCACTTCCCAGTTCCCTACTGCGCATGCACGAGTCGCACAGCACACTAGGAATGGTCCGCGCTGTCTCTGGGACCCGTGTGTGTCCCAGCAGACAGCGCAGCGGGACAGGAAACGGCATAGACTCCCATGGGAGTCGGTGCCCGGAAGTAGGTGCAAATACCTGTCTTAGACAGGTATCTGCACCCCCCTCCCCCCTGAAAAGGTGCCAACTGTGACACCGGAGGGGGGGAGGGTTCAGATGAGCGGAAGTTCCACTTTAGGGTGGAACTCCGCTTTTGTGTCTCCCATTCGCCTACACCAAGACTTTGCAGATCACAGTGGGAACAGAGGCAGTGCTGTCAGTCCAGAAAGCAGTGGGCAGGACAAGGTATATGAGACTGGCCAGAGACTCTCCTGATCGCCGATCCGAGCAAGGGGTCGATCCCGACCCCTTATCACGTGATCAGCTGTCAGCCAATGACAGCTGATCATGTGATACAATGGAGCCGGTAATTGGCTATTATTCCTCCTCGCGCTGACAGCGAGAAAAAAAGAGCCGATCACCGGCGGCCGTGTTCGGGACATCAGTCCCGTTTACGGCCAGCCCTGCCAGTGCCCACCTGCCCCCTGCCAGTGCCACCTCAATAAAAAATAAGTGCCCCCCATCAGTGCCACCCAGCAGTGCCCACAGTGCCACCCAGCAGTGCCCACAATCTGCCTCAACAAAGGTGTTGCACCCCAGTGACACATATCCGTGCCCATCAGTGTTATCTACCAGTGCCCATCAGTGCCGCCCATCAGTGCCACCTATCAGAGCCACCTATCAGTGCCCATCAGTCCCATCTATCAGTGGTACCTATCATTGCCCCTTAGTGCCACCCATCCGTGCCATCTTATGTGTGCCCATCCGTGCCGCCTTATGTGTGCCCATCCGTGCCGCCTTATCTGTGCCTATTAGTGCCGCCTTAACTATGCCTATCAGTGCCCACCAGTGCAGCCTATCAGTGCCCACCAATGCAGCCTATCAGTGCCCACCAGTGCATCCTATCAGTGCCCACCAGTGCCGCCTCATCAGCGCACTTCAATGAAGGAGAAAAATTACCTGTTTGCAAAATTTTATAACAAACTATTAAACATGATTTTTTCTTTGCATCTTTTTTTGTTTAGCAAAAAATAAAACTCCCAGCTGGAATTAAATACCACCAAAAGAAAGCTCTATTTGTGGGAAAAAAATGATAAAAATTTCATTCGGGTACAGTGTTGTATGACCGCGCAATTGTCGTTCAAAGTGCATCAGCGCTGAAAATTGGTCTGGGCAGGAGGGGGGTTTAAGTGCCCAGTAAGCAAGTGGTTAATCAGATTAGAGAAAAATTGGATGAAAGATCAAGTTGTACCTTTTTGGAAACTGGAATGGTGAGAAGTTTGTGTATTAACATCGTACTTGTAGTAATGAAAACCACCCGCAGTTGCCCTCTATACTGTATACACGTGTACTGCTCAAAAGAAATTTCATGCAAGCTTTATTCAATAAACATTTCCTCGGTGTGCGGAGTAAAGCCTGCTTGTTCTGCTTCTTCTGCTTGTTCTTAGTTTCTCTTGCTGAAGAATGTGCATTTTATCTTTACATTTGCAGTGCTTTCTCTTGCTTTATTTTAGGTAGCGTACAGCAGATTTAATTGTTCTCCAAAGCATTACTTAGCCTCTGTCCAGTGTAGGATATAATCTGCTGTGGGCTGATAAGCTGGTCCCGCTCGTTATAAAGCGGCCGACGTTTTGTTATGAGATGCAGCGATGGCCACCTGGGTACATACAGCCAAGGCCATAAATAACTATCAAATAGCCAGGACGTCATTTATCATGATTGCTGCAGGTGCGGACAGCTGAACATTGGTGCTTAGCAGGTGAGAGTGTTGCCATCAAACCCAGGAAAGATTGCCTATTTAACCTCAAAATATCACAATGAAAAACCTACTGTCTCAACCACTTTCAGACCGGACCATTTTGCTGGTCAAAGACCAGACCACTTTTTGCGATTCGGCACTGTGTCGATTTAACTGACAATTGCGCGGTCGTGCGACGTGGCTCCCAAACAAAATTGACGTCCTTTTTTTTCCACAAATAGAGCTTTCTTTTGGTGGTATTTGATCACCCCTGCGGTTTTTATTTTTTGCGCTATAAACAAAAATAGAGCGACAATTTTGAAAAAAATGCATTTTTTTTTTTACTTTTTGTTATAATAAATATCCACCAAAAATATATATAAAAAAAAAATCAGGAAGGGGGTAAATCCTTCCGGCACTAAAGTGGTTAAAGTCTGCCGTCACTTGGGGACAGAACTAGGGCTGAAACAACTAATCGATTAATCGAAAACTAATCAATTATGAAATTCACCGATTACTGTTTTCATAATCGATTAATCGGCAGTAACATATTGGGGTTAAACAAAAAAAAAAAAACAACTAAAATAAGCCCTTTATAGTACAAAAAGAGCAAATAATCACATCTGTAAATATTACTTTCACTGTTCTACAGTTAATAAATTAACCCATTACATTAGTGATTATCTCTATACTATACTATAAGGCCTCTTTCACACGGGGCGGATCAGTAATGATCCGCCCTGTGATGATCCGCTCGCTCAGCGGGGATTGCTCCGTTGTCCCCGCTGAGCCGGCTGCGGACAGGGCGGTCTCCGCACACTGTGCGGGGACCGCCCTGTCAGCTCTCCATTCTCCTCTATGGGGATCGGACGAGCACAGACCGTGTGTCCGTGTTCATCCGATCCGCTCTGCAGACGGACAGAAAAATAGGATTTTCCTCCGTCTGCAGAATCGGACATTTGCGGAGGCGGACAATAGCGGGTGTCTGCGGATGCTCATCCGCAGACACCCGCTATCCCATAGGGATGAATGTATGGCCCGTATTTCATCCGCAAACGGATGGATGAAATACGGACATACCATCCGCATGTGTGAAAGGGGCCTAAAGGGCTAATTTTAGTTATTTTTTAACCCCATTATGTTACTAAACGTCTTAGACCTGGTTCACATCTCTGTGTTTATTGGTGCTTTTTGCAGAAATGCACTACAGTGGGAAACCTTCACATCTGAAAGGGTCAGGGACTTTTAATGCAACATGGTGCTTTATTGGTTCAATATACTTCAATAAAGAAGCTGCAGAAAAGCAATGTAATGAGTTTTTGCAGCAATTTGTGTTTTTCAATCTGCCCCAAAAAAATGTAAAAATGCAAATTGCAGTAAAATCACGTGCGCAAAAATAAAAACGTACAGCAAAAAGCACTGCAGAAACAGATCAAAAGCAAACTGCGTAGGTGTGTACCGAGCCTTATGCTGACCACCCGGATCAATTTTCAGATGAGAATATTCAGACGAAAAATCTTTGTACAGATTTACAATTACAAGGTTATACAAGAAACTGGATTGTAATCTAGATCTCCTAGGCGAACATTTGCTGCCTGTAATCGGCCTGCAATCGGATACTCCATTGTAAATGATATAGATTACTGTAATTTTGTTTTATAAAGTAGAATGCAGGTCGGGCTTTGCTCTCCGTATGCTTTGGAATTTTGTGTGAAGGAGAGCTGCACGAGGGCTTGGATAATGTGTTCTGTCTAGGGCTGCAACTAACGATTATTTTCATAATCGATTAGTTGGCTGATTATTGTTTTGATTAATCGGTTAATAACCTTTAAAAAAAAAAAAAAGAAAAAAAAAAAGTGGGTCAAATTGAAGTTCATTTTCAACCACAATGACGGGAAAATTTGGAAATAGAAAACTTCTTAGTCAAAGGAATTATCAGACAGTGGATGTGGTTTTCGTTCAGAAATTACACTCATTTTAAAAACAGAATGTTAAAAACAAGTGAAAATTTCAAACAAAATTCTTTCATTCAGCGAATGTACAACCAAAAAACCACATCCACAGTCTGACAATTCCTTTGAGTAAGAAGTTTTCTATTTCCAAATTTTCCTGTCATTGTGGTTGAAAATGAACGTCAATTTGACACACTTTTTTTTTTTTCTTTTTTTTTTAAAGGTTATTAACCGATTAATCGAAACAATAATCAGCCAACGAATCGATTATGAAAATAATCGTTAGTTGCAGCCCTAGACAGAACACATTATCCAAGCCCTCGTGCAGCTCTTCACACAAAATTCCAAAGCATACGGAGAGCAAAGCCCGACCTGCATTCTACTTTATAAAACAAAATTACAGTAATCTATATCATTTACAATGGAGTATCCGATTGCAGGCCGATTACAGGCAGCAAATGTTCACCGAGGAGATCTAGATAACAATCTAGTTTCTTGTATAACCTTGTAATTGCTTTGCTGTGTTCAGAAAAAACAGATGGGAATACGCCACCGAATAAACAGATTACCGTATATACTCGAGTATAAGCCGAGATTTTCAGCCTCTTTTTTGAGGCTGAAAGTGCCCCCCTCGGCTTATACTCGAGTCATCGCTGTCTGCCCGCTCGATCAGCGTGTCGAGCAGACAGACAGCGGCCATTCTATAATTCAAAAGCCGCGCCTCCGGCTCCGCCTTCGCCTGTGATAGGCGGAACACTGAATTTCCCAGCAGCCTGTGTTCCGCCTATCACGGACATCGTATCATCCTCGTACTACGGACGAGGATGATACGATGTCCGTGATAGGCGGAACACAGGCTGCTGGGAAATTCAGTGTTCCGCCTATCACAGGCGAAGGCGGCGGCGCAGCTTTTGAATTTTACAATGGCCGCCGAGGCGCCGACGAAGAGGGCACGGGACGGAGGCAAGGCAAGGCACGGCACGGGACGGGACGGGACGGAGGCAAGGCACGGCGGCACGGCACGGGACGGAGGCAAGGAGGCAAGGCACGGGACGGAGGCTCGGGACAAAGGCTCGGGACACAGGTAGGCTGGACACACACACACACACACACACACACACACACACACACACACACACACACACACACGGATGGATGGATACACACACACACAGGGATGGATGGATGGAGACACACACACACAGGGATGGATGGATGGAGACACACACACACAGGGATGGATGGATGGATGGATGGAGACACACACACACAGGGATGGATGGATGGATGGACACACACACACACAGGGATGGATGGACGGACACACAGGGATGGACGGACACACAGGGATGGACGGACACACAGGGATGGACGGACACACACACAGGGATGGACAGGCATGTCTCACCCTCGGCTTATACACGAGTCAATAAGTTTGCCAGTTTTTTTGGGGGTAAATTGGGGGCCTCGGCTTATATTCGGGTCGGCCTATACTCGAGTATATACGGTAATTCAAAACACCACTAAATGTTGTTTTATAATGTAACCCATGTTTTTTTTTGTTTTTTTTTAAAGTTAAAGCGGGCTTCCACCGCCATTTTTTTTTTTTTTTTGTCTTAATCATCATAAGTAACTATTCTAATTTAGTTACTTACTTGTATCAGTTCTTACTGTGTCGTGCATCTGTTTTTCGCCTGCAAAAAATCTTTAGAAAAACGTCTCCTGACGTTTTCCATTTTGCCTGTGGGCATGTGAAGCCCACAGGCATTGTCTTCCGGGACACAGTGCAGCTAATGTCCCAGCATGCACCGCCCGTCTAATCTGCTCTCTCGCGCATGCGCAGATTATACCGCTCGAGCGCTGACAACAGCGAAAACTGGAGCCTGGGCGCCGCACAGACTCCTGGGAAATAAAAACAACGATCCCAGGAGCCCCTGCGGCCGACAGGAAGAACTGACCTGCCGCTGAAAAGCCCCGCCCATATCTGCAGCAGCACCGCCCCTTTCTGGAATCTCCAGGGGCAGGAGATTTGAAAGAAGAAGAAAACAGAAGAAGACACCAGCAAGGTAAGGGGGATATCTAGCGAGGGAAGGGGGCGATCACATAGGCATAGGACTAGGAATTCGGGTGGAGCTCCGCTTTAACCGTAATCTTCCCTCAATTCATAGAGTTTACATTATTTGTGTGCAGGGTGTCCATTTAATCACCATGCTCAGATGCAGGCCACTTTAATTCCTTTTCCCACTTTTTCTTGGGTTTCTGTGCATGCCCAGGAAAGATCTATTTCTCAGCATCCCTCCCTCAGCAGTTAAGCCCTTGTACACACGGTCGGACATTCCGACTGAAAATGTTCGATCGGACCGTGTTGTCGGATAATCCGACCATGTGTGGGCTCCATCGGACTGTTTCCGTCGGAATATCCGACCGACAAAGTTTTAGTGCTGGGCTATAAAAAAAGTTCGACAACATGATCCGATCGGACTTTGTCCGATCGTTTGTAGAGAATTCCCGATCGGACAAAGTGCCACGCATGCTCAGATCAAATTCCTAGACCAAAGCTATTAGCTACTAGCCTGAACGTAGTCCCATCGTAGCGAAATAACGTCATCGCGTTCTGAACGATGGGATTTTCCAACAACTTTGTCCGACCGTGTGTATGCAACAGTTTCGGACAAAATCCGTCGGACAAAATCCAACTAATTTGGTTGTCGGAATGTCCGACAGTGTGTACAAGGGCTAAGAGAGGCGGCATCTGATGAGACAGGGGTAGCAGGGCAATTGACCTGCAGCCAGGTGAGCAGCTCTCATTGCCGGATCAAGCATGCAGGCAGCCAGGCAGGTGCCTAATAGCATATAGCTACTGTGGGGAGCCTCTCTCCAATTACTGCGGTTTCAGCAGGGGGGACCCTTTGTCCTTCAGGGCTTGGATCCCCCACCATTCGCCAGTGTGTCCAGAGCTGCCCTGGATTGTAAATGAAAGGGATGCTGTTTGAGGATGAACTCAAGTAGTTTGTATTCTGAACTGTTTTACTGAAGTAGTGATCCTCGACTGGACTCTCTGTTATATTGGAGTCCTGTGAAGACTATCCTATGAAGCCACGTGTTATCCAAAATGAGTCAGTGACATTGCTGGGAAGACACTCCATGTTTGTTCAGCTTTCATAATCTAATGTAATTTAGTGGGTCTGTGAACAAGAGGGGAATTTGGGACTTTAAATGAAGCACATCATGGTGCTTCCATCCCGATAATGAATAAAAACTGAAGGGTAGTTGGGACTTTAAGTGAAGCAATTATATAGTGGAGGTGAATTGTAAATAAATAATGTTTAATTGATGACATTAATCTAAAAACATTAATCCAAAAGAAAAGCTGCGCTAGAACTTGTAAAGTGCCAGAATATTAATATGATATAATATATCCTGTTTACAAAAATTAATATAGCCGCAAATAGTGCAGAAAAAATTGATATAAAATTAGTCCAAAAAAGAGGGAGAGAGACAAGGAGATGAATTTCAGTCCATTAAAGTGACTCCGTAAAACACCCTTCAGGTATATAGAAGGTGCACCCAGAGAGAGAGGTTCACCCACCACCAGATTCAGTGAGGCTTACCAGCTGACAAGATCTCTTTTTAGGGAGATCATAGGAGCCTGCAAACAAGACAATCACTCCTGGTCCCTTTAATAGGCTCTGCTGGTGTCTCCAACTCCTGTATCCCCTTCTCGGAGCGTCTCCCGTTCCACCATAATCTTTGTCAAGAACTGCCAGGGTCTCTGAACTTTAAAGCGGAGGTCCACCCTAAGATGGACCTTCCGCTCATTGGATTCCTCCCCCCCTCCGGCGCCACAATTGGCACCTTTCAGGGGGGAGGGGGGTGCAGTTACCTGGATAATCCAGGTAACTGCACCCACTTCCGGGCTAGCTCTCTGCGGAAAGGGGCGTACATTACGCCCCTTTCCGCAAGTGCCCACCCCCTTCCGCAAGTGCCCCGCTGCCTGCTGGGTAACACACAGATCCCAGAGGCAGCGGGGACTGTCCTCATTGCGCAGCGCGGCTCGCGCATGAAAGGCTGAAAGGCTCCATTTCCTGATTCCCATACCCAAGATGGCGGCGGCAGCACTCGAGTGTCGATCTAGAGATCGGCTTCGGGTGCCGACATCGCGGCCGCGCTGGACAGGTAAGTGTCACTATTTTAAAAGTCAGCAGCTGCAGTATTTGTAGCTGCTGACCTAAAAAAAAAAAAAAAAAACGCGGAGTCCCGGCGGACTCCCGCTTTAAATGAAGGGTGTTGGAAATAGGCGATGGAGTAGATTATAAAGGTACAGTGATGTTTACATACCATGAAAACACATCTCTTTGGCTCAGTAGACCTGACTCTAGACAATCAATGATTGTCAAACAATTGATTGTCTAGAGTCAGATCTACTGAGCCAAAGAGATGTGTTTTCATGGTATGTAAACATCACCGTACCTTTATAATCTACTCCATCGCCTATTTCCAACACCCTTCATTTAAAGTTCAGAGACCCTGGCAGTTCTTGACAAAGATTATGGTGGAACGGGAGACGCTCTGAGAAGGGGATACAGGAGTTGGAGACACCAGCAGAGCCTATTAAAGGGACCAGGAGTGATTGTCTTGTTTGCAGGCTCCTATGATCTCCCTAAAAAGAGATCTTGTCAGCTGGTAAACCTCACTGAATCTGGTGGTGGGTGAACCTCTCTCTCTGGGTGCACCTTCTATATACCTGAAGGGTGTTTTTCGACGGAGTCACTTTAACCACTTTCAGACCGGACCATTTTGCTGGTCAAAGACCAGACCACTTTTTGCGATTCGGCACTGCGTCGCTTTAACTGACAATTGCGCGGTCGTGCGACGTGGCTCCCAAACAAAATTGACGTCCTTTTTTTCCCACAAATAGAGCTTTCTTTTGGTGGTATTTGATCACCTCTGCGGTTTTTATTTTTTGCGCTATAAACAAAAATAGAGCGACAATTTTGAAAAAAACACATTATTTTTTACTTTTTGTTATAATAAATATCCCCAAAAATATATAAAAAAACTTTTTTTTTTCCCTCAGTTTAGGCCGATACGTATTCTTCTACATATTTTTGGTAAAAAAATCGCAATAAGCAATTATTGATTGGTTTGCGCAAAAGTTATAGCATTTACAAAATAGGGATAGTTTTATAGCATTTTTATTAATAATTTTTTATTATTTTTTTTTACTAGTAATGGCGGCGATCAGCGATTTTTATTGTGACTGCGACATTGTGGGGGACCCATCGGACATTTTTGACACATTTTTGGGACCATTGTCATTTATACAGTAATCACTGCTATATAATTGCAGTGATTCCTGTGTAAATGACACTGGCAGTAAAAGGGTTAACCAGGGGGTGGCAGTGTAGGGGTTAAGTGTTCCTAGGGGTGTGTTACTAACTGTGGGGGGTTGGGCTTTCATTTAGTGAACACTGATCTCTGCTCCAATCACATGGAGCAGAGATCAGCGTCACTAGTTGCTAGGCAGAATGGAAAAATTCTGTTTACACGGCATTTCCTGCATTCAGCCGTCCCGTGAGACGATCGCGGGGATGCCCGTGGCGATCGAGTCCGCGGGTCCCGCGACCGGACTCACGGGGGTCCCGACCAGCGCGGGAGCGCGCCGGCGGCGGCGTGCTCCCGATGGCAGGGCGGCATTGAAGATTGGACGTACCTGTACGCCAATATGCCTGCCCGTGCCATTCTGTCGACGTACATCGTCGTGCACTGGTCGGGAAGTGGTTAATGGACTGAAATTCATCTCCTTTTCTCTCTCCCTCTTTTTTGGACTGTTCATGTTTTCTAAATTAATTTTATATCAATTTTTTCTGCACTATTTGCGGCTATATTATTTTTGGAAACAGGATATATTATATCATATTATTATTCTGGCACTTTATAAGTTCTAGCGCAGCTTTTCTTTTGGATTACTGTATATTGTGTGTGTCTCACATTATGTTGCGGCAAGAATTTATTATTATTATTATTATTATTTAATTTTCTGTTTCACTGGCACAGGATTTTTGAACCATTTAAGTATTTTTTGGACAGCGCTGTTTTCCAATGGTTTTTAATCTAAAAACATGCAGAGTATTTATTCATTTCATATATATATACATGGTGCACATAAGGTATAAACATGATGAGTAGAATAGTACAATCATAGCGACACATGATCAAAGTAAAGTAAATAAATAAATAAATAAAAGAAAAAAAAAATTAATATAAATACTATGGCACACAAATGCCACGGCGACAGACCCAAGACTGGCATGTGCACCCACATGGTATATGTGGGTCTATTAGCTAATATAAAAACAGTATAATAGAGTATTAATAGTAACTGGATAGGGATCAATCCATATGGAATACAACTGTGTCATCAAATGTAGCTCGACGCGTTTTGTGGATTTTTCCACTCGTCAGGAGCAGATGCACCAGAGATTCCTATAAGGTATATAAGATATATCAATGTTTAAAATAGAATTATACATATATGTCAATAGACGGCTCACCAAACACACTCACCAACCCAAACAGCGCACGGTGACCGGCGCAGGGTAGGCCACGGACATGGACCCTCTTGTTCACATAATTTAGGGATGGAAGCAATTGTATAATTGGGACTGGCAGTGTTCCCCTGCTGTCCTTGTGTGAGGTCTGCCCTTTTTTACAGGGTATTTCTTGTTAAGCCTATACATCTATGATATTCATTTAAACTGTTCCTTTATATTTACATTAATACAAGTTGGTTGTGTATATGGTATATATATCCATTAGAGACAGTATTCCTGACGCTGGCTCAGTGTTCCCACATGTATGGTCCCTTTTAGACATCGTATATACGCTCTGTGTGTTTGATTTTGGCGCAGGGGTTTGGCTGTGGGTTTTTTTTTTTCCCTTATCGCGGGAGCTGCGATGCGATCAGTGGGTCCTCCCTCTCCTCCCCTTACATTTCTCAGTTCGGGAGATCTGGGCGGACACCCCTCCTCGCATCGGCGCCACGCTCGTCATGCTATCAGCGTGGCGGCAGGTATACCGCGTGTGTGACGCCTGGGATGACGTCATGACGCTGGCGCCCAGCTGTAACACCTTGTGTTCCCACGGAGGAGCTTCAGTGCCGGGTACTGAGTGGTCACTCAGCCAAGGTGCGGTCTCGTCCTCCCCATTGGTTCACTGTGTGGCGTTGGCGGCATATATATATATATATATATATATATATACACCCCCCACTCGGAGCTGGCTGTCTATCTGACCGGGCTCCTGACGAGTGGAAAAATCCACGAAACACGTCGAGCTACATTTGATGACACAGTTGTATTCCATATGGATTGATCCCTATCCAGTTACTATTAATACTCTATTATACTGTTTTTATTTTAGCTAATAGACCCACATATACCATGTGGGTGCACGTGCCAGTCTTGGGTCTGTCGCCGTGGCATTTGTGTGCCATAGTATTTATATTAATTTTTATTTTATTTTTTTATTTACTTTACTTTGATCATGTGTCACTATGATTGTACTATTCTACTCATCATGTTTATACCTTATGCGCACCATGTATATATATATGAAATGAATAAATACTCTGCATGTTTTTAGATTAATGTCATCAATTAAACATTATTTATTTACAATTCACCTCCACTATATAATTGCTTTATTTAAAGTCCCAACTACCCTTCAGTTTTTATAATTTAGTGGGTCTGAATCAAAAGCTGTCTCTCATGATGCTCTGTGAGCCCCTGTACACACGGTCGGAGATTTCCACAACCAAATCCGTCAGATTTTGCCCGTCAGATTTTGTCCGTCGGATCTTGTCCGAAACTGTTGCATACACACGCTCGGACAAAGTTGGCGAAAAATCAGATCTTTCAGAACATGATGACGTAATTTCGTTACGATGGGACTACGTTCAGGCTAGTAGCCAATAGCTTTGATGTAGGAATTTGATCTGAGCATGCGTGGCACTTGGTCCGACCAAAATTCTCTACACATGATCGGAGTATGTCCGACCGGCCCAGTTGGTCGGGAAATATTTCCAACATGTTGGAAAATTGGGTCGGACGGATATTCAGACGGAATCAGTCCGATGCATACCACACACAGTCGGATTATCCGACGACACGGTCCGATAGGACACATTCTGACGGATTCTCCGACCGTGTGTACAGGGGCTGAGACTTACCTGCACTGCCTAAGCTGTCCATCAACATGATGTAGTAGGGGAACACGGATGCATAATATGTGAAGGGGTGAAGGTTTACTTACTGTCTCATTGCAAGGAATGGAGGTGAAATTAAGAGTTTTTTCCTGCAAGTGTGTTCAGGATTCTCAGAATACAATCAGTTTGCAGTGATCATTAAATAATGCATATTTACACTTCTGTGCAACATACAAGGCACTGTGCCCCCTCTTGTGTTATTTTTGTCCTATTGCTAGAATGCCTAGATTAAAACAACCTTTACTCTTGGCTTCAAAGAGCCCCAGGCATGGCTGCCTCATCAGCACTGGGGATGGGGCAAGGGTTCAGAAGAGCTTTAGAACCCAGGAAATACCCCAAGGCCCCTTTTGATGCCCCGAATGCATAGAGTCTTAATTAGATTGGAGTGCAGAGATGTCGGAGTGGAGAGATGGCTAATTCTTCCTCTTTTGTACTTCTCTTTCTCTGGCATTGAGAGTTTTCATGACGCACTTGTCAAGGTCATCGATGATTTTTCCAGCCTCCTCGCGTCCCTGGAATTGTATCATTTGACTGATGGGGAAATGTGATCCTGGTGACATAAAACAGGGACAAAGGCTCATGGGAAATATGATGCTTGTCAACAGCACAGATTCCTGGGAAAAACATTACTGCAATAATGTATACTGGAAATGCAACATAGGCAAGGCAATGATGTAGAGAGGTGTGCAATATGGGAGTTCTGGGATAAAGGTGTGCTTTAGTGTGCATGAATATTTTGCTTTCAGACTAACTTGGGGGACATGATCTGTGTATTTAGTGGCTGTAATCCTAATCCTGGCATTCATATTCTGCAGCTGATTGCCCCACTAGCTACATCACTGTAGCAGACAGTATCCATATTTCTTAATAGTGCAGGCTATTGTCTTCTCAAGTGCCAGTCCTTGCAGTTCCTGGTTGCAGAGAATAGAATCCTTTAACAAGAGGTTCTAGTTACACCCAAAAGCACTGTGCAAAGCCTACTGAATATGAATACAATTGATTTTTAAAGAAACCAGGTGGGCTTATGTGATTGTAGCACACTTAAAATATTTTCAACTTGTTGCCAGAAATTAACTGAATGTCCCACCTGCTGCCTTTTAGTAGGAAATCTCTATTATTTATATCATCACCCGTGAATTCCAAAATCAATTCACTGTAAAATTGTGCTCATTTGTAAATATGTCTTTGTCTGACTCTATCCTACACTCTCTAACCCACAGCTTCAATCTCTCCCTCTCTTCTGGCATCTTCCCCAATGCTCTAAAACATGTACTGGTCACCCCCAAACTTAAAAAGCCATCCTTGGACCCTACCAATCTTAAAAATCTACTCCCGATCTCCTTGCTCCACTTTTCCTCCAAACTCCTTGAATGCCTGGTCTACAACCAACTGAGTGACCACTTCATAAAGGATAACCTTCTTGATCCCCTTCAGTCTGGATTTTGCCCTCAAAACTCCACAGAAATGGTTCTTCTAAAACTCACAAATGACTTGCTAACCGCAAAAACCAATGGATGCTATTCTGTACTCCTACTTCTGGACCTTTCGGCTGCCTTTTGATATGGTTGACCACCCCCCCCCCCCCCCTTCTCAAAAAATTTTACTCCCTCGGTCTCTGTGACTGCGCTGTTTGGTTGCTCTCATCCTACCTATCTCAATGCACCTTCAGTGTCACTTACAATTCTGCTTCCTCCTCTTCTGTTCCCTTCTCCGTCAGGCTCCCCCGAGGTTTTGTTCTTGGACCTCTCTTATTTTCAATCTACACCTCTTCCCTGGGTCAGCCGATTGCCTCACACGGCTTTCAATATCATTTCTACGCTGACGACACTCAAATCTATCTCTCCACCCCTCAACTCACTCCATCAGTCTCGTCATGCGTCACTAATTTACTAACGGACATATCTGGACATCACACCACTTCCTCAAACTCAGCTTGTGCAAAACGGAGCTCGCAATATGTCCTCCCCAACGTTCCACTTCCTGACTTCTCTGTCAAGGGCAATGGCACACCCATCCACCCATCCCCACATGCCAGGGGGCTAGGGGTTATCCTGGACTCTGAACTCTCATTTCGGCCTACATCCAATCCCTTTCCAAAGCTTGCCACCTTAACCTCCAACATCTCCAAACTACGTCCCTTCTCAACCAATGAAACCACAAAGCTCCCGATTCACTCCCTGGTTATCTCTTGCCTCAACTACTGCAACTGCCTCTTGATTGACTCGTCCACCTTACATACCGCTCACCGTCTGCTACCCCTCTATGCCAATCCCTCCATTGGCTGCCACTCACCCAACAAATTCAATTCAAAATACTAACAATAAGTTACAAAGCCATCAACAACTCTACCCCCAGCTACATTACTAGCCTAATCTCAAAATACCAACCTAATCGTCCTCTTCGTTCCTCCTAAGACCTCCTGCTCTCTAGCTCCCTCATCACCTCCTCCCATATCCGCCTACACAGTTATTACCCTTTTGTATCACTTTTAAGCTCTAATGAACAGGGACCTTTGATTCTTCCTGTATTGAGTTGTATTGTAATTGTACTGTCTGCCCTACTGTTGAAAAGTGCTGTGCAAACTGTCTGCGCTATATAAATCCTGTATTACAGGCATATGCAATTAGCGGACCTCCAGCTGTTGCAAAACCACAAGTCCCATCATGCCTCTGGATGTCATGCTGGTGGCTGTCAGAGTCTCGCTATGCCTCATGGGACTTGTAGTTCTGCAACAGCTGGAGGTCCGCTAATTGCATATCCCTGCTGTATTATAATAAAAATGTCTTTACCTCCAATGCTTCACTAGGTGGGGCAGGCCAGCACTGAGCAGAAAGTAGGCAGGGCCCGTACTAGGGAACACCTTGGCTGCATTTCACTGGCTCAGGGTCATTCAGAAGATGATGTGGCTAGCAGGACAGCCAGGTAAAAAAGGAAAAAAAAAATTAAGAGACTATCTGCAGCTATACTTTGTCCCCATGTCACTTTAAATCCAAATTAGACCTGTGGCGTGGAGTGTTTCCCTATTATCTGTGCCTGCCTTTCTCTTTCTGGAAGTGGTCTTTATTGGATGCTGACAGCTGGAACGTGCTTACCCTGCCAGCCCTAACGCTCCCCTTCGCTGTTGTCACGACTTCTCAGGAGCCGTTAATTGACTTGAAGGAAGGAGCACGTTAAACATTGTAATCTGAGTGCTCGCGGGGTTGGCGTTGGTTGGAGGCGCTCCCCGTCAGGGAAAGCATAATACCTGCTTTCTTGGTTGATTACAGCGCTGTGTGCCATGTTCAGATGGTAATTACAGGGCAGAATCAAGAGCAGAAAAAGTCCCCCTATTGTACTGTCTCTTTTCTGTAGCGTCTCCCTTACACCTCAACTGTGATGGCAATAATTAGAAAGTGACAAAATGGAGTCAGGGGACCATTTCAGGCACAGCCTTGTTTAATGATACATAAGCATGTTTTCTTCACTCCCTAGATAGGCCATTATACAGGGAATGATACGCTAATCACTGGGAGGTGGTTGAGGAGAGTTGAGCAGTACTGCCCAACACTTGCCAAGTATCCTCAAAATGCTTTCTGCTTCTAAGTTTTCAGTATCTATTATTAATTTACATAAATTCCCCATGTCACAATATACCATAAAATAGAAATTAGAAAAAAAATCTACCTTTTATCATTAAAAAGAAGTCTTTGTGCTCCAATCTTTGACTTTGCCTAAGCTGAAGCCTTTAGTCTTCAGCATAGAGAGGAAAGCATTTTCTCGATCACTTTTTCACCCCCCCCCCCCCCCCCCCTTTCCAATCACTGATCAAATCACAGGATGAAAGGCTGTAGAAGGGGATGATCTGAGTTAGACATTTGTGAATGCAGCCAAGAATTGTAAATGCTTCGGGATTAACATAATTGTGCCACCAGTGAATCCAGAAAGTAGATGCTGACCCTGGATAGTGCCTAAACAAAGATGGCTCTAGCCTACTGGAGAGAAAAGCAAATGAAGGCATTGACAGTGGGAGTACATCTCTGTGACAGTGCGTGTTAACCTGGATTCACGTGTGTTGCGCCTGCACGGTATTCATTATTGGCACCCTGAAAACCAGAATAAAACGCACAAAGTTTGATGCTCAAAAAAGTGCTTGAGCTACTTTACTGTGTCTTGGCAGATAGGGCAGTCAATTCAAATGATGGGCTGTCTTATGCACGTGGTGCAAAAATCTGCACATATTTGTGGAGCAATTTTGCACATGTTCATGAAACGCTAATGTGAAGGCTTACGCTTACAAATTGCAAGCTAGGTACACTTTAACCACTTCCCGACCGGCGCACGCCAATGTACGCCGGCAGAATGGCACAAACAGGCATATTGGCGTACAGGTCGGTCCATTTTAAAATGCTGCCCTGCCATTGTGGGCGTGCCGCTGCCGGCGCGCTTGCGTGACGGTCAGGACCCCCGTGAGTCCGGTCGCAGGTACCGCGGACTCGATCGCGGTGGGGATACCCGCGATCGTCTCACGGGGAGGCTGAACGAGGAGATGCCATTGTAAGCAGCATCTCCTCATTCTGCCTAGGAACAAGTGATGCTGATCTCTGCTCCATGTAGTTGGAGCAGAGATCAGTTTTCACTAACACAAATCCCAGCCCCCCGCAGTTAGTAACACGCCCCTAGGAACACTTAACCCCTACACTGCCAGTGTCATTTACACAGGAATCACTGCATTTGTATAGCACTGATTTCTGTATAAATGACAATGGTCCCAACAATGTGTCAAAAATGTCCAATGTGTCCGCCATAATGTCGCAGTCACAATAAAAACCGCTGATCGCCGCCATTATTAGTTTAAAAATGTTTTAATAAAAATGCCATAAAACTATCCCCTATTTTGTAGACGCTTTAACTTTTGTGCAAACCAATCAATAATCGCTTATTGCAATTTTTTTTTACCAAAAATATGTAGAAGAATACGTATCGGCCTAAACTGAGGGAAAAAAAATTTTTTATATATATTTTTGGGGGATATTTATTATAACAAAAAGTAAAAAATAATGCATTTATTTCAAAATTGTCGCTCTATTTTTGTTTATAGCACAAAAAATAAAAACCGCAGGGGTGATCAAATACCACCAAAAGAAAGCGCTATTTGTGGGGAAAAAAGGACGTCAATTTTATTTGGGAGCCACGTTGCACGACCGCGCAATTGTCAGTTAAAGTGCCGAATCGCAAAATGGTCCGGTCTGAAAGTGGTTAAAGCGGGGGTTCCACCCTAAAGTGGAACTTCAGCTCATCGAAACTCTCCTCCTCTCCGGTGTCACAGTTGGCACCTTTCAGGGGGGAGGGGGGTGCAGATACCTGTCTAAGACAGGTATTTGCACCCACTTCCGGGCATAAACTCCCACGGGAGTTTATGCTTCTTCCTGTCCCGCCGCGCTGTCTGCTGGGACACACACGGGTCCCAGAGACAGTGCGGACAATTCCTATTGTGCTGCGTGACTCGCGCATGCGCAGTAGGGAACCGGGAAGTGAAGCCGCAATGCTTCACTTCCTGATTCCCTCACCGAGAATGGCAGCGGCAGCAGCTGAGAGCCGAGCGATCGATCGGCCTCGGCTGCCGACATCGCTGGACCCCGGGACAAGGAGTGTCTATTTATTAAAAGTCAACAGCTGTAGTATTTATAGCTGCTGGCTTTTAATCATTTTTTTTTTTTTTTGCAGTGGACTCCCTCTTTAAGGTGATCATTGTTTCAAAGGGTAAAAAAAACACTGTAAAAAGGACCCAATTTTAATTGTACAAATTACTTTTACACCAGATGAAGTTCTGTGCGCTTTTTTTCTGCACAAAATGCATGTACAGTGGTTTCCATGTATTGCAACGGCTCTAGTTCACACCATGCGGTCAGTTTTTGGTCAGTTTCTGCACAGGAAACTGACCGGATGGTGTGAACTAAAGCCATTGGAATACATGGAAAACACTGTACATGCATTTTTAGTACAGAATAAAAGCGCACGGAACTGCATCTGGTGTGAACTAGCACTTAGAGCATCTTTTGTCTACTCCGTAGACTTGAATCAGCATTAAACATTCTGGAGTGATTTTTCCCATTCAAGTATACCCCATAAAATAGAGAAAGTGTTTTGGGGAAAAAAAAAAAAAAAAACATAACACTGTCACTAGGATTATGACCATCCTAGGCATTTGGGGTAGCCTGGGTTACACAGACAATTTTTGATCTTAGTGACTAAATAAAAATCTCCTTGTAAAGAAATTGTTGTTTGTACTACTGCAGGAAACTTTTGGGTGATTTGTTAGATTAGATTCATTAGATCTATTTTATGGGGTATACTTGAATGGGAAAAATCACTCCAGAATGTTTAATGCTGATTCAAGTCTATGGAGTAGAAGAGAAGAGATTATGTGGTGATCGTTTCTGCTACAAGATTAAATTGTAGCATTGTGTGATGATGGGGGATGATTTCTGATTCTGAAAATCTTTTTGTAGCAGCTCCCGTTAAAAGGAAATGTGCGACAAAGAGATCAATGTCATGAGATTTTGTTGCGCAATTGATTGACTGTAAATTACTCATGAAGCCTTAGGCTTGGGTTAGTGGAAGAGTTTGGGGGTTAAGGTTATTGCTTATAATAAAGGGTGTATTCAAGGGATGGATGTAGGGTTCGATTTCGGGCTGAGGATTAATATATGCGCTTAAAGCGGAGGTCCACCCTAAAATGGACCTCCGCTCATCGGAACCCTCCCCCCCTCCGGCGCCACAATCGGCACCTTTCAGGGGGGAGGGGGGTGCAGTTACCTGGATAATCCAGGTAACTGCACCCACTTCCGGGCTAGCTCTCTGCGGAACGGGGCGTACGTTACGCCCCCGTTCCGCAAGCGCCCGCCCCCTTCAGCAAGTGCCCCGCTGCCTGCTGGGAAACACACAGCTCCCAGAGGCAGCGGGGACCGTCCGGATTGCACCGCGCGGCTCGCGCATGCGCAGTAGGGAACCGGGAAATGAAGCCGAAAGGCTCCACTTCCTGATTCCCATACCCAAGATGGCGGCGGGACCCGGCAGCCGAGCGAGCGATCGGCTTCGGGTGCCGACATCGCGGGCGCGCTGGACAGGTAAGTGTCACTATTTAAAAGTCAGCAGCTGCAGTATTTGTAGCTGCTGGCTTTTAAAAAAAAAAAAAAAAACGCGGAGTCCCGGTGGACTCCCGCTTTATACTTTGTTTTAGATGATCAGGTCTGATTAACCACTTCGCATCCAGGCCAATTCTGACATTTCTCTCCTATATGTAAAATTCATCATTTTTTTGCTAGAAAAGTACATAGAACCCCCAAACATTATATATGTTTTTTTAGCAAAGACCCTAGAGAATACAATGGCAGTTGTTGCAACTTTTTATCTCGCACGGTATTTGCGCAGCAATTCTTGTAATGCGTTTTTTTCTGAAAAAAAAACAGTTTCATGCTTAAAAAAAACTGTAAAGTTAGCCCAATTTTTTTGCATAATGTGATAGATGAAGATACGCCAAGTAAATAGATACCCAACATGTCACACTTCAAAATTGCACGCACTCGTGGAATGGTGCCAAACTTTGGTATTTAAAAATCCCCATAGGCGATGCTTTAAATTTTTTTACTGGTTACATGTTTTGGGTTACAGAGGAGTTCTAGGGCTAGAATTATTGCTCTCGCTCTAACGTTCGCGGCAATACCTCACATGTGTGGTTTGCACACCGTTTTCATATGTGGGCGGGACTTGCGTATGCGTTCGCTTCTGCGTACGAGCTCACGGGGACAGGGGCGCTTTAATTTTTTTTATTTTTTTATTGTTAATTTTACTTTTATTTTTTTAGTTTGACACTTAAAAAAAAAAATTGATTACTTTTATTCCTATTACAAGGAATGTAAACATCCCTTGTAACAGGAATATGTCACGATCGGACCTATTTACAGTTAGATATGGGGAGGTCAATAAGACCCCACATCTCACCTCTAGGCTGGGAAGCCTAAAATAATTTAAAAAAAAAACTATCCTGGCTTACTAGCCAAATCGGCGCCGTTATTTTGAATGCAGAGGCCGGGCGTGACGTCATAACATCGCGCCCGGCCTCCGAACGATCATAGAGACTTCGGGGACGATCTGGTCCGCCGGAAATCTCTATGGTATTATCCGGGGGCCGGCGGATTGTGTGATTGACTCACCGATGGAAGCAGTGAGTCGGTAGAAGCACCGGAGGGCGGCGGGAGGGGGGGACGTCCCCTCCCGCCTCCCGTAAGAGCGATCAAGCGGCAGAACAGCCGCTATGATCGTTCTTATGGTGCAGGGAATCGCCGGCTGAAAACGCCGATATCTGAATGATGTCTGTGGCCTCAGGCATCGTTCAGATATACCCCTGGAAATTCAAGGACGTCCCTGGACGTACCTTGGGTGGGAATTGGTTAAAGTATCCGGTAGGCCATAAGTATCACACCTGTATACACTACTGTGCAAAATTTTTAGGCTTCATGCACACTGGACGTTAAAATAACAATATAAAAATGGCAGTAGCTTTGCAGTGAGTCTTTCAACGTTTTTAAATGTTTTTTTCTAATTTTATAAGCGTCTTTTAGCATTTTTCCATGTTGGCGTTCTTTAGCGTTTTTTTTTTTTCAGTGGATCAAAAACGCTAAACGCTGGTGAGCCACTTTTATTGAGCGTTTATCTGCTTAAAACTTTTGCACAGTACTGTACATACAAGCTACACAAATACACTCCTACAGCTGTTGCCAAACTTTTGCTAAAAATTGTTTTAGCGCCCATATCCATATGACATTCACTGTTTTGCCTGTAAAACGTATTATTGGCCCAGTCTGCTCAGCACACTGTAAGCTGCCTGCACAATTGGTATCTTCACTCTAAAGAGTAACTCCACTTTTGTTGAGAAAAATCAATCCCCTCTGGGTGATCAATGTACATTTCAGGTATTTTAAAAAGCTTTGTTGTAGATTCATATCTGTTTGTGCTCTGAAGGAAAAGCTGTTATTGTGTACAGAGTGATTATGAATGGGGAGTGACCTTTTTCATTATTAATCAGCTGATGCACTCGCAGTGTTCTAATGAGGAACATTGTAGGGTCTGCATCCATTTAGAAGTAATTAACCCTTTGGGGGTATCTCAACAAAAATGTATTTTTTTTTTTTTTTTTTTTTATTATTATTATTGTAGAGGGTGCCCAAAATCTGACTTGTATCTTAGGGCAGACTTCGGGGGGAAATCGGTGAGCCAATCGCACAAGCAGGAAATTACATTTCTGGGACAGTTTTGTATGCCAACTGTGTCCAGGTTACCATATTGCATTTACTTTTACAGAAATTTACAATGTTGCAGACTGAAAAAGTAAGGTCCTTTTTAATAACATTTAATTATAACGCGGCTTGTTGTAGCAATTGAAGCCAGCCCATTCTAAATGAATGCACAGGAATGAAAGGAAAAGCAGACCTGTATTTTATTTATTTTTTTATTCAGTATATGTTGTGGTACCCAGTAGGCACCTTACTATACTTGTGTTTTGAGGTGCCACTCTAAATTTAATGGCAGTGCACCATACAGAATGCCTTGAAAATACGTGGTAAAAATCTTGTTTTACTGCACGTTACTGTAACACACAAATATGACACCAGGCATATAGAATTTTATGTCAGTTTCTTGAAAGCTAACTGTACCGGCACATTATCCACATGTAAGTCAAGTAATGTATCTATCCTATAATTTTTTTTTTATTATTATTTCCAACACGTTAGAATTGTTTCTTTATGAATTTTCTGTTGGTGACTTCTTTAAAATTTAAAGTAGAAGTAAACTCCTCTATCGTTTTCAGCCAAGGAAGCTGCCATCTTGGCCTCTGTTTAATCTACAACTGGCATGATGTTGCACATGTGATCAGTTATGACACCAGCCATTGGATGGTTTGACAGTGTGGTTAAAAGCACAACCAATGGGAGTGGTACATTTTCAGCACGTGCCGGAAAAGTAACTGTTTTTTATGGATGGGTTTACTTCCACTTTAAGTGATCCAGGCATTGAGGATTGTCATTGAATAGTAGCCATGATAAGGTACACATACAAAGAAGCATTGCAGCTTTGTTGTAACCAAATGTTGGCCGTGACATACAGGAAACCTGTCACAAGAGTGCACAAGGAAGATGCCATTGCTGGTTTTTCCTTCTGAAATTGGTAGTTCTCTGGTTGTCATGCTGACCCTCTTGTTTTCACAGTAGTTGAGTTTTGGTGGATGCAGCATCAGTCCAATGCTGCGTCTGTACCCCGCAGGCTCTAAAACTGAGAGCCGAGAGATCTATCACCACTGATCACTCAGTTCTCAGAGCTCCCCGAGCAGAGTGTGGTGACTGAGTGGGTGATAAATATATAGTTACATAGTTCGTCAGGTTGAAAAAAGACACAAGTCCATTCAGTTCAACCACAAAAAAAAAAAAAAAAAAGTAATAATAATATCAATAATATCATACAATCCCATATACCCAATTCTATACCCACAGTTGATCCAGAGGAAGGCAAAAAAAAAAAAAAAACAGCAGAGCATGATCTAATTTGCTATGTATATATATATTTATTATTCTATTTTTTCCCCCCCACAAAAGTGGAGTTACCCTTTAAATATGATTTGGATGCGATTATTTACTAGTTCAAATACAGCACCAAGTTATATCTGCAATATTATACTAGCGCTGGAGTAGTTAATGTAATTTATAAGTGGTAGGCTCGCAACTAGCTCTGTATGTAAAAATTAGCCTGAATATATGATTGGCTCATACTGAGCCACCACTTCTGGGATGGCAGATCACTTAAGCCCCCCTGGAGCTTGAATGATGTAATAAGTGGCTTAATTAGATAAATTACATTTTTGTAGCCACTGAAGCTGCCACTGGGCTGATGTATCATCCTTTTGAGGGAATAATTGCCACGTGTGATAAACTGTGTGTGTAGGGGGGGGGGGGGGTGTTGGAGGATACTTATTTACAGAATGACCCTGAACCACTGCTTGTCGAAATGCATTGAGAACATTCTCTGATTCCAGCTCTTTTCTAACTAGTGATAGATGGGGGGGGGGGGGGTTGCACATCACAGAATCATATAAGGATATTGCCAAGCAGGGCCGGGACAAGGGGTGGGCAGGAGGGGCAGCTGCCCCTGGTGTAATGGTTTATTGCAAGGGTAGGTGGCACCCTGACCCCAACCCTAAGGGAAAGGGGGGCGCAGCTTGGCATCTTTGCCCTGGGCGCTGGATGACCTTGTCCCAGCACTGTTGCCAAGACTGGCAGCACTCTGAAAAGCTTGCGAGTGCTGGCAGCATTGGATTGTAGATCTCTCAAATTAAAAGGATACTGAACGGAGTTTCCAACTTAACCACTTCAGTACCGGACACTTTCACACTTTTCCTGCCCAGGCAAAATTTCAGCTCTGTGTTGTCACATTTTGAATGCCAACTACTAAGCCGTGCAACACGACATCCAAATAACCTTTTTCATCATTTTTTTGAGACAGATAGAGCTTTCTTTTGGTGGTATTTAATCACTACTATTGTATAAACGAAAAAAATACTTAACATTTTGGGGGGGGAAAAAAAAGTTTTCCTAAATTTCTGTTCTAAACTGTTGCAAATAATCCTTAAAATTAGGCCAACATGTATTTTGCTACAGCTCTTTGGTAGAAATAATCCAAATCGGTGTAAATTATTTACTCTGTGTGAAAGTTAGAGAGTGTATAATCTATCGTATATATATTTGAAAATTGATCAATCCTGATGTTACCGATGGCCCATCTCATTTCTTGAGGCCAGGACAATATAAATACCCTGAAAATAACCCCATTTTGGAAAGTGGACAGTCTGCGGTATTTAGTAAGGGGACATGGTGAGTTTTTCTGAAGTTGGATTTTTTTTTTGTCACAATTTTTTTTGAAAACAGCAGAATGTAAACAAAAGTGCTGAAAAAAATGCATGAGGTCACCCCCCCCCCCCCACACCTCTATTCCACACCAGGGGGCACACCAAGAAATAAAAAAGCCAAGGACCCCCCCTAAAAAAATTCATACCAGACCCTTATCCAAGCATGCAGGCCAGGAAATGGGTGGGGGCGCGCCCCCTCCTGAATCATACCAGCCTACATGCCCCATGTTGATGAGGACAAGGGCTTCTTCCCCACAGGCCTGGCCTAGTGTCTGTGGGGGTAGCTTATGGATATTCTGGATCCCCTATTAAGAAGCGCCCCCCTCCCCCCACCCATGTGTATGGGGTACCCCTGCTCATTCACAAAAAAATGACTAGTGTAAAAAAACACAGAACACAAGTCCTTTATTAAAAGATAAAAAAAAAAAATGTCCCCTATTATGGCCTATTGTCAATCATGTTGTCCAGCAATGTAGATCCACGTCAATCAAGATAAATGATGACCACCGACCTGCATGAAAAAAAAAAAAAAGCGCCGCCCACCAAGAACTGACCATTTTACTCTTCTAAAATAAGTATTTAGACAAAATGTCAAAATTCAGTTGGTAAGAGCTGCATATGTGCAGTGCAGTAAAATCATATATACATTTTTCTAGTATATCTCTTTTGATGATGCAAGGAAATGTGTCTTTTGTATGAGAAGCATTAATAGTCTGATACAATGAAAGTTTTTTTTTTTTTTTTAAATCCAGTTTGGAATATTCAAATTTCAGCAGTTAAGGGGTTAATCCCATATTGCATGATACATTCTCCTTCCAAATACACCTTCCAGTGATGTGACTGTTTGCTCTGCCCGCTAGTGAGGGGCTGGAGGGTGTGCATGCTTGAGGGTGTGCGCACAGATTATTTGCTGGCTTGGTTTCTCACCAGCAAGCCTCTCTCTCTCTCTCTCTCTCTCTCTCTCTCTCTGTTTTTTTTTTTTCTCTTTCCTCTCTCCCTGAAGTGATGCACACACAGCCTGTAGAGGTGAGGCTGCCCCTTTAATACCAGTGTCACTATATAGCAGGTCACTGGCACCGTCTGCAGTTTCCACATGGCTGGATGCTGCTGCATGTGAAGCTTTGCTCCAGCAAAAGAGGATACTGTGGAGGGACTGCATATTCAAAGGACCGTGCAAGCCCAAACTGACATTCTGCTCTGCATAGATCTCCAGGAGGATCCAAGGCAGCCGTGAGTACCACTTCCACCCTTCTTGAATGCAGAGAGCTACAGAACAGGGGACCCCACAGTGCTGACCCCGCAGTGCTGACCCCACAGTGCTGACCCCGCAGTGCTGACCCCGCAGTGCTGACCACACTGCTTCTCTCTTTAACCTAAAGTGGGGGATTTAAAGGCCATCTTACAGATTTGTTTTCTAAGCTTACTTCTAATCCTCCCTTCTTCATTATGCAAAAATAATTCATTAACCCCTGGTAATCAACGTCTTCTCTTACGATGCAGTAATGGGCTGAGTTGGATTTATTTGCAAATAAAAAGAAGAATATATATATATCCACCCTTATTAATTGCCGATATAGGAGTTTACCTCCTATAAAACATGTGGGAATTCCTTTCACTTCGAAAAAAAGAGTTTTGTCTGCAACTGTGAAAAGGGTTCTTTACTGTAAGAGCAGCAGTGTAGAAGTATCTTCCACAAGGTTTTTAGCAGGCAAGATCGGGAGCCTAATTAAAAAAAGCAGGTTAGAGTCTTTCCTTAAAAAAAGAACAAACTATAAAGGGTTACTTTACATTATAATATCTTCTTAGCATTTCAGTCTGGGATTTTATTTCAATCTCAGATATCAAATTAGAGCATGTTGTCTAATGTCTATAAGTTTACCTTCCACTGGATTAGCTTGGAGGAGGGCTGAGCTCAACGGACATATTGCCTTTCTTTTCTGCCAGCGTTGAAGTTTCCCTGGTGGATGAGCTGTTAAAATTCACAAACAATGTGAAAATAATTTTTTTTTACCCATCAAATAAAAAAACAGCAACTTTGTAACTCCCAGCAGTTGCAGCAGCTGGTGGCTTCTCTCCTGTGCCGGCGGTGGCAGGCTCTGGGCAGGGCTGAGTTAACAGACCTACTAAATCTTTTAAGAAAGGGACTTTTATTCAAGCACAGCCCCCGCTCAGAGCTTCTTGCATGACTTGGCGAAGATCTGACTGAACATGAAGTGCTCGTCTCCAGCAAGGAGAGTCAGAAACATTAATGGGCACTTTATCGCCATTCTTGACTGCTATTGCCGTATAATTCCATGTGCTAATGGCCCTGAGATGCTGTGAGTGTATCTGTTAACACTTCCTGGATATAATTTAGTTTTACCTATCACAGATGTTGTCTGATGGAATTTAGCTTGGACTTATTTTATGGTTATTGCAGTATTTTTTTTTTTTTTCTTGAAGACGTAGTAAGGCTTATTTAAGATGATTCCATCTTCTTGAACAAACCAGTTGCTTTTAGTGCCAGTAATTAGAAGCACCGTGTTTGTATTGAGATTTTTATGATATTATCAAAACAAAAATGATACTATCGCCATCAATTTTATGACAGAGACTTGGGGTTAATGTGAGGGGATATTTTATATATATTTTTTTTTTTGTGAAATAATTTTGTACACTGGGCCCCAAAAGATGTGATGTCTAAGCCCTTGTACACACGGTCGGATATTCCGATGGACAATGTCCGATAGGACCGTGTTGTCGGATAATCCGACTGTGTGTGGGCTCCATCGGACTGTTTCCGTCGGAGTATCCGACGGACCAAGTTTTCCAGCTGGGCTATAAAATTTTCCGACAACATGATCCGATCGGACTTTGTCCGATTGTGTGTACAGAATTCCAATCGGACAAAGTGCCACGCATGCTCAGATCAAATTCCTAGACCAAAGCTATTGGCTACTAGCCTGAACATAGTCCCGTCGTAACGAAATTACGTCATCACGTTCTGAACGATCGGATTTTCCGACAACTTTGTCCGACCGTGTGTATGCAACAGTTTCGGACAAAATCCGTCAGACAAAATCCAAAGGATTTGGTTGTCAGAATGTCCGACCGTGTGTACAAGGGCTAAGATGTCTAAGCCCTTGTACACACGGTCGGACATTCCGACAACAAAATCCATCGGATTTTGTCCAAAACTTGTGTTGCATACACGCGGTCGGACAAAGTTGTCGGAAAATCCGATCGTATGTAACGTTATTTCGTTACGACGGGACTACGTTCAGGCTAGTAGCCAATAGCTTTGGTCTAGGAATATGATCTGAGCATGCGTGGCACTTTGTCCGATCGGAATTCTCTACACACAAAGTCCCATCGGATCATGTTGTTGGAAAGTTTTATAGCCCAGCTCTAAAACTTTGTCGGTCGGATATTCCGACGGAAACAGTCCGATGGAGCCCACACACGGTCGGATTATCCGACAACACGGTCCGATCAGACATTTTCCGTCGGAATGTCCGACCGTGTGTACAAGGGCTAAGTGTCCCTTACCTTTGACCTGTCACTACGTTGATAAGCGGACACCCTCCCTGACAGAGAGGTTAGAGTTGTCATCAGAACAACAGGTGAGAGTGAGGCCTAATGCACACTGGACGTTATAATAATGTTATAAAAATGGCAGTAGCTTTGCAGTGAGTTTTTCAAAGTTTTTCAATAGTGTTTTTTAGCATTAACGTGTTTTTAGTTTTGGGGGTTTTTTTCCAGCCAAAAACAGTTGATAGCAGCCTCTGTGTGCATGGACACATAGGATAACATGCTGGAGAGTTTGACTGTAGAAAATAACATCTGAAGCCAAAAACAACTGCTGTAAAAAAGGACGATTAGAGGCATCTTTTGAGCTCAGTGTTTGGGGCAGGAAAAAAAACCTTCTTGTTTGCTTTTTTAAATGGGGCTTTTAGGCAGAAAAAAAAAAAAGCTAAATGCGCTTAACCACTTTCAGCCCCGGACCATTTTGCTGGCTTAAGACCAGACCACTTTTTGCGATTCGGCACTGCGTCTCTTTAACTTTTTTGCGCTATAAACAAAAATAGAGCGACAATTTTGAAAATTTTTTTTTACTTTTTTGTTATAATAAATACCCCCCCCCCCCCCAAAAAAAAAAATATATATATATATATATATATATATAGATATATATATATAAAATGTTTCCCTCAGTTTAGGCCGATGCGTATTCTTCTACATATTTTTGGTTAAAAAAAAATCGCAATAAGCGATTATTGATTGGTTTGCGCAAAAGTTATATCGTTTACAAAATAAGGGATAGTTTTATGGCATTTTTATTAATAAGTAATGGCGGCGATCAGCGATTTTTATTGTGACTGCGACATTGTGGCGGACACATCGGACATTTTTGACACATTTTTGGGACCATTGTCATTTATACAGCAATCGATGCTATACAAATGCATTGATTCCTGTGTAAGTTACATTGGCAGTGAAGGGGGTTAACCAGGGGGTGGCAGTGTAGGGGTTAAGTGTTCCTAGGGGCGTGTTACTAACTGTGGGGGGCTGGGCTTTGTGTTAGTGAACACCGATCTCTGCTCCAATCACATGGAGCAGAGTTCAGCGTCACTTGTTGCTAGGCAGAAGGGGGGAGATGCTGTTTACAATGGCATCTCCCCGTTCAGCCGCCCCGTGAGGCGATCGCGGGTATCCCTGTGGCGATCGAGTCCGCGGGACCCGCGACCGGACTCACGGGGTTCCCGACCGGCACGACGACATTTAAAACTGGACGTACCTGTACGCCAATATGCCTGCCTGTGCCATTCTGCCGACGTACATCGGCGTGCCCCGGTCGGGAACTGGTTAAACTATGTACAAAAACGTTCCATACGAGCGTTTTTGTTTTGCCAAATGAACTGGAGTTTTTTTTTTTTTTTTTTTTTTTTTTTTAAGCCTAATGCCATGTACACATGACCAGTTTTCCGGGCCGAATAAACTCTGAAGTTTTTTCAGACGGAATTCCGCTGAAACTGTCTTGCGTACACACATGATCACACCAGAGTCTGACCATCAAGAACGCGGTGATGTACAATACGTACGACGGGACTAGGAAAAGGAGGTTCAATAGCCAGTAGCCAATAGCTTCCGCCTCGTACGTACTTCAGAGCATGCGCCGTTTTTGGTACGTCGGAACAGCATACAGGCGAGCGGTTTTCCCCGATAGGAAAAATTTAGAACATGTTCTCTTTCTAGACCCGCCAGAATTTTCAACGTAAAAAGTTTGATGGGGCATACACACGATCGTACTATATGATGAAAAGCTCCCGTCTGACTTTTTCTGTTGGACATTCCGCTCGTGTGTACGCGGCATAAGAGGGGAAATGCCCTAACTATGCATCTCTAAGTCAGAAAGTGAAGCAAAATCTCCCCAACAGGACTATTAAAGCCAAAAAATTGACAAGAGTTTTATCCCTTTCCCATTCTGAAGTAAAACAAAACGTTCTTGCTATTTCTACGCGTTAACCCTCACCCTTTACATTTTAAAGCGGATTTCCGCCGGAAAAAAATAACATAAAAGTCGGCAGCTACAAATACTGCTGCTGCTGACTCCTAAAATAAGGACACCTACCTATCCAGGGCGCCCGCAATGTCCTAACCCGAAGCTGACCCATTCCTTGGCTCCGTGTGGAGGCGCTGGCTTCTTCAGTAAAGACTTGCGGCTTCACAGCCTGGGACCTGTGTGTCTCCCAGAGGACGGGGGGGGGGGCAGGGAAGAGGGCCTGGACGTGGCATTGTTCGCCATGTATTCTACTCTTTTGCCAGAAGTGGAAGCAAATACCTGTATTAGACAGGTATCTTCTCCCCCCTCCCCCCCCCCCGAAAGGTGCCAAATGCGCTGATGAGGCGGCACTGATGGGTGACACGGATAGGTGATGCTGATGAGTATAGATTAGCAGCACTAATAGGTGGCGCTGGCAGCACTTAGCAGCACTGATGGGCAATGATGGGACCGATGTCCCTGTAACAGAAGCCATTTACTAGCTTTCTTCTTTTCTCCTCACACTATCAGCGCAAGGAGAAAAAAAGGTGGCTTCTGTTTACTTCCGTGATCAGCTGTCATTGGCTGACAGCCGATCCCGTGGTAAAGGGCCGCTGTGATTGGCCCTTTACCCCGATCTGTGATCAGCCGAGTCCGAAGGATTTTACGATCACAGAGAGCGTGGTCATGGAAGGACGTCTATTTCGGCTATATCGTAGGCATAGAGTAGTTAAACTATCAATTGCCCTGCCCCCTATGTAAGGGAGATGAAGAGATACAGACAAGTTTTTAGGCCATTTAAGGAAAGCAGCTTAGGGTGCAGCCCTATAATTTAATATAAATACAGCTGTTCTGTAAAGCCCTCAGAGTTTTGTTAGAGATTCTTAGTAAACAAACAGCACCATGAAGGCCAAGGTACACACCAGACAGGTCAGGACCTATACCACTCTGTGTGCGATTTGAGGCTAGGACGGAGGCTCACCTTCCAGCAGCACAATGACCCCAAACACACTGATAAAGCAACATTTTAGTGGTTTAAGGGGAAACATGTAAATGTGTTGGAATGGCCTAATCAAAGCACAGACCTCAATCCAATAAAAAAAATCTGTGGTCAGACTGGAAGATTGCTATTCACAAGCTCAAACCATCCAACTTGAAGTAGCTGGAGCAATTTTGCAAGGAGGAGGAATGGGCAAAAATCCCAGTGGTAAGATGTGCGTGATTTTTGGCGTGTCGGAATTGCATACACACGATCGGAATTACTGATAGAGCGTTTTTCCGTCGGGAAAATTGAGAACATGCTATCAATTTTTGGCTGGAGGAAATTCGGACAGCTAAATTCCGATGGAGCGTACACACGGTCGCATTTTCTGAGGAAAGGCTCTGATCGGTCTTTTTCTGGCCGGAATTCCGATCGTGTGTACGCGGCATTACTGTGTAGAATCAAATACATGGTGCCTACCTAGAAACTGTTGTTTAACCACAATGAAGGGCAGGAAAATTCTGACCCAACACAAGCACTATACAATTATCAGGAGACTATTTAACCAATTCTTAACCATCGGAACACAGTGACTAATGATTATGTTTGTGTTGCATTCTTTTGCTTTTCTTCCTACCCTGCCATTACCTGGGAACTTTAGGTTCAACATGTCATTAGTTGAAATTACTTCCCGCTTCTCAAGAAACAAAGCTGTATTATTAAGATGTGTAGGTCTGCTTTATTATACATCAGTCAGCCTAGGTCAGTTTTGGGTAGATATAGGCAAACCAAAGCAGTCGCTGGTTTCTGGTGCCACAGGTATGCTGAGAGTGCCAAATTTTCCCCATTTTATGCTGTGCTTTACTGAGCTGTTATCCGTCATCTGGACACGTGGACAGGGCATTCCAACATACAAGCCAATTTTCTAACCTGCTTAAAGAGGAAGTAAAGGCACTTTAAAAAAAAAAATAAAAATGCAACCTGCAAGGCAAAGGCATAATGAGCTAGTATGCATAGCATACTAGCTCATTATGAATAACTTACCTGAGAACGAAGCCCCCGAAGCGGTCCTCCTCCTTTATCTTCACCGCTGCCATGTATCCCGCAGTGACTTCTGGGACTCGCTGCTCCAGCGCTGTGATTCGCCGGAGCAGCGATGACGTCACTCCCGCGCATGCGCACGGGAGCCGACACGAGCAGCATATCGCCGTGATCTGTGGCCTGCTCAGTGCGCCTGCGCGCCGCTGTCTACGGCGCCTGTCTTTTTGTAAATATCTCCTAAATTGTATAGGTTTAGGAGATATTTCTTGAACCTACAGGTAAGCCTTAATCTAGGCTTACCTGTAGGTCAAAGTGGTTTGTAAGGGTTTACAACCACTTTAAAAATGGAAGGCTGTAGAATGAATGTTCAGGAGATTCTCATTGTCTAACAGATTCAATGTATTAAATGGCCAGCCCACCCCAAAAAAATGTTATATTTTAATTCTACATGGACCCTAGTGGGCTTGAGTTATCCACTGGCTTTTTATATGTCTTGAATATTCCAGCATTGATATCTACCTAAAAAAAAAAAAAAATTCCAAACTCATTTATGTTCACTTGGGAGCTTTGGGTGTTCCAACTCCTCCTGATATATTTTCTATGATATTAAGTAGAAATCCAGTAGGGATTGTGGGGACCCCTCCAAATGGCCACAGCAGGTGCCCAGACTGAAAATCTGTGTAGAGATCTTGCCAATAAAATTCACGGGACACGGAAAAAAAATATTCAGCATCTACCAACAGTGAAATATCAGTTTGTGATGGACTGACCCTTTAATCCCCTGGTGCCCAACCGGCAGCCCTTTGATATATGATGTGCGGCCTTCGGACTTTGTAGTAGGAACATTGATTAAGGTAATACTGATTTCTACTAGCCTTATGTATCATGTTCCCAGTTTCATGTTATCTTCTGCAGTATATTCCTAGCCAAAAATGAAGCATGGCCACAATCTGATCCTTTATTACTTTTATTAGGTTTCCAGTTTCTGACAGTCCTCTTAAAGTGGATGTAAACCCTTACAACACACTTTGACCTACAGGTAAGCCTAGATTAAGGCTTACCTGTAGGTCCAAGAAATATCTCCTAAACCTATACAGTTTAGGAGATATTTGCCGAAAGACAGGCACCGCGGTCTAGGGCGCATGCGCCGTAGACAGCGGTGCGCAGGTGCACTGAGTGCGGCACCGTCAATGGGAAATATGCTGCGCGTGGCGGCTCCCGTGCGCATGCACGGGAGTGACATAATCGCGGCTTCACCAAATGACAGCGGCGGAGCTGCGAGACCCACGGAGACCCACCCAGAAGATGGATGCGCCGGACTACAGGGGACAGCAGTGACATCGCTGGCTCCTGTGTCAGGTAAGTGCCACATAATGGACTACTATGTGATGTATAGTAGTCCATTATGCTTTACCTTTGCAGGGAATGATAGAGGAAGTAAATCCATCAGGGTTTACTTCCTCTTTAAGCATTATATATATTGAAAATTATGTGGCAATGCTTCCTTTGGCAATGTCAGGGGCCGCATTTGAGTCCCCCTTTAGCTCAAAAGTTGACATCCTCTGCTTTAAAGTGGCTCTAAAGGCAGAAGGTTATTTTATCTTAATGCATTCTATGCATTAATATAAAAAGCCTTCTGTGTGCAGAGGGCCCCCTAATACTTACCTGAGCCCCATCTCTGTCCAGCGATGTCCACGAGTGTCTCGGCCATCCGAGATTCTCCCTCTATGCATTAATATAAAAAGCCTTCTGTGTGCAGAGGGCCCCCTAATACTTACCTGAGCACCATCTCTGTCCAGCAATGTCCACGAGGATCTCATCCGAGATTCTCCCTCCTGATTGGCTGAGACACAGCAGTGGCACCATTGGCTCCCGCTGCTGTCAATAAAAGTGAGTCGGCCACTTAGGAGAGAGAGGAGGCCAGGCCTCCGTGTCTGAATGGAGACAGGAAGCTGTGACTCAGCTCGGGTGCCCCCATAGCAAGCTGCTTGTTGTGGGGCACTTGCCAGGAGCACAGAAATCCACTGCAACAGAGCAGGTAAGTATAACATGTTTGTTATTTTTATAGAAAAAAAAAAGACTTTACAATCACTTTAAGCCCTATAATCTTATTCAGGGGCACATATGTAAAAGGGAGCAGCTGAATGATAGAAGAACTATAGTCTGAACAAAACCTTAAGGCCCCTTTCACACGGGGGCAGTCCCTGTATGGACTCTGCTTGCTCAGCGGGGATCGATCTGTTGATCCCCGCTGATCCGGCGGATGACATGTCTGTCCCTGCTCACTGTGTGGGGACGGACCTGGCAGATCTCCGCCTGTCCATTTTCACCCGTTCCGATCCACCGGACCGATGGAAAATAGGGTTTCCACCCATCTATATTCAGCGGATCAGATGTCACCACTGACCTTCGTCACTCCATAGACCTGCATGGAGCATCCATCCGTTCAGGTCCACCTAAAAAACTGACAGGATCGGACGGCCTGAACAATCCGCCCATGTGAAAAGGGCCTAAGGTTTCTAATGGCAGAGATGTTAAAGAAATTGTATGGTCCCAGCATATACTTTAATATTTATTATAACAGCATTGTAATAGCAACACAAACAATAGGTATTTTGACAGTTCAATAAACAGTACTGTGCAAAAGTTTCAGGCAGGTGTTAAAAAAATGCTGCAAAGTAAAAATGCTTTCAAAAATATTTATTTTAATTGTTTGTTTATTTTTTATCAGTTTAAAATCAAATTATATCATATTTATCATTTAAATCATTATTTGGTGTGACTACCCTACCGGTTCCCAACCGCCGCACACCGATGTACATCGGCAGAATGGCACGGGCAGGCAAATAGGCGTACCTGTACGCCCCTTTAAATTTGCCGCCCTGCCATCGCGAGCATGCCGGTCGGGACCCCCGTGAGTCCGGTCGCGGGTCCCGCGGACTCGATCACTGCGGGCATACCCGCGATCGTCTCATGGGGCGGCTGAACAGAGGAATGCCGTTGTAAACAGCATCTCCCCGTTCTGCCTAGCAACTAGTGACGCTGATCTCTGCTCCATGTGATTGGAGCAGAGATCAGTGTTCACTAAATGAAAGCCCAGCCCCCCGCAGTTAGTAACACGTCCCTAGGAACACTTAACCCCAACACTGCCACCCACTGGTTAACCCCTTCACTGCCAGTGTCATTTACACAGGAATCGCTGCATTTATATAGCAGTGATTGCTGTATAAATGACAATGGTCCCAAAAATGTGTCAAAAATGTCCGATGTGTCCACCATAATGTCGCAGTCACAATAAAAATCGCCGATCGCCACCATTACTAGTAAAAAAAAAAAAATTATTAATAAAAATGCCATAAAACTATCCCCTATTTTGTAAACGCTATAACTTTTGCGCAAACCAATCAATAATCGCTTATTGCGATTTTTTTTTTACCAAAAATATGTAGAAGAATAAGTTTCGGCCTAAACTGAGGGAAAAAATGTTTTTTTATATATTTTTGGGGGATATTTATTATAACAAAAAGAAAAAAATAATGCGTTTTTTTCAAAATTGTCGCTCTATTTTTGTTTATAGCGCAAAAAATAAAAATCGCAGGGGTGATCAAATACCACCAAAAGAAAGCTCTATTTGTGGGGAAATAATTTGTCAGTTAAAGCGACGCAGTGCCGAATCGCAAAAAGTGGTCTGGTCTTTGACCAGCAAAATGGTCCGGGGCTGAAGTGGTTAAACCAGCATCAATTCTTCTAGGTACACACAGTGTATGTGCACACAATTTTTGAAGGAACTTGACAGGTAGGTTGTTCCAAATATCTTGGAGAACTAATCACAGATCTTCTGTGGCTGTAGGCTGCTACAAAACCTTCTGTCACACCAAATATTGATTTGGATTTCCTTTCTGTTCATTTACTTTCCAATTTGTTAATTGATAAAAAATAAACTATTATGCCCTGTACACACAATCGGACATTCCGACAACAAAATCCCATGTTTTTTTTCCGACAGATGTTGGCTCAAACTTGTCTTGCATACACACGGTCACACAAAGTTGTCGGAAAATCCGATCGTTCAGAACGAGGTGACGTAAACCACGTACGACGGGACTATAAAGGGGGCAGCAGCCAATAGCTTTCGTCTCGTAATTTATTCTGAGCATGAGTTGTCCGTCGGAATTGTCTACACACGATCGGAGTTTAAACGATCAGATTTTGTTGTCGGAAAATTTTATATCCAGCTTTCAAACTTTGTGTGTTGGAGATTCCGACGGAAAAAGTCAGGTGGAGCCCACACACACAATCGGATTTTCCGACAACATGATCCGATCGCACGTTTTCCATCGGAAAATCCGACTGTGTGTACAGGGCATTACAGAGGATGGCGGCGGGGGCAGCGGAGAGACGAGCGATTGCTCATCCTCTGCCGCCGACATCGCTGGACCCTGGGACAGGTAAGTGTCAATTTATTAAAAGTCAGCAGCTGCAATATTTGTAGCTGCTGGCTTTTAATATTTTTTTTAAAGGTGCAGCTCCTCTTTAAGCTATTTCTTTGCACTATAATGAACTTTATTAAGTGGACATCACGATGGCCCATCTGTGGATTTGCATCAGTGTTTGGACTTTTAAATACATGAAACCATTGCACTATTTAATATAAGAAATTGTTGTACCTTTTTTTTTCCATATTTATTTATATGAACACTATTGGATGATTTATTATCTAGATGTTGATAAAACCATATGAAATATTGCATCACGTATGAATTATTGATTTTTATTTTTGGCACTGTCACTTTAATATTTTGTCTGTTTAACCACTTTCAGACCGGACCATTTTGCTGGTCAATGACCAGACCACTTTTTGCGATTCGGCACTGCGTCGCTTTAACTGACAATTGCGCGGTCGTGCGTCGTGGCTCCCAAACAAAATTGACGTCCTTTTTTTCCCACAAATAGAGCTTTCTTTTGGTGGTATTTGATCACCCCTGCGTTTTTTATTTTTTGCGCTATAAACAAAAATAGAGCGACAATTTTGAAAACAACGCATTATTTTTTACATTTTGTTATAATAAATATCCCCAAAAATATATAAAAAAACATTTTTTTCCCTCAGTTTAGGCCGATACGTATTCTTCTACATATTTTTGGTAAAAAAAATCGCAATAAGCGATTATTGATTGGTTTGCACAAAAGTTATAGCGTTTACAAAATAGGGATAGTTTTATAGCATTTTTATTAATAATTTTTTATTATTTTTTTTTACTAGTAATGGCGGCGATCAGCGATTTTTATTGTGACTGCGACATTGCTGGGGACCCATCGGACATTTTTGACACATTTTTGGGACCATTGTCATTTATACAGCAATCACTGCTATATAAATGCAGTGATTCCTGTGTAAAATGACACTGGCAGTGAAGGGGTTAACCAGTGGGTGGCAGTGTAGGGGTTAAGTGTTCCTAGGGGTGTGTTACTAACTGTGGGGGGGCTGGGCTTTGCTTTAGTGAACACTGATCTCTGCTCCAATCACATGGAGCAGAGATCAGCGTCACTAGTTGCTAGGCAGAATGGAGAAATGCTGTTTACAACGGCATTTCTTCATTCGGCCGCTCCGTGAGACGATTGCGGGTATGCCCGCGGCGATCGAGTCCTCGGGTCCCGCGACTGGACTCACGGGGGTCCCGACCAGCGATGGCAGGGCGGCAAATTTAAAGGGACGTACATGTACGCCCATTTGCCTGCCCGTGCCATTCTGTCGACGTACATCGGCGTGCGCTGGTCGGCAAGTGGTTAAAGAGGAGCTCCAGTCTGGGGAAAAGAAAAAAAAAATTAAAAGTCAGCAGCTACAAATACTGTAGCTGCTGACTTTTAATATAAGGCCACTTACCTATCTAGGGATCCCATGATGTCAGCACCCCGAGACGATTTGTCAATCAGCTTTGGGTGCAGGGGCCTACATTGTAAGTAAAGGAACCGGCAGTGAAGCCTTCAAGCTTCACAGCTGGTTTCCTACTGCTCTAATGCGCAAGTTGCGCTGTCCCCCAGAAGGCGGGAGGAGGGGCCAGAAATGCTTGGAGATCGCCGCAGCGATCTTACCCGGAGCGGGTACCTGTCAAAACCATGTACCCCCCACCAAAAAAGTGCTTTAAGTTTCTTTTATCTGAGTGCTGCACTATTAAGTACATAATATTGTGTTTCAGACTTGTTGCTTGCGCAGAGGTTTCTACAGATTCGCTGAATCCTTTGATGATAGTATGTACTGTAAATAATGATATTTTTAAAGTCTTTGTAATGTTTCGTTGCGGAAAATTATTCTGAAATTGTTTGACACTTTTTAGGTGCAGTTCCAGCTGTCAAAATACAATGACTGCAGTGGGAGATTCATCCATCTGTGCTGTACAGCGTTGATGGAGGCATCTGCTGAAGGAAAGAAAAACTTAGTGTATGGCCAGCTGATTACCAAAGCCGGGTTGGTTTTGGCAAGCCCACATACAATACATAGAATTTAGGGAAATAGTGATCCTAAAAGCTAAATTCTTCAGACAGGAGCAGAGTATTCGCTTTTGCAAAGTGTAACTTGCTCTGACACAGGGTTGACCTCATGAGTTAATAGTGGTCATCTGTCATGATTACATCGATTCCAATAAATGTTACTGATGTTCAAAGATATCCTGTGGAACGTCAGAGATAAATAGCTCCCATTTGTGTATTATTATAAATAATTTATGAGTGGTAAAGCAAAAAGTCCTTCAGTGAATCTAGCTATGCATTAGAAGTAAACATGCACTTTATACAGTTCTGTCCAGTTACTATATGACTCTGAAATAGTGGAATAGCAGAGTCCTTAGAGGACAAGAGTATTTTGGGGGTAGAAGGTTTGATAGAGGAAGGAGCAGAGTCCTCCAGCAGTGCAGACTATTCCAGGAGAGGAGCGTTAAAGTGGTTCTGCACCTTTAAAAAATAAAAATAAAAGCCAGCAGCTACGAATATTGCAGCTGCTGACTTTTAATAAATTGACACTTACCTGTCCCAGGGTCCAGCGATGTCGGCGGCAGATGACGAACGATCGCTCGTCTCTCTGCTGCCCCCGCCTCCATCCTCTGTCAGGGAATCGGGAAGTGAAGCATTGCGGCTTCACTGCCCGGTTCCCTACTGCGCATGCGCGAGTCGCGCTGCGCGTCTCTGCTGGTCCCCGCTGTGTCCTGGGAACTGTGTGTTTCCCAGAACACGTGGGGGGGGTGGGGCATCTGCGGCGGTCTGTCCTGGAAGTGGGTGCAGATACCTGGATTATCCAGGTAACTGCACCCCCCTCCCCCCTGAAAGGTGCCGATTGTGGTACCGGAGGGGGGGAGGGATCAGATGAGCGGAACTTCCACTTCAGGGTGAAGGACCGCTTTAAGCTGGCTATACACTGGTCAAAATGTGTCTAAAATCAGTGTGCGGCTATCCCTGCTCGACAGAAGTTGTTCATTGTCCTGGCAGGGGGTATTTTTCTATCCAACTCATTTGTGTGGACGGAGGAATCTGTTTTTGTTTAAAAACACTAATGCCATGTACATACGACCGGACTTTGAGGGTCTAGGTCCGACGGACTTTCCGAATGAACGGACTTGGCCACACACAATCACACCAAAGTCCGACAGATTCGAACGTGATGACGTACGACCGGACTAGAATAAGGAAGTTATAATTATTATTATTCAGGATTTATATAGCGCCAGCAATTTACACAGCGCTTTACAATATTAAAAGGAGACAATACAGTTACAATAAAATACAAGAGGATTAAGAGGGCCCTGCTCAGAAGAGCTTACAATCTAATAGGGTGGGGCAGGTGGTACAAAAGGTTATAACTGTGGGGAATGAGCTGATGGAAGTGGTAGGAGATTAGTTGGAGACATAATAGGCTTCCCTGAATAGATGAGTTTTCAGGGATCGCCTGAAGGGTAGCAAGAGTAGGGGATAGCAGGACCAGTGGAGGTAGCGAGTTCCAGAGGATTGGAGAGGCTCTGGAGAAATCCTGGAGACGAGTATGAGAGAAGGAGACAAGAGAGCTTGAGAGTAGGAGGTCTTGAGAAGAGCGGAGGGGACAATTTGGGTGATATTTGGAGACAAGATTGGTGATGTAGCTCGGGGCAGAGTTGTGAATGGCTTTGTATGTTGTGGTTAGTATTTTGAATTTAATTCACTGGGTGATCGGGAGCCAGTGTAGGGATTGGAGGAGAGGGTTGGCAGACACTGATTGGGAGCCAGTGTAGGGATTGGAGGAGAGGGTTGGCAGACACTGATTGGGAGCCAGTGTAGGGATTGGAGGAGAGGGTTGGCAGACACTGATTGGGAGCCAGTGTAGAGATTGGAGGAGAGGGTTGGCAGACACTGATCGGGAGCCAGTGTAGAGATTGGAGGAGAGGGTTGGCAGACAGTGATTGGGAGCCAGTGTAGGGATTGGAGGAGAGGGTTGGCAGACACTGATTGGGAGCCAGTGTAGGGATTGGAGGAGAGGGTTGGCAGACACTGATCGGGAGCCAGTGTAGGGATTGGAGGAGAGGGTTGGCAGACACTGATCGGGAGCCAGTGTAGGGATTGGAGGAGAGGGTTGGCAGACACTGATTGGGAGCCAGTGTAGGGATTGGAGGAGAGGGTTGGCAGACACTGATCGGGAGCCAGTGTAGAGATTGGAGGAGAGGGTTGGCAGACACTGATTGGGAGCCAGTGTAGGGATTGGAGGAGAGGGTTGGCAGACACTGATCGGGAGCCAGTGTAGAGATTGGAGGAGAGGGTTGGCAGACACTGATTGGGAGCCAGTGTAGGGATTGGAGGAGAGGGTTGGCAGACACTGATTGGGAGCCAGTGTAGGGATTGGAGGAGAGGGTTGGCAGACACTGATTGGGAGCCAGTGTAGGGATTGGAGGAGAGGGTTGGCGGACACTGATTGGGAGCCAGTGTAGGGATTGGAGGAGAGGGTTGGCAGACACTGAGTGGTTGGTAAGGTGGATAAGTCTGGCAGCAGCATTCATGATAGACTGAAGAGGGGAGGAGCCTATGGAGAGGCAGGCCAATGAGAAGGGAGTTGCAATAGTCAAGGCGAGAGATAACAAGGGAGTGAATGAGGAGGTTGGTGGTTTCATTTGTTAAAAAGGGGCGAATTTTAGAGATGTTACGGAGGTGAAATCTACAAGTTCATAGCCAATAGTTGCCCCGGTTTTTGTCCGTCGGACTAGCATACACGCGAACGGATTTCTTGGTCCGGTGGAAAAATTTAAAACATGTTTTATTTCTAAAGTCCACCGGATTTTTGGCAAGCAAAGGTCCGATGGAGCCCACACATGATCGAATTGTCCGCCTGATAGTTTGATCGTGTGTACGTGGCATAACTGTGTATAATCAGTTTTAGCAGAAGGAACAAAGTCCTTCAGTAGCAGAAATGATTTTCAGGAGGTGAAGGGCAAAGAGCAGTGAATTAAAAATGCAACATTTTTCTGTGATTTTACCTGCAAATTTTTATGTTGACTGGGGCCTGAAAGTGAAATTATTGTGTTTACACAAGAACAACATCTGTGCATTTTCAAAAGCATGGCAAACCACACAGAAAATGCGCGCTTTGTTACATCCTGAGGAGAGCTCGGAGAGCTGATTGGAGGGAGGGGACACACCCCCTTCACACAGGAACAGAGCTGTGGCTGTCAATCAGAGGTGGTGTCCTCCCCGTCACCTTTTTTCTCTTGGTGTCAGGAAAACTTGTCAGAAGTGATGGTAGAGGAATGAAGCAGCAGACACAAATGACAGAGCTCTTACTGAGACAAGTACACATTATAGAGGGATACGCTTTGTTCATATTTCATGTCTGAGGTTTAAAGTGGTTGTAGACCCTTACAAACCACTTTGACCTACAGGTAAGCCTAGATTAAGGCTTACCTGTAGGTCCAAGAAATATCTCCTAAACCTATATGGTTTAGGAGATA
This sequence comes from Lithobates pipiens, assembly GCF_037356315.1. Lineage (NCBI taxonomy): Eukaryota > Metazoa > Chordata > Amphibia > Anura > Ranidae > Lithobates > Lithobates pipiens. The sequence continues at coordinate 4,030,434 of NW_027507696.1, read as the reverse complement.
TTTGCCCGAAAACGGGCACCGCTGTCTACGGCGCAGGCGCCGTAGATAGCGGCGCAGGCGCACTGAGCACGGCATTTCCAAGAATGGAGCTGCCGCGCGTGTCGACTCCCGTGCGCATGCGCGGGAGTGACGTCATCGCGGCTTCGCCAAATGACAGCGGCGGAGCTGCGAGACCCCACCAACAAGATGGATGCGGCGGACTACAGGGGACAGCGGCGACTTCGCTGGCTCCTGTGTCAGGTAAGTGACACATGCTCTCTTTGCATTAGGGGAAAAACCCTTTTGTGCTGCAGGCTTCCCCCCAGCCCCCCTCATATTTACCTGAGCCAATCACGATCCAGCACTGTGCCCGAGAGCAGCAGCTCTCTCCTCTCTGTCCCTCCTCACAGGGCAGAGTGAAAGCGGCAGGGCCTAGTGGCAACTGCTGCTGCCAATCCAATTTTGTGAGGAGGGAGCAGAGGGAAAGGTTGAGCCACGCTGTCTGTTACGATTGAAGCAGGCAGTGTGGCTCCAGTTCAAGCCTGCAGGTGTGCCACCATAGGAAGTGGCCTTCTATGGTGGCATACTGAGAAGAGGAGGAGCGCCAGCAGAAGACCCAAGGAGGAAGATCGTGACCGTCCTGAGCAATTCTATTGCACAGAGCAGGTAAGTATAACATGCTTGTTATAAAAACATTTTAAAAAAAAGTTTACGAACACTTTAAGCAACATCAAGAACCTGCAATAAATGGAGGTTCAGCGGGTTTAACCCACTTAAGGACCGCCTCATGTAAATATACGTCGTTTTTTTGAAGAGGGATATCTCGGTAACGGCAGCAGCTGCTGCCACAACCGAGATATCCCTCTTTACAGGAGGCGGTCCTGTGTGCGATAACCGTGGTCTCCGCAGCGATATCACCGTTATCGGCGGCGGGAGAGATGCCATCCCCCCTCCCGCCGCTCTCCCGCGCCGTCCACCGCTTACCGGAGCCATCGTTGGCGGCAGAGGCGATCGGGTTCTTTCTTCTGCTGCGTATGGAGACGAGTGAGGCTAAGATGGCCCCCACTTGTCTCTATACCATAGGAGGGCGGAAGCGACGTCACTTCCACCCATACCTCTTAAAGGTATATTTTTTTCAATGCCATTTTTTTTTTTATTGCATTTAATTCCAAATATGAGATCTGAGGACTTTTTGACCCCCCAGATCTCATATTTAAGAGGACCTGTCATGCTTTTTTTCTATTACAAGGGATGTTTACATTCCTTGTAATAGGAATAAAAGTGATCCATTTTTTTTTTTTAAAGTGTAAAAATAAATGAAATCAAGTAAAATAAATAATTAAAAAAAAAAATCTTTTTTTAACCCCCCCCCCACGTCCCGACGAGCTCGTGCACAGAAGCGAACGCATACGCGAGTAGCGCCCGCATATGAAAACGGCGGTCAAACCACACATGTGTGGTATCGCCGCGATCGGTAGAGTGAAAGCAATAATTCTAGCCGTAGACCTCCTCTGTAACGCAAAACATGCAATCTGTAGAAATTTTTAAATGTCGCTTATGGAGATTTTTGAGGGTAAAAGTTTGACGCCATTCCACGAGCGAGCGCAATTTTGAAGCGTGACATGTTGGGTATCAATTTACTCGGCGTAACATTATCTTTCACAATATGAAAAAAAAATTGGGCTAATTTTATGGCTGTCTTATTTATTTAAAAAAGTGAATTTTTCCCCCCCCCAAAAAAAAGTGCGCTTGTAAGACCACTACGCAAATACGGTGTGAAAAAAAGTATTGCAATGACTGCCATTTTATTCTCTAGGGCAGGGATGCCCAACCTTTCGAAGAGTGAGGGCCACTTAAGTGACTTGGTAACCAGTCGCGGGCCACAATGAGTGGAGCGGGCGGATGACAGGTCTGTGTCTACTCTGCATATAGAGAGCAGACACGGATACAACCCACTCTACTCTATGGGCCCTTCGAGGTAGGTGGTGCACCTGCAGATCAGTTTAAAAGCAGCCTAGTACCCACTGCAGAACAGATATGGCCATATTTGGTATCACTCTGCATGTGACAGGAGCCAGCGCTATACAGGAAGCATCGGCTTATGTGGCTCTGCTCCACAGCCGATTGATTTCTCCATCTAGGATGATGGATCGTGATCCAGGGCTTGCCAACCAGCCATCCCAGTGCAGGAGGTCGCGGGCCACATCAGAGGGCTCCGTGGGCCACTGGTTGGGCACCCCTGCTCTAGGGTGTTAGAAAAAAAAATATATAATGTTTGGTGGTTCTTAGTAATTTTATAGCAAAAAAAACTGTTTTAAACATGTAAACGCCAAATCTGAAAAAGAGGCCTGGTTCTTAAGTGGTTAAGCAAGGTTTTATTTTTTTATGTATTGTGCAGTAAAGAGATGAATGTCTTCATAATAAATATTCATCAGTAAATAACAGTAAAGAGCAATGAAGCAATTGTTTCACAGGTCCTATCCATTAGGTCTTATCCAGCCCCCCCCACACACTTCCTTAATACATTTCTCTCTCTTGGCATCACCAAGGTCACTGACTGCACGTTATCTCATCCTCGCTGCCTTTTTTTTTTTTTTCCCTCATCTGTGCAATTCATTGTTAATTAGCCTTCCTGATAATTATTATCCATCACCCTGCAGACCACAGAAGGCAGATGCCGCTATGCCCCGATTATTTCTAGGACACTTTGTAGAGCTGTTTACCCACCTTCAAGACCAGGCCATTTTTTGCGACATGGCACTGCGTTATTTTAACTGAAAATTGTGCAGTCATGCAAAACTGTACCCCAATCAATTTGAGCCAATATGTATTCTGCTACATATTTTTGTTAAAATAAAAAAATCTAATAAGTGTATATTGGTTGGTTTGCACAAAAGTTATAGCATCTACAGACAATGGGATATTTTTTATTATATTTTTTTTAATAGTAATGGTGATGATCAGAGGCTTATAGCGGGACTGGGATATTGCGGCGGACAGTGGCACAATAGCTGATACTTTTAACAACATTTGGAGACCAGTGGCACTAATACAGTGATCAGTGCTAAAAACATGCACTGACACTGTACTAATGGCACTGGCTGGGAAGGGGTTAACATCCGGGGCGATTAAAGGGTTAAATGTGTGCCTAGCCTGTGCTTTGCTAAACTGTGGGAGGTGCTTTTACTAGAGGGAGGCACTGATCCATGTTCCTGCTTTGTTGTAACACAGGATCAATGCCTTCCCTACTAACAGAATGGCAACCTGCCTTGTTTACATAGGGAGACTGCAGTTCTGCCTGTGTAACAAATGATCACCAGGTGCCGATGGACATTGAGTCCATGGTACCTGGCGATCAGCACCCCCAACCTGGAAGTGCTGGATTCACATACTAGGTATGTGATCCAGTGCAGTAGATCCGCTGTTCTGGCATATTAAGTCCGGCCATCATATAGTGTCCGCCTCGTACTGTGCATGCGCAGCGCTTGCGCAGTACGGAGCAGAAGAAGCTTCGGAAGATGAACGGCGCCTGGTAGTCCCACCATCCAACCGCAGTACACAGCGGACACTATCCGATGGGGGACTGTATATGATAGGACACCGCCTTGCGGCCGTATATCTAAGTAATACAGTCAGCAAGCAGTTAAAGCACTCCCAATAATCACACCTCATTAAAAAAAAAAAAAACAGTGTAGGGCAAGCACATGCATAGAACATCAATTGTAGCATATGTGACTGTTTGCTCGATGCAACCCCATCTTTTATATTTTACCAAAAAAAAATGGGTACACTATGGTCTGCGTTCACACTACAATTAATTTTAATATATTTTATCCTGAAAATATGCATTGATAAATGTGCAAATTTTGTGTAACATAAAAACTACAACCATTTTATTCTCCGGGGTCTCTGCTTTCAGGAAATATATACAGTTGTGCTCAAAAGTTTGCATGAAATTGTGACATTTTGGCAATAACATTGAAAATATGACTGATCATGCAAAAAAAAAAAACTGTCTTTTATTTAAGGATGGCAATCACATAAAGCCATTTATTATCACATTGTTTTTTTGGATCCTTTTTAAATCATAATAATAACAGAAATTCCCCAAAATGGCCCTGATAAAAAGTTTACATACCCTGGAATGTTTGGCCTTGGTACAGACACACATGGTTGCACACACAGGTTAAAATGACAATTAAAGGTTCATTTCCCACATTTGTGGCTTTATAAAATCACAATTAGTGTTTGTGTACAGTAATTGTGTACAGTATTTTTGTAGCAAAAAATGCAGATTTTAACATGTGCAAAAGATGCTGTAGTAGACACGTGGTTAAAGGAGTGCTATGGTCACAGCAGACAAGAGTCTTAAGTCCCATACACACTATCAGTTTTTCCTGCTGAGTTTTTCCTTCAGGTTTATCAAAACCATGTAGTAGAAGGGCCTGCCTGATTGCATACAAATTGAAACTGATTGTGTGTATATGGGGCTTTAGAGCCTTAGCCCTTGTACACACGGTCGGACATTGTCAGTGGTAATAATATTATGGCTGATCCGTCTATACTCTCCCCCCCCCCCCCAGCAAAGCATGCCATTCTAATCAGGATGGGGGGGGGGGGGGGGTTAACCATGTTAATATACTAACACAGTTAGTTTATCTGTAACAAACATATAAGATACTTTAAATGTCCAAAATATAATCTCAAATATATGTACAGAGCTTATCTTCATTACCTATAAACGTAATAGATTACAAGAAGGTGGGTAGTACTTGTATTTAACACTGTCCAAAACAGCCATAAAAAGGTCCCTTGGAAATGAAGAGGGAAGATGAAAAGTTGGATACCATATATCCATGTTTAAGACCCCTTTCACACCAAGGGCGTTTTGCATGCGCTATAGCATTAGAAATAGCACCTGCAATCCACCCTAAAAAAGCTGCACCATTGTTTGTAGTGTGAAAGCCCCGAGAGCTTTCACCCTACAGCGGTGCGCTGGCAGGACGTCAGGGAAAAGTCCTGCCAGCAGCTTCTTTGGAGCGGTGAAGGAGAGGTGTGTTTACCGCTCTTCCACCTCTGCTCCCCATTGAAATCAATGGGGCAGCGCTGTAATACCGCCGGCAAAAGTGCCGCACACCTGTCCATTCAGGCATTGCCAGTAGTGGGCCCCATGACAGCTTCCTCTTCGATCTACCTGTCAATCACAGCTAGCTGACGGGTAGATCAGGTCTCTGCTGCTAAGAGATTGTATTTAGTCAGACCTCTCGTGATGCGCTCCTCCCCGCCGGCCCCTCCTGATTTTCTGTCTCCTCATCCCCCCCCCCCCAGTCTCCTGCATACTTGCTCTGTGTGTGCCGCTGAATCCCCCCCTCCTCTATCTTCAGTGCCATATGATGAGAGAACCCAGAGGAGGAGCACAGCTATTCTGCTCACAGGACATGCAGGGAGAGAGGTGAGCTGAGGGAGGAACATCAGTTTGTGGTGGTAAGCTGAGCACAATACCTGGCAAAGTTTAATGCCAGGAGGGAAGTTTGTGTGGAAATATGTGAAGGGTTGGAATAGCAGCGAGTGTGTGTTGGAGCCCCTGCAGAGTTTGCAGCCCCCCCAAGCTAACATACATCTCCTAAGCAGGAACACATCACTATCTCCCCAAGCATTCTGTCCAGATAATGTGCAGTTCATTTATGACCTTTCCGTTTAACCCTGTGTTATCCAAACTCTGTTCAATGAAAAGTGTAAACTCACCACATAAACACTGTCAGAAACCATGAATCAGACTGAGACAGAAGTACAATTAAATCACACTTGTTTATTAATAAAAATAAAAAGGTAAATAGAAAAAGCATAGCCAGAGTCCAGTAACCAGATCGGGTAATCAGCCAGGCCAGAAGTCAGAGACCCAAGTAGAGCAACTGCATGCAGGATAAGGAGCCAGGAGGGATTTCAGCAAGCCAGTCTGGAAACAAACCACAGGAGATGGTTTCTTGTGATGTGACCAACGCGAAGGCAAAGGAAAAAGTGAGCTGGAAGGCTTTAAGTAGGCAGGTCAGACGAGCATCATGGGGAACAGCTGGTACCTGTGGAGAGAGAAGAGAGCTGGCAATTAGCCGACAGCTGAGCGGCCAGCCCAGAGAAAAAAGGGCTAAGCCAGCCCTGACAAACACTCTATATACAAAATAACATTCCCCAAAAAAAAGATCAGAACATGATGTTCACATTTGCATGGAAGCACAATTGAATGAATGCTGATTATTCAGAGAATTACCGTATTTATGTTTATTGAGAATTTTTTACTAACAGTTAAGCTTCATACACACAATATGAAAATTGGATGAAAAATACCACTTTTGAAGTGTTCGTGCATATGAGCGTATCATTTATTTTTTATATTTTGGTGGGGGAGGGGATCTTGGGTGGGAGTTCCCACACTTTTTTTCCCCAGGACTTGGCCCCTGTGTTAAAGTATAACACTGGTATATAATCATTTTCATTGGTACATCTAAAGTTCCTGATTTTATGGTGGGTGTTGCTGGTATGCTACTTTCTGGGATTTATTCTAGAGAAAGTATTGAAACTTTTTACTCCGAGTGGAAGAAAAATATGAAGAGTGTTTCTGAGTTTTTCCAACTCCCGGCCTTCATACAGAGCTGTTGTATGATGGCTTCAGTGCTCGGCACTCTCTACAGCTGTGTTATTACTTCAGAGGGTAATGCAATGGACAATGGACATGTCAGATTATCTTGTTGCCTCACTTTGGGAAAATGGCAGCAGCAATCCAGGCATGGGAGGACTTTCTGGCAGATTGTGGTGTCCCAGAATAATGTTTAGACTGCATTAGGTTGTGATTATTGTAAAATGAAGGAGCATTTGAAACAGTTGAATCCATGAGCATTTGGTTTGAGTGACAATCTCATGCCTGTGGTGGGCCAACATCTGTTCAAGGGTAATATTCAATTGGGTGGGCCAAAAATAACTATTCTTATTGCTATTGGTCCCACCTGGACTCTTTCTGCTTGATCCCTCCTCGTTATGTCGTCCTCCTCATTCACATAAATCTTTATTAAAGGCAGAGCCAACTTTACAAGTTAATGAAATTCACACTGCTTTCCCCCGAGGGCAGCTTTGGTTATACTAAAGGGCTTTATACATCAGGTGTCAGCTTAGCTCGCTTAGAGCCTTGATCATTTTCAATTATTTAAATCCTCTATAGCCAGTTTAATCCACACATACTGTATATTTAATATGTCTATCGTATTCTAGATCTGTTATGTGGTGTAGATCAGTTTCCAGAAAAAATTGGTGTTACTTTTTATTCTTCGTAAAATACAGAAAATAGTGAACACCATTAAAGTGATGGTAAAACATTGATTTTTGTTAAAAAAAAATAAATAACAAACAGGTTTATATTTACCTGCTTTGTGCAATGGCATTGCACAAAGCGGCCCGAACCTCCTTTTCTTAGGTCCCCTGCCGCCAATCCTGGCTCCTCCCCTCCTGTGAGCGCCCCTACAGAAACCCGCTTTCAATTGGGGCACCCATGGCCTCGCTCCCGAGCCTCATTGTCTGCGTCTGTAGACAGACAGTGGGACTCGGCCCCACTCCCTCATCACTGACTTTGATTGACAGCAGTGGGTGAATGGTTTGATTGACAGCAGTGGGTGAATGGTTTGATTGACAGCAGTGGGTGAATGGTTTGATTGACAGCAGTGGGTGAATGGTTTGATTGACAGTGACGGCAATAGCTCCCTCAGCCTCAGCAAAGCTTGTAAGACCATGAAGTAAAGGGAGAGAAGAGCTGTAGATGTGTCCAGCACTAGAATGCATGAAGGTAAAAAATATTTAGGCTTTATAACCAATTAAAAAATAAAATAAAAATCCTCTATACTGTGAGTTCCTTTCACTGTGGGGAGCACTGCACTATACAGTACGTTCCTGCATGAGACCTTGCAAGTTAACCGATTGCTGACCGCATCACTTGGATGTAAGGTGGCTCTCCTGCGCTTGATCTCGTACGTGGTCATGCTCGCACACAGCGGCTGTGCTGTGATTAGACACAGCACAAGCCAAGCTGATCAGTGGGTGCCGGCCAATAGATGTCTGCCGGCACTCGCTGATGAAAAATATTAATCTGCTTTAGAGCCAGTTCTCTGATGTCAGACATTACAACGTCTATACAAAGCGAATTCAGCCATACAGATTGTATGGCTGAATTTGCATCACATTCAGATCAAACTCCTGCAGGACTCTTTTCTGGTCCTCACCAGAATCGGATCGCATGGGTGTTCACACCTATGCGATCCGATTCCTATCCGAATTGACAGTTCGCACTGCGATATGCAAACTGATCTGGGAGTGTCATTAACTTTGTATTGACACTCCCAGCGGTTCGCATAGGGCAGTGTGAACTGCCTGTGGGAGACTCACCTGGACTTGGTCTGTAATGTTGAAGACATTTCACAGCTTAACCAATCCACTTCTTTAGTTCTAATGACTGTAGGAACATACCCCAGCAGTTATATCAACCCAGTAGTGATCCAGTACTTCTGAATAGGGGGCACGCTAACGTGCAGCGGCTATGCAGGTGCCGCCTGGGAGGGAGCAGAGCGATCACATGTCCGCTCTTCTCCCCTCCTTGTTGCTGATCAGGAAAGCGATTAGAAGCTGCACGATTCTGGCTAAAATGAGAATCGCGATTTTTTTTTGCTTAGAAGATCACGATTCTCGTGGCGTATCGTCTTTCACATTAAAACAAAAACAATTGTGCTAACTTTACTGTTTCGTGTTTTTTTTTTTGTGTGTATTTTTTCCGAAAAAGATTGCATTTGAAAGACTGTTGGGAAAATACAGTGTGACATAAAATATTGCAGCAATTGCCATTTTATTCCCTAGGGCAGTGGTCATCAACCCTGTCCTCAGGGCCCACCAACAGGCCAGGTTTTATGTATTACCTTGGGGAGAAATCAGACTAGAACACTGCAATCACTAAGCAGCAAATGATATCACCTGTGATGTATTTCAGTTATCTTGCAAACCTGGCCTGTTAGTGGGCCCTGAGGACAGGGTTGATGACCACTGCCCTAGGGTCTCTGATTTTATATATATATATATATATATATATATATATATATATATATATATATATATATATATATATATATATATATATATATATATATATATATAAAATGTTTGGGGGTTCCAAGTAATTTTCTAGCAAAAAATATTGATTTTAACTTAAGAAAGAAGTGTCAGAAAAAGATTTAGACTTTAAGTGGTTAAACTTCCTGCATTTAAACATGGTTGAAAGCTTGGCAGACTGCCCAGATTATTTGTTTACACAAGAAGTTCTTTCCCTTTGATCTAGGAAGTAAGCAGTTACAATGTTTCAAGTTCTACACTTGGCAGATTGCCTGGGATGCTTTCTTTTTGACAGCTGAGTGAGCAGATAATCTCTCCACTTGTTTATATGAAAGAATCACCTACTCTCAGCAGAAGAGATCGTAAGGGGGGGTGAATCGAGATTGCGGTTTTTTAACGATTAATCGTGCAGCTCTAAAAGCGATGCGTTTAACGTTACTTACAGTTCTACTCATCAGTGTCTCCAGCTAGCATGGTCAGGAAAGAATGCATTGCATTACGGTCAGTGGAGAACAGGGGAGACATCCAGGGTCTTTTAGACCAAGACCGCCTCTGTAACACTAAACTGATGACCTATAGGTAGCTTTTAAAGTGTTGCCTATGGAAAATACAGGGTACTGAAAAATATTGCCATTTCACGGGCACACATAAATTTAAGGTTTGACGTGTTGGCTATCTATTTGCTCGGTGCAACCTCGTCTTTTATAGTTTATCAAAAATGGGATAATTTTTTTGCATTTGTGTGGCCTAAAATTCACTTTAGTATATTTTTTACTGAAATTTTACATTTTCCACTATTTTACTCTCTAGGGTAGTGTTTTTTAACCTTTTTTTCCATTAGAATTGCGCACAATTCCTAGGCAAACCAGTTTGAGGGCTCGCTCACACAGGGAGGTGCGCGTCCAAGCGTGAGGGTTTTTTTTTGTTTTTTTTTTGCTTAGGCTGCTCTATACTAGTGAAACATGCAAACAATGTGAAAATTGAGCCCCACCAAAATGCATGGTACTATGGTACAATGCGTTTTTAGTGGTCGAAAACATGTATGCAATTAGTTGGCCAACGCTCATTTGGCTGTACTTCTTCTGTGGGTCATAGGAATTCAGTTTGTTCTGCACTCCTGTGACCCGTTTTCAGCAGACAGTAGTCCAGGATGGGGCAGGATCTGCCCACAATGCTGGACCAGCAACTGGCTCAGTCTCAGCCCGAGCCAGCCGCTGCCACCCCCTCCACAGCCCATCGCTCCAGTGAGCGCTGGCGGCCAAGCAGAGAGCTCCGAGAACCGAGCAACCAGCGGTGTTCTTACTAGGACTGAGAACTGGATGGGAGGTGCTGGTGTAATGCAGAAGCCTAAAACAAGAGTAATCTTTGGAGGGGCTATTTAAACATCAGGCTCTGATCAATCCCCAGTGTATACTAACAGAGGCTTCTGATAAGAGACGATTGGACACTTCTTCAGTGGATCGTTATTCCTACAAAGCGCTTTGTGAGCCCCCTGAGTAAGGAAGGTAACTGGCTTTCTGCTAAGCCTTTACTTTATCTATGGTGAAGGGTATCATGCTGCCGAGCATCTGACCAACATTCCACCTCTTCTCTATGGGATCACTTCAGTTGAATATCAGCCATATATGAACTTTTTTTCTTTTTCCTTTTTTTGCACTTTAAATGTGATCTAACATTGCACATGTTAGACCCCTTTCACACTTGGAGCGCATGCAAAGTGCCCTGAAACAGTTGCTGCTGTGTCTCCAGTTTGAAAGCCCCCAAGGGCTTTCACACTGGAGCGGTGCGCTGGCAGGACGGTAAAAAAAAGTCCTGCTAGCAGCATCTTTGGAGCGGTGAAGAAGTGGTGTGTGTATACCGCTCATGCACATTGAAATCAAATGGGGCAGCGTGGCTATACCGCCGGCAAAGTGCCTCTGCAGAGGTGCTTTGCTGTGTTGTTTTTTTTAACCCTTTCTGGGCCGCTAGCGGGGGGGTAAAACTGCCCCGCTAGCGGCCGAATAACACCGCAAAACCGACAGCACCGCCTATGTACCTCCCACCCCAGTGTGAAAGGGGCCTTATAGCTGACTATTGTTCACTTTACAGTTAGCAGCCACATGCCATTTACATGCATTGTGTTATCATCAATTGCACAGTTTTGTCCTAGCGCTGCACTTTATATTTAAAATTTTTCTATTGTGTCCAATATCTGGGTTATAGCACACAGCTGCTGGTTTCTTATTTCTTATTCACTAAGCGCGGATATATTTTTACACTCAATCAGCGGTGTTTGATCGCTCGGTTCTCAGTGGGGAGCCGGCAGGGAACAGATGCAGCATTGGACTGATGCTGCATCCACCTAAGAAAGTAAGATTTGAAAGAAAAAAAAAAACCCCAAACTTTTCTTATAAGAATTAATGCCACCTGTGTGCAACTGCAAACGGCAACACATTTTTGTGTGGTGCAGAAAAACACACATTACCACACTGCGCCTGGTGTGAAAAATCCCTAAATTTTTTTTTTTTTTGTAGTATTTAGTTAAGTGGTCAGTAGGTTGTAAATCTCCCTCCATCTTCTCAGCTAGCACAAAACTCCCCTCGTAGCCCAGAGGTGGAACGGGATGTGCTTTCCCTGCTCCGTATACACAGAAGTTAACACAGGAAACCTTTAATCATCAGACTGTATCAGGGCTTTCTATAATTTTGCCATGGCACCCCAAAGTGTTTGGTTGAAAAACCCTGCACTAGGGTGTCTGAGTTTAGAAAATATATAATGTTTTGGCTTATTTTTGGAATCTTCAGGCCTAAAATAATTTTTTAAGCATGTGAACAAAAAACGCATAAACTGCTCTAGCAGCAAAACGGTTAAAGTATGAAACACAAAAACTAAAATTGCAGCATACCAATCCTTAACTCCTGTGGCTGCATTGTTTTTTTTTGTTTGTTTTTTGATTTTTTTTGTTTTTTTAGGCATTTTTACTTTATTTCTACCTAGTAATCCAGACGTAACACCCTGGAGGGGTAAAGGAAATGCCTTTGGACAGCAGTGTTAGATGCATTAGCAGATTTAGACTGGCTCAACTAAGGCCGGCCATACACAGAGCAAATTTCACTTGATTCCCCCCATACACACAGACAGTATTTATGTGGGACTCCCTCTTACCGGGCCATTATCTTCTTCCAGAGGGAGGGGAGGGGGGGTGCCATCCCCGTCTGCAAGAAGTTTATAGCAATCATTAGCAACCCGGCATGCTGGTTGTACCCAAGTTGATCGATTAACTTGTTACATTCAGCCTGCCCATACATGACTCGAATCTCAGCCGGTTAGATGCAAAATTTGTATGGCCTGCCTAACAAGTTGAATTCCTGCTAAAGCAGGTACAGCAAGTTTTACCTTATGAATAAAAGCGGACTATTGCAAGCACCACTGTCAGTGTTGGTGCTTGCAATAGGTTTGCCTTAATGCCATAACTGCCATCTTTGGTGGACAGCTTGGTCTTTTAAAAGGTAGGAAATAGCATATTTACCAGCCAGATCAACAAGTGAAAATAAAGGAGGGGGGGGGGGGCTTTTTTCCTTTAATAAACAAAATAATTTAAAAACTGCATCTTGTATTTACCCGGGTTACCTTTGTGTAATAATAAAATTTGTTTGCTGATCTGAGTCATTTGTGTGACAAATATGCAAAAAAATAAAAAATCAGAAAGGGGGCAAATACTTTTTCACAGCATTGTAAACCTGATGTTTTGGTCCACTGAATTTGTGTTCACTGTGGACATTATTTACAATGTAATCTTGAATTTCATATGAGTTACATACCTGAAATAATGAATTGGTATTATTCCTATGAAATCATTCAATCTTCTCCATCTCCTCCATTTGTCTACGTTGAGAGATCCAGGTAATCCCATAGCACAGCATGCATCCATCTATAGAAGTTCTCCTTGTACTTGAAACAGGTGGTGTTGAGACAAAGGTCCAGCCAAGAACATGTTTGACTTGAGTTCTTTTCGACTTTGAGTTATGTCTCAGAAGTTTCCTTTACATTCTCAATTGCCTTTGTAGTTGGTATTACAAGTAAAAAGGGATGTGATATCATAGACCACCCATGGTCTCTTCTGGATCCAGTTTCAATCCACCTACCTCGTTGACAAATATGAGGTACTGTGTTTGCCACCTAAGGGTGAGAGAATAGTAGCCAGATACTTAGCAATGTTATATGTAGCCTTCCTGACACCAAAGACGGTTCATGTAACTAGAGCAGGGTGGTTACACAACGCTTACTTGTCCTGTCCCATCCTGTTCTTGGACAATCAACATCTGCCTTGATATACAGTTGAGCTCAAGTTTACATACCCTGTCAGAATTTATGATTTCTTGGCCATTTTTCAGAGAATATGAATGTTAACACAAAAACTTTTCTTTCACTCATGGTTAGTGTTTGGCTGAAGCCATTTATTATCAATCAACCGTGTTTATTTAACCACTTGAGACCCGCACTACGTCTATTGACGTCATGGGGTTTCGCTGGTTATATCTAAATGATGCCTGAGGCCACAGACATCATTCAGATATTGCCGTTTTCCCTGCACCATAAGAATGATCATAGCGGCTGTTCCACCGCTTGATCGTTCTTACGGGCGGCGGGAGGGGACGCTCCCGCCGCCCTCCAGTGCTTCTACCGACTCACCGTTTCCATCGGTGAGTCGGTCACAGGATCCGCCGGCCCCAGCAAGTGATCATAGAGATTTCCGATGGACTAGATTGTCCCCAGAGTCTCTATGATTGTTCGGAGGCCGGGCGCGATGTTATGACGTCACGCCCGGCCTCGGTATTCAAATAAAAAAAAAATTGAAAAGCGCCCCTGTCCCCGTGAGCTCGCACACAGAAGCCAATGCATACGTAAGTCCCACCCACATATGAAAACGGTGTTCAAACCACACATGTGAGGTATCGCCGCGAACGTTAGAGCGAGAGCAATAATTCTAGCCCTAGACCTCCTCTGTAACCCAAAATATGTAACCAGTAAAAAAATTTAAAGCGTCGCCTATGGGGATTTTTAAATACCAAAGTTTGGCGCCATTCCACGAGCGCGTGCAATTTTGAAGCGTGACATGTTGGGTATCTATTTACTCGGCGTATCCTCCTCTTTCACATTATGCAAAATAATTGGGCTAACTTTACTGTTTTGTTTTTTAAGCATGAAAGTTTTTTTTCTGAAAAAAACGCGTTCGAAAAATTGCTGCGCAAATACCATGCGAGATAAAAAGTTGCAATGACCGCCATTGTATTCTCTAGGGTCTTTGCTAAAAAAAACATATATAATGTTTGGGGGTTCTATGTAATTTTCTAGCAAAAAAATTTGGAATTTTACATGTAGGAGAGAAATGTCAGAATTGGCCTGGGTCCGAAGTGGTTAATCTTTTTAAATCATAATGGCAACAGAAACTACACAAAGGATCCTGATCAAAAGTTTACACACCCCAGTTCCTAATACCATGTTTTGCCCCCTTTAACATAAATGACAGGTTGAAGTCTTTTGTAGTATTTGTGGATGAGGCTCTTTATCTTCTCAGATGGTAAAGCTGCCCATTCCTCTTGGCAAAAAGTCTCCAGTTCTTGTAAATTCTTGGATTGTCTTCCATGGACTGGAAGTTTGAGATCTCCCCAGAGGGGCTCCATGATATTGAGGTCAGGAGACTGAGATGGCCACTCCAGAACCTTCACTTTATTCTGCTGTAGCCAATGACAGGTCAACTTGGTCTTGTGTTTTGGATCATTGTCATGTTGGAATGTCCAAGTACATTCCATGTGCAGCTTCCTGGCTGATGAATGCAAATGTTCTTCCAGTATTTTTTAATAACATAATGCATTCATCTTGCCATCAATTTTGACCAAATTTTCTGTGCCTTTGTAGCTCACACATCCCCAAAACATCAGCGATCCACCTCCGTGTTTCACAGTTGGAATGGTGTGCCTTTCATCATAGGCCTTGTTGACTCCTCTCCAAATGTAGTGTTTATGGTTGTGGCCAAAAATCTTAGTCTCATCACTCCAAATGATTTTGTGCCAGAAGGTCCCAGGTGACTGTGCGGCGCAAGGGGAAGTGATGTCACCAGCCCGGGCAAGGAAGAAGGCAGACTACGAGGGACCCCCTAGCAACAGGTATTTAGAGGCGATTCTTTTTTTTTTTTTTTTTGGTGGCAACACCACTTTAAAGCGGAGCTCCACCTTAAATAAAATATTAAAAGCCAGCAGCTACTAATACTGCCGCTGCTGAATTTTAATAAATGGACACTTACCTGTCCAGGGTGCCCGCAATGTCGGCAGCAGATGACAAGCAATCAGAAAGTGAAACAATGCGGCTTCAATGCCCGGTTCCCAACTGCGCATGTGCGAGTCGCGCTGCACGTCTTCACTGGTCTCCGTTGTGTTCTGGGAACTGTGTGTTTCCCAGAACACAACAGGGGGGGGCATCTGCGGATATTCTGCGGCTATCTATGCCGGAAGTGGGTGCAGATACCGGTAGTATACAGGTATCTGCACCCCCCCCCCTGAAAGGTGGCAATTGTGGCACCGGAGGGGGGGGAGGAATCCGATGAGCGGAAGTTCCACTTTAGGGTGGAGCTCCGCTTTAAAACAAAGAAAGATTCCCTCTAGATGTGAATGCTTTCAGCTGTGACACTTGCAGGGATGAGCCTTGAGCAGGCATTTCTAAAGAGATTCTCCCATGCACACAACAATGGCAATGCAGGCCACCTGGGTCTCCTTCTGCATACTTACATATATATCTCAAATTAGATAAGACTGTAAATTTTATTAGCCTTTGTTTTTAGGTTTGTGACCCAAGTGATAACTTTGCTTCACACCCTTTTTAATGAAGAGCTATTTGGTTCCTTTATATCCTCTCACCATAGCCAGTATTGCTGTACAGTCACAATGTAGCACAGATAGCAATGAATGCTGCTGTAATTAGGGTAGGGAATGCTGTCTATTCTTCCTGTGGATGCACAGCTGAATGCAGCTGTGTTCTGAGCGCCGTGCGAGTGAGAGCAAAGCCTTCTGGGACATCTCCAATTTGAAGTACATGTTCTTTGTCTGCTGCTCGCCTTGCAAGCCGCACACTTCCGATCTTCATTTAACATTTATGGCAGAGCTACCACCCTCCAAACCCCCCAATTAAAGTAAAACTTCACATTCACAGACCAGAAAAAAAAAATGCTTCCCATTTCCTCATACATGCAGTTCAGATATCTGACTATCTTGAATAATTTCAATATCTTATCATTTTAACTCCTTAAAACTATGGGAATACAAAGTGCCTATTCACATATATTGCATTTTTCCGCACTGGAAGAATGGCAGTCACTGCTAGGATACACAGAAATACAATTGCAGCTCATTTTTGTTCAAGTATCATCGTACAGCTTCTTAAAAACAACCACACCGTCTTTTTTTTTTTTTTCCAGAGCAGCCTGTATTTCTCCTGAGGTTCACTGTGGGTTTTTCCTTTGTATTCTGAACAATTCTTCTGGCAGTTGTGGCTGCCATCTTTCTTGGTCCCAAGAGATCCCTGAATTTTCCACTTCTTAGTAAGTGATTGAACAGTACTGACTGGCATATTCAACACTTTGGATATCCTTTTAAATCATTTTCCATCCTTATAAAATATCCATTACATTGTTACGCAGGTCTTTTGACATTTCTTTTCTGCTCCCCATGGCTTAGTATCTAGTCTGCTCAGTGCATCCACATGAGAACTAGCAAACTCATTGGGGTTGATTTACTAAAATTGGAGAGTTCAAAATCTGGTGCAGCTGTGCATGGTAGCCAACCAGCTTCTAACTTCAGCTTGTTCAATTCAGCTTTGAAAAAAAACAAAACTGGAAGCTGATTGGCTTCTGTGCAGAGCTGCACTCGATTTTGTACTCTCCAGTTTTAGTAAATCAATCCCACTGACTATTTATACACAGACACTAATTGCAATTTAAAAAGCCACAGATGTGGGAAATTAAGTTTTAATTGCCATTTTAACCTGTGTGTGTCTATACCAGTGATGGTGAACCTTGGCACCCCAGATGTTTTGGAACTACATTTCCCATGATGCTCAACTACACTGAGTTCATGAGCATCATGGAAAATGTAGTTCTAAAACATCTGAGGTGCCAAGGTTCACCATCACTGGTCTATACCAAAGGCCAAACATTCCAGGGCATGTCAACTTTTGATCAGGCAATTAGGCTGGGTTCACACCGGGGCGATGCGGGAACGCCGCGAATGTGCGGCGGGTTCCCGCATCACATGCCTCCCGGGCGGCAGTTCACACTGCCCTATGCGGACTGCTGGGAGTGTCAGTGAAATGTTAATGACACCCCCAGATCAGTTTGCATATCGCAGTGCGATCTGCAAACTCTGACAGGAATCGGATCGCATGGTGTGAACACCCATGCGATCCGATTCTGCTGCGGACCAAAAAAAGGGTCCTGTGCGAGTTTGCGGCGGGTGCGATGCGAATTCAGCCATACTGTCTGTATGGCTGAACTCGCATCGCACAGAGATCGGATGTGATTTGCACTGCAGTGCGGTGCGAATCACATCCGGTTCTCACTGCCGCAGCAGTGTGAACCCAGCCTTAGGGTGTTTTCTGTTATTCTGATTGTAAAAGGAGCCAAACAACTATGTCATAATGAATGGCTTCATATGATATGTATTCGTAAATAAAAGACAGTTTTTTGGCATGATCAATCACATTTTCAATATCATTGCCAAAATTTCATGATTTCGCCCAGAGTGTGTAAACTATTGAGCACAACTGTATCTCCATCTATAATTTTACACAACAACATTACTTCCTAAAGGTTCAGAAAAAAACGTGTCTTTTATTCTAAGACCCCTTACACACTGGCACCGCTCCGCGTTAGTGGTAAAGCTAGTTTTAGCAGCGCTTTACCGTTGTTTTAGCTGTGATTTTCGGTTGCTAGCGGGGTGCTTTTAACTAGGGCTGCAACTAATGATTATTTTCATAATCGATTAGTTGGCCGATTATTGTTTCGATTAATCGGTTAATAACCTTAAAAAAAAAAGTAATTTTGCTGCGATTTGCATTTTTACATTTTTTTGGGCCAATTTGTTGTTGGGCAGATTAAAAAAACACAAATTGCTGCAAAAACGCATTATTACATGCTTTTCTGCAGCTTCTTCATTGAAGTATATTGAAGCAAAGAAACCAAATAGCCTTTTCCAAATATGCAGCAGCTGAAAAAATCATGGATGTGAACGTGTCCCATAGGAAACCATGTAAATTAACTGTAGTGTGTTTCTGCGAAAAGCACCAAAAAAAAAAACACAGAGGTGTGACCCAGGCCCGAGATATTTAGTAACATAATGGGGTTAAAAAAAAACTAAAATTAGTACAAAAAGAGCAAATAATCGCTACTCTAAGGGGTTAATTTTTTACTATGGGACAGTGAAAGTAATATTTACAGTAGCAATTTGTTCTTTTTGTACTATAAATGGCTAATTTTAGTTTTTTTTTTTAACCCCATTATGTTACTGGCCGATTAATCGATTATGAAAATAGTAATCGATTAATTTCATAATCGATTAGTTGTCGATTAATCGATTCGTTGTTTCGGCCCTACTTTTAACCCCCACTAACGGCCAAAGAAAGGGTTAAATCTGTTTTGCAGGCCGCTTCGGCAGCAGTGCTCATTCATTTCAATGGGCAGGGGCAGTGGAGGAGCAGTGTATACACCACTCCTAAACCACCCCAAAGATGCTGCTTGCGGGACTTTCTCTAACGTCCTGCAAGCGCACTGCTCCAGTGTGAAAGCGGAGGCATTTTTCAGGTGCTATTTTTAGCCCTTGTACTTGAGGCCTTGCGCTAGTTGGTCTGCTAGTTCCACGCAGACAGGAGTGCAGATGCCAGTACTGGTCACATGGTTGACCCCACCAACTGTAAACAAGGAACGAGCCACTGCCTCTGCCTTCCTGTCTGTGGGGGTCCTTAAATGCAGGAGTCCCCTCTACCGGAATCGTGGTTACATTGTTCAACCTGGATACTGGGGGGGGTCCACGACCGGAGGAGCCGACCATTTTTTGAGAAGGACCTGGACAGGGGCTCATCCTCACTGTCCGACCGGACCTGGTCAGCGCCATCTGAAAAGACAGAGCAGGGGTCACCAGCCTCAGCAGGGCCCGAGTCTGCGTCAGAGCTCTCCCCGGAGGACGGGGGGGGGGTGGGGGGGCAGGGGCTGCTTTTTAGCACTTTTGCGCCCACGCACCACCTCCATCTTGGCAACGAACAAATTGAGGACCGCGGACAAAGCATTCAGAAGCAGTGCAGAGTCTGCAGGCGAACCGGTTACAATTGCCTGGATTTCAGGGGAAGAAACACCAGTTTCTGAAGCCATGCTGACCCTACCCTGTCTGTGACCTGATGGGGACTTAGGACAGTGATGGTCCTACCCTCCTAACTGCTGCTGGCTGAGGGGCTCTTTCCTGCAGGACTCACCACCCTGACTGGTTCTGCGCTGTCCAGCTAGTAGTGCCGGTGTCCCTTTTCAGCTCCCAGGTGCATAAGCGATCACACTGTGCTATCCAGAGCTGCTGTCTGTGGCGCTGAAACTGATCCACAACGTGTTCAGGCTCCAAGAAAATGGCTGCTGAGCGTCCAGTATAAAGAACATAAACAGTGTAGGGGTTAAGTGTTCCTAGGGGTGTGTTACTAACTGTGGGGGGCTGGGCTTTCATTTAGTGAACACTGATCTCTGCTCCAATTACATGGAGCAGAGATCAGCGTCACTAGTTGCTAGGCAGAATGGGGAAATGCTGTTTACAACGGAATTTCTCCATTCCGATACAGTCCACGGGACCCGCGACCGGACTCACGGGGGTCCCGACTGGCACGCGAGAGCGCCACCGGCGGAGCGCTCGCGATGGCAGGGTGGCATTAAAGATTGGACGTACCTGTACGCCAATATGCCTGCCCGTGCCATTCTGCCAACGTACATCGGCGTGAGCCGGTCGGGAACCGGTTAAAGCAGCGCCCCAATCAAATAAATGAAATATGAGCAGCATTCACATGTAAAGACAAATGAGAAATCAATAGTATGTTGATAGGTAATGAGACAGTTCAATTGATAAGTGAAGGATTCTACTTAATTATTGATAGGAGTATACCATCCACCGTGAAACACACTCTCCTAGGGATTTACACTCACCAAAAGGATGTAATTCGAAAGCCTTGAACACACCAGGTGTCTCCTGTTTGGTCCGGTTATCTCAAACCGCTCATTGCCCGGGGTGGTTTAGTCATTAAAAAAAGGCTCCACGTAGCGTGATACTGTTTTAAACGTTTATTCAAGATGACCACCCCCTTAAAAAACACACACAACATAAATTGTAACAGTCATTTTGTGTTCTCACCAATCAGTATGGCATGCTGTCTGCCATCCACTGCGTTTATAGTATTTGGCTGTTCCTTCCTGGTAGTGACATGCACACGTCACTTTCGGTCGCCGTAAGGTCACCATCTGATGAGTTTCGTCATCGCGACTTCAACAGAGAAATATATACATAAAGAGGGGCTTGCAAGTTAGTAGGGTTTAAAGAAAAAAAAAAAAAAGAGTACATACCATCTATAGTTGTTTAAACAACATATGCTCATGGTGTGCAAATGCAGTTTGTATAGATTCCCCAGAAGCATCAACTCCATCCTGGGTCCCTCACCTATAGGTCTCACTAATGAGCCATCAATTGTGGCCACCTGGACTGGGGGGGGGGGGGGGGCAGTGGTCTACTCTCCTTACATGACAGCTGGGGCTCGTCCCTGGGTGTAAGCTCTCCTCCAGGCATGGCTCCAGGGTGTACACCTGCTGGTCAGGGTGTACCAAAATGGAAGCCGCCCTTTGCCAGTAACTGTGCATATGCCAGGGGAAGGGGGGGTTCCCCATGAACCACAGCGACGCAAATGGTGGCTGGGTGGCCAGAGGTGTGCAAATGCGGCAAGAATTAAGCCATGGACACTACCGACTCCACACAAGCACACCCTCTCGGGCTGCGTGAATAAATCGCGCATGTGCATCTCATCCAAGTTAGCAATGCTCAGGATCTTAAAACTGACTCCGGCCATTGCGAACATCCCCCACACACAATCCCTCAAGCCCCAAGCCAGGCAATGGACATCGCATGGACAAAAACAAAAAAAAATATTGAGTTGTTTTACAGTTTAACAACATTTAAGTCAAAATACCACTCAAACCAACAAAAAAAACAAAGGGGTTTAAAACCCTGAATACAAAGAGGTAATGCATTCAAAAAGCAGCAAAATATCATATAAGGGCTTCTTAGTGTGTTTAGATGTAATAAACATCATGCACAATATAAATTCTCTATTGAAATACAAGGGTGGCTACATGTTATTCAGTATCTTTACTTGTTAGCTATTTAGGACTATTGCCAAAAAATTTGACCATCCGATCACTGTGGACAGTTTGTTGTGACGTTGTGTCTGCTGTGATTTTTGGGGGAAAAAAATGATACATTTTGGGTGCTCTGATCAGATTTTTTTCTATGAGCCTGTGCTCGTTTCTATTTGTTTTTCTCTTTTTTTCATTCTGGGTTTTACACCAGATTCTTTAGCAAATGTATTTTATTCTGCGGAATGGTTCGGTATGAAACAAAGGCTAAATAAGAATCTGAAGCAGCTGCTGGCTGTTGAGCGATTCCAGGTCGGTGAAGACAAGGCCATCTTGTAAGATGAAAGGTTCAATAGCTCCACCGTGGAACAAAAGGCAGGATGACAGTGACATACATGCGCTGGCTGGTGACGGATGCCATGCTTCTACTGTAATTGGCGGGAGCCCTTCTTGCAGAGAGCCCGCTCGGCTTGAATCACATCGCAAGTCAATGTGTCAGCCAGGGGTGGGTGGCAGATGAAGAACGAGGAGCGTCAGCTCTCTAAGAAAAGGGAGAGGGTGACGATGCCTAGAAGACAGCTTGACGCGGTGTGTTTGACCAGTAGATGATCCATCCATCACTATGGGAGAGTAAATATGGACCCAATGCTGGCGGCAAGTTTTCTGGGTGTGTGACTGGATGATGGCAGCTATGTTATCTTTTTCATTCAAGGGGGTGTAATAGTTATTTCTGCTTTTTATTGTCATAAAGCTATATATATATAGAGAGAGAGAGAGAGAGGGAGAGACGCAAAGACAGAACACAGGCTTGGAAACGGGGCAGTGTCACAGAATCAGCAAGGACTTATAGATGCCATGTAGATAGCCACTAGAGGGAGCACTTATACTTCTGTATATGAAACAGAACCAAGATGATATAGAAGTTCCATATGAAAATAATTTAACCACTTCAATACCGGGGGGCACTTAAACACCTTCCTGCCCAGACCAATTTTGAGCTTACACCATCTCTGATCACTTTGATTTAGATACCGTATTTATCGTCGTATAACACGCACCCCAAGTTTAGGAGGGAATTTAAAAGAAAAAAAAAACTTTTAGGAGGGAAGTTTAAGGAAAAAAAAAAAACTTACATTTAAATGCCCATCAATGCAGCCTTCTATTTAGCCTTATATCAAATAATTATATTAACCACTTCAATACCGGGGGGCACTTAAACACCTTCCTGCCCAGACCAATTTTGAGCTTTCAGCGCTGTCGCACTTTGAATGACAATTGCGCGGTCGTGCTACACTGTACCCAAATGAAATTTTTATCATTTTTTTCCCACAAATAGAGCTTTCTTTTGGTGGTATTTGATCACCTCTACGGTTTTTATTTTTTGCGCTACAAATAAAAAAATACCGAAAATGTTGAAAAAAAAATGTTTTTTTTTGTTTCAGTTTCAAAACTTTGTAAATAAGTACGTTTTCTCCTTCACTGATGGGCACTGATAAGGCGGCACTGATGGGCACCAATGATGTATCACCAATGAAGTAGCACTGATTAGGTGGCATTGATGGACACTGATATGTGGCACTGATGGGCACTGATAGGCAGCACTGATGGGTGGCACTGATGGGTGACATGGATGGGCACTGATAGGTGGCACAAATTGGCACTGATAGCTGGCACGGATGGGCAGCACAGATGGGCATGGATAGGCGGCACAGATGGGCATGGGTGGGCACTGATAGGCGGCACGGATGGGCACTGATGGGCGGCACAGGTGGGCACTGATGGGCGGCACAGGTGGGCACTGATAGGCGGCACAGGTGGGCACTCATAGGCGGCACAGGTGGGCACTCATAGGCAGCATTGTATTATGTTATACTGTACTAATGGATGCCAATCAGTGCCAAACAATAATGCATGCCAATCAGTGATGCCCATTGTGGGCACTGATTGGCATCCATTGTGGCACTGACTGGCATCCATTGTGGCACTGACTGGCATCCCTGGTGGTTTAGGGAGGATTACCTTTAGCTGGGCATCTCTGGTGGTCTGGTGGCGTCCCTGGTGGTCCAGTGTCGGCATCCTCAGGGGGGCTGTGCTGATAATCGATCAGCACAGACCCCCCCTGTCAGAGGAAAAGCCGATCACCAGCTCTTCCTATTTACACTGTGATCAGCCATGATTGGACACGGCTGATCACATGGTAAAGAGTCTCCGTCGGAGACTCTTTACCGAGATCGTAGTTGCCGGGTGTCAGACTGACACACCGCAACAACGATCGCCACGATGCGCGCCCCCGGGGGCGGGCAGCGGCTCATAATCCATAATATGACGTCCGATCAGGATTATGCAACCACTTTGCCACCGTCAATTGCCTATAGGGCGGGCGGCAAGTGGTTAAACATGACATGCAGATTACCTTTAAAATAAGAACAACACAACAATACAACACTCTTGGCTGTGTACAGTAATTCTGTGAATCCATCAGGCCTCCACAACCAAATCACTTTTCTAACAGAAAACTTTATTTTCTGCTGGAAGATATTTATTGCCACCTTCAACCAACAGCCTAAATTTTTCGCACATTTTTTGAAAATGATGTGCTCCAATTATGAAAAGGAAGACGTGAGGTATTACATTTACAGTTTATTATCACTGTGCTTAATAGAAAAAATGCAAAGTGTTGCATTATCACATTGAGAGATTTCTCAGGCGCCCTAGAATAACAGATTGTAAGGGGAAGATTGGGCAGTAGCTGTATGTTTCCAATGTCCTGAATTAATCCTTTTCGAAACTTTACTGTCTGTTCTGTCGTTGTTTGTTATTGGTTGTCATTGGAGATGACTTTCCCTCGCGTGTTTCATGTCAAAAGCTACTTTTGTCAGCAGTAATGTAAGAGAGCATTGGGAACATATTCAGCTGGCATTGTAAATGTAGGAGTAGGATGACACCATGGGGTGTCACAGGTCCGGAGAAGACAATTGTAAACCATGTTTTTCTTCTATTTACCTTGATGAGCTGTCGGTATGTCGTCGTTCTGGGACCAAAACTTGTCAGTCTCAAGACCCCGTAGTGCCAGCGTGTCCTTGCTCTGGGACCCACAAGTACCAGCGTGTCATTGTTCTAGGGCACCTTTAATGTCAGTGTGTCACTGTTGAGGTACTGAATAAAGAAGGGCTTTCCACCTACGAGGCTCAGAAGCAAGCTCCTTTTCTGCAGTTTTTTTTTTTTTTTTCGAATCAAAAGGAAAAAGGGGATTTTTTATGGTGCCACCCACACACTAATATATAAAAAAATATATATTTTATTGTAATCCAAATTATTTAAAAAGGCATTAGGTCAGCAAAAACTGTCCTTTCTCTCATAAAACAATTTGATACATATACATCATACACATACATGAACCCTATATCAAAATCACAATGCTTGTAGCTCAACATGTTTTGCTTTATCTGCTTCTTCAGGAGATTTGTAAAGCATGTGCAACTACAAACAAATATATACAGTCAATATAATAGAATCAGATAGATCCATGTATCAAATGAATCTACAGTTGTGCTAATAAGTTTAGATACCCTGCCAGAATTTATGATTTCATGGCCATTTTTAAGAGAATATGAATAACACTAAAACGTTTCTTTCACTCGTTGTTAGTGTTTGGCTGAAGCCATTTATTATTAATCAACTGTGTTTAATCTTTTTAAATTATAATGGCAACAGAAACTACCGTATATACTCGAGTATAAGCCGAGATTTTCAGCCCCTTTTTTTTTAGGCTGAAAGTGCCCCCCTCGGCTTATACTCGAGTCACCGCCATCTGCCTGCCCGATCAGCGTGTCGTGCAGACAGACGGCGGCCATTCCACTATTCAAAAGCCGCGCCTCCCTGTCTGTGATAGGCGGAACACTCAATTTCCCAGCAGTCAGTGGTCCGCCTATCACGGACATCCGCTCATCCTCATACTACGGACGAGGATGAGAGGATGTCCGTGATAGGCGGAACACTGACTGCTGGGAAATTGAGTGTACCGCCTATCACAGACGGAGGCGCGGCTTTTGAACAGTGGAATGGCCGCCGTCTGTCACAGACGAGGAGGAGAGGTGCGGCGATCCTGGCATGGCCGCCGTATGTTTTTTGGCACACAGAGGCTGCAGAAGGACAAAGAGGCTGCAGATTGGCACACGGAGGCATGCACAGGACACAGGTAGGCTGCAATGGACACAGGGATGGTCACAGGGATGGACACAGGGATGGACACAGGGAGGTATACAGCTGCAGATGGGCATTGTTGACCCTCTTTTCCACTCTTTTAAGCTGTAACAGTAGCTGCTGCATGTCTCACCCTCGGCTTATACACGAGTCAATAAGTTTTCCCATTTTTTTTGTGGTAAATTAGGGGCCTCGGCTTATATTCGGATCGACCTATACTCGAGTATATACGGTACCCAAATGACCCTGATCAAAAGTTTACATACCCCAGTCCTTAAAGAGGAAGTAAACCCTGATGGGTATACTTCCTCTTTGATTCCCTGCAAAGGTAAAGCCTAATGGACTACTATGCATCGCATCGCATATGTGTCATTATGTGTCACTTACCTGACACAGGAGCCAGCGATGTCACCGCTGTCCCCTGTAGTTCCGAGCGTCCATCTTCTTGGTGGGTCTCGATGCTCTGGCAAATCACAGCGCCGGAGCATACGACAATCGTGGCATATCGCCGCGATCTGCGACTTGCCCAGTGCGCCTGCGCGCCGCTGTCTTCGGGTAAATATCTCCTAAACCGTATAGGTTTAGAAGATATTTCTTGGACCTACAGGTAAGCCTTAATCTAGGCTTACCTGTGGGTCAAAGTGGTTTGTAAGGGTTTACAACCACTTTAACATTCTGTATAAAAAAAAATATATTATTCAAAATAAAGAAAATAGATAATGTATTCTATCAAACATTGTGAAATATCTTTTTTTAAGTCCGGCTAGTTTATAAAGCTCAGAGTGGGTGCCACTAATGGGCCGACATTCAGTAGTAGTTAGGAGGTGGATCAGTGGTACAGAGTCTGCAGGATATGAACAGTATTTTCACTCTCCTTATGCTATACAGTTCTATATAGCACAGCATCTGTCATTCTGTTACTTATAGATATTTTAACATGTAAAAAAAAGATTTCTTGTAATGCTTGTAATTATCAAGCACATGAATTGCTTTAAAGCAAGGGTCTCAAACTGGCGGCCCTCCAGCTGTTGCGGAACTACAAGTCCCATCATGCCTCTGTCTATGGGGAGTCATGCTTGTAACCCTCAGCCTTGCAATGCCTCATGGGAATTGTAGTTCTGTAACAGCTGGAGGGCCACAAGTTTGAGACCCCTGCTTTAAAGCCTATGTGCAGCCAAAATCACAAACCAGAATATCGCAAGGGATATAACATACAATCAATATGATGTGTTCCTCGTGCCAATTCCACTTCTGTTAGTGGAAATCTTCCTCTATTCTGCCCCCTCCGAATCCCTGCAATCTTGCAGCCGGGAGGGGGGGCGGGCTGTAATATAACTAATGTGCTGTCACAAGCCCTCATCAGGAGAGCCTGGCTATGCTCAACCATTCCACCCAGCTCCACCATTCATAGAATATGCACTTCAGCTTCTATGAATGAAACTATAGTAGAGCTTCTATGAATGGCAGAGCGAGAAGGTGGGCATAGTCAATCTCTCCCTTACTGAGAGCCTGTGACAGACTGTTATTTGTATTAAAGTAGTAACAAACTGACATTTTTTTATTTTATTTTATACCTGCAAGGCAAAGTTATAATGTGCTGGTATGCATCGCATACTAGCACATTATGTGAAACTTACAATAGAACAAAGCCCTTCCTGCGCCGAGCTGTCGCTGCTGACAGGGCTTCCATCTTCACCCGTTTTCCTTCCGGGTTCGCAGATTCAGGCGGTTGTGAGTGGCCGGAGCCGAGATGGTGTCACTACTGTGTGGAAGCCGCTGTTTACAGCACAGGACTCTGAATGAACAGCCCGGGTGATGTCACCGGGTGCATGTACAGTAATTATCTCCTGAACGGTGCAGGTTTAATTGATATTTACAGTACCTATAATTAAGCCTTATTATAGGTTTACCTATAGGTAAAATTCATGTATGGGAGCTTACGTCCACTGACCCGTGCTACACCAGAAGAATATGGTGGAGGGGGGGACAGGACAAACAAAGATTTTCAGAAACAAGAGGAATCAGCACAAGGGATACATCCTACTGGCTGCATGTTATGTCCCTTGTTCCAATTTTTCTGTTTGTGATTTTGGCTGTATTTTAGCTTTAATGGACAATTATTAAGACAGATATTTCTACCCTCCTTTTTAATAACACATTACAGCCCACAGTCACTTCTAGCAGAGCCACTGCAGCGTTGTCATAGCGAACGCTGTCATGAATCAATAGTGGCTGTAAATGGGGGAATCATCCAGCATTGATTGGTGTGGAAGCAGGCGCAGAAGGCCCAGGAGAGGCAGGGAAATCCGTATTAAATTATCTTCCCTGAACTGTTTTGCAGAAAATCAATCGGGCGCCATCAGACGAGGAATGTTTCTTTGACCTCTTGAGTAAATTTCAGAGTAACCGGATGGATGATCAAAGATGTACATTAGAGGAGAACCAGAGCGCAGGGACGGAAACAGCGCCAACACACGTGCCAGCAATGGATGACCGGATATGTGAGTACACACGCATGCCATTCAGAATGATTAACCTACTGCAGTTTTTCGAGAAAGTGTCTTCATTTAACAGTGTGAGATATAAGTCATATGCCAATGGATTTCAGGTAACGCTGCAGGTGAGAACCAGTGCCAAGAGGAGCATCTAGGTTGCCACTGCTGATTGCATGTGAAAATACTAACTGCTTGGCTGGCACTGGCTTTAATACATTAAAGTGGTTGTTAACCCACTTCTTTCAAATCCTCCCATCCCCTCCATACCATTATAATAAGTGTCCCTGTGCCTGTGTATTGTAACAAAATCTGCCGGATTGTACCTATATAGACTCAGCTCCCAGCACTCAGCTGACTTGTCAGCTCTCTTCTCTTTCGGCTCACAGTTCCAGTGGGTGGGGCTGAGCCCTCTCGCTGATGTCAGCCAGGGAGGAAGGGGAGAGAGGAGAGACAGAGCTGACAGTCAGCTGAGCGCCAGGAGCCGCGGTCATATATATACAGATTGGCAAATTTTTTACATTGCACAGGCACACTTGTTGTTATAGTGCAGAGAGGATGGAAGGATTTAGCTGCAGATATGAAAGGAGCGCGGGGGGGGTGCGCACTGGTATGAGCAGAGAGGGAGGGGGGAATGAGAGCAGAGGAGAGACTGGAGAGCAGGGCAGCGTATGATGGAGGCACATACGTTGACAGCGGTGTCAGGGCTCAGCAGCCCTGATATATCGGAGTCAGCGTACGGGGGGGAGGGTATAGCCAGGCAGGATCATACAGGTATTTCAGGTGTTACAGGGGCCCAAATTATGCAGCACAAGCAGTGTATAACATGTTTTAAGGGAACAAGATCTGTTTTTTTATTTTATTTGGGTTAACTAACGCTTTAAGCCACTGGCATGTAACAAGCAAGTAATGACGCACCTGCTGATCTGTATACTACTTCTGAGTTAAGCGAGTCAGAAAGTATTGAATTTTGAAGACCAGCGTAACAGCTGGGCAATTAGCATTTGAAGTTACAGGGTCTGCATCCCTTTAGATGTGATTTCCTATTGGGGGTAGCTTACTAAAAAATAAAATTTTTGTTGCAGGGATGCCAAAAATCTCACTTGTATCTTAGTGTAGACCTCTGGAAAAATCAGTGAGCCAATCACAAAAGCAGGAAATTATATTTCTGGAGGGGCGTTCTGTACACATTCTGTGCACGGAACCCCTCCAGGTAGCCATATTGCATTGCACTTTACAGAAAATTGCAGTGCTGCAGATTGAAGAGGAAAGGTAATTTTTAGTAACGTTGAATTACAATATGACTTGTGTCACAATTGTATATGCTATATTATTTTTTTATTTGTCTTTTCTTTTTCCCCCCCATGAAAGTGGTGTTACCTTTTAAGACAAACATTTATGCAAAGACACAACAAATGAATAAAGCTCACATACTGGGGGCCCCCCATCCAATAACACTTTGACAGCAGTTTCAGGGAACACTACGATGACACCCGCAGAAGATATCACTTGTCGTCAGTGCAGAGCGGAGTCATAGAGATGCCTCTGGCCCTCCCCACTATGTGTTATCAGCTGTGGCAAAACAGGCGACAAGACTATCAGGACCCTGGACACGGGAACTGAGCAGAAAGAGATGCAGCCAAATGGGACTTGCCTGTAGCATCAACATGCACCACTGCCATATGAATAATACCATCATCATTCTGTCCCTGCTCTTATTCCAACAGCAGAACTAGATGATCACAGCTGTTTTGTGTAATCTAAACTTAACCCTAAAATTGCCATCTTTGTTTCCTGTTTAATAGGAAAAGCTATTGCTCTAATAGAATTCTAACCCAATTTTAGCCTTTAGAATCACAAAATCCAACGACACTGCACGTTTTATAGTCTAAGATGTGAGGCAGATGGATTTAATCCAATCTCATCTATGTGTGTTACGCCTTGTGCGCACACAGGTGCCTGAGCCTGGTCAACATAAATTTTGGCGTTTCTCCCCACCCAGGTGCTACGTAGAGCCTCCCATAAACATGAATAGCTGGGCGCGGCTGTATTCACGTAGCTTAAAGGGGTTATAAACCCTTGTTTTGTTTTTTTAAACAAACATGTCTTACTTGCCTCCACTGTGCAGTTCGTGTTTTGCACAGAGTGGCCCCGATCATCCTCTTCTGGGATCCCTCAGCAGCGCTGGTGGCTCCTCCTCGCATCGAATGTCCACATTGGAGAAGCGCTCTCCTTGGTGGACACCCGTGCGGGTGCGCTTTTGAGTCCTGCATCTGTGTCCATTCACACAGAATGCAGGACTTGGCCCTGCCCCCCCCCCCCCCCCCGGCGCCGCGTCATTGGATTTGATTGACAGCAACGGGAGTCAATGGCGGCGCTGCTATCAATCTATCCAATCAGGACAGGAGACACTAGGTAGAGCTGGTGTGCTCGCTGCCGGCCGGAGAAGGATCGGGGGCAGGTAAGTAAAACGGGGGCTGGAGGGGGGGGGGGGGCTACAGCACCACAGAGGTTTTACAACCCCTTTAAATGTATGGGTGTATGCATACACCAATATGCTATACTGGTGTTTACAACAGCCGTATATCTAGAATAAAGTTATTCATGTCTATGGGAGGATGTATGCAGGGAGATTGGCATGCCAGAATTTATATTGAAAAGGCTCAACTTCCAAGTGCAAAATCCCTTAATGTTTTACCATCTTTGTATAGTTTGTAATGATATATATATATTTGGGGGGCAGCCATATTTGCTCATTAGGTGTCAAGTTTCCTGCTTGGTGTTGTACTTTATTGTTCCCTGCCGGTTTTGGGCCAGTTGTAATTGAAAGTGTTTGTATATACAAAGATTGTTTATATTAAATTAATTTACACATACACATTATTTTTATACAGGAGATATATAGTACAGGACGCCAAGGTTGGGTCCTGCATGGGTGCTATATAGCACCGATATTTGGGTTATGGTCTTTAAGGGAAGTGTGATAGTATTCAGGGGGTCACCCAGGATGGCTTTAATCAGTAGAGGACTGACTCGCAGTTTTCTCTGTGTTAATAGATATTTGGGACCCGAAATTTTGGAGGCTCTGAAGTGATATTCGGGTAGGAAAGAGCCTCCACCCCTGACTACAGGGATTCTAGCACACACGGGGTAAGAGCCTCCAGGAAATGGCTCTTAAAGGCAGGAAGTGATGCTAGGAGTGGTGGTGAGGAGGAGTTGTGTGGAAGACACCTGTCTTGGAGAGCTGTGAGTTTTTCTGGGACTGCTAAAATCTTGGCATAACTACCCATCCACAAACTGTAAGGTGCCTTTTTAAGCCTTTTTAAACTGTAAGGTGCCCGGGGCACACCTATGACCAGGCTACTACTGTCCGTGTCACAGTGATACGGACAGTAGTAGCCCGGTCATAGGTGTGCCCCGGAGCATACAGCTCTCCCTCTCCCTTTCCTCTCTCCCTATCCCTCAGTCCCTCCTCCCCCGCTGGGGCCGCTGTGTGACTGGGCATGAGGTGCGGCGCATGTACCTGGCCGGGGGTGCTCCAGGCCTTGGCGGGGGGCTGCGCTGGCTGTCAGGGTCTGCCCTTTCTTTCCCTGCTATTCAGGCTGTTTGCCATGAGGGGAGGCTGCCGCATGGGCCGCGGCCAGTTTCCTGTAGCCTTACTCAGTGTATTGCTCTCAGTCATTTTGTCTGTGATTTTTTATTTTTTTTTGCTAGAACGGCCGGGGGCCATTTTCTTGTAGCCTCACTGTATGCTTCTAGAACAGCATGTTTTTTACTCTGAGCACTTCGTGACTAACACAGACCAGACGGCGGCAGCACAGCGCAGTACTCAGCCAGGGTGGTGAGTCCTGCAGGGGGGCCCCTCAGTCTGCGAGCAGCTAAGAGGGTGGGATTTTGTGTACCTTGTCTTAAGTCCCTGAGTTGTGGCAGGCGAGTGAGGGTCAGAATGGTGTCAGAAGCTGGCGCTTCTTCCCCAGCCATCACTGCTAACTGGCTCACCTGCACAAAATGAGGTGTATGTACGTTTTATCGGCGGTCCTGGAGACCTTTGGTGCCAGGGTGGAAGCAGCGTGCGGGCGCAGGGGGTAAAAAACACCCCCTGCCCCCCGTCTTCTGGGGAAAGCCCAGATTCAGACTTGGGCCCTGCGGCGACAGGCGACCCCTGTTCTGATGTGTCAGAGGATGCATTACGACCTGTGCTGGCCAAGGCCTTGGTGTCGCAGACGCTTACTGAATGTGCAAAATTGTTGCACTATGAACTGGAGAAACAACAGACATCCCCGGTCTGCGTTTGAACACCGTTTTCATATGTGGGCGGGACTTGCGTATGCGTTCGCTTCTGCGTACGAGCTCACGGGGACAGGGGCGCTTTAAAAAATGTTTTTATTATTGTTAATTTTATTTTTATTTTTTTTAGTTTGTCACTTTAAAAAAAAATATATAAAAAAATTGATTACTTTTATTCCTATTACAAGGAATGTAAACATCCCTTGTAATAGGAATATGGCACGATCGGACCTATTTACAGTGAGATATGGGGTCAAAAAGACCCCATATCTCACCTCTAGGCTGGGAAGCCTAAAATAAAATAAAAAAACGATCCCGTCTTCCCAGCCAAATCGGCGCTGTTAATTTGAATGCAGAGGCCGGGCGTGACGTCATAACATTGCGCCCGGCCTCCGAACGATCATAGAGACTCCGGGGACGATCTGGTCCACCGGAAATCTCTATGGTAACTTCCGTGGGCCGGTGGATCCTTTGACCGACTCACCGATGGAAGCGGTGAGTCGGTACAAGCACCGGAGGGAGCCACTATGATCGTTCTTATGGTGCAGGGAAAACGCCGATATCTGAATGATGTCTATGGCCTCAGGCATCATTCAGATATACCACCACAAAGCCCATGACGTCAATAAACGTAGTATGGGCGCCAAGTGGTTAATAATAAAAGTAAAAAGAACAAATGTAGTCAAAACATAGCCAAAGTTCAGTAACCAGAACGGATAGTCAGCCAAGCCAGAAGTCAGAGATCAATGTAGTGAAACAGCAAGCAGGATATGTAGCCAGAAGGGATGTCAGCAAAGCAAGTCTATAAACAGGAACGCAGGAGATCTTCTCTTTGATGTTGACCAAGGTAAAGGGAGAGCTCCTCTGGACTGGACAGCTTAAGTAGGCAGGACAGGATATCAAGAGCTGAGTAACGGTGGAGAGAGATGGGAGCTGGCAATTAGCTGCCAGCTGAGCAGCCACTCAGAGAAGGAAGGGCTGATCCCAGCCCTGACAGTCTGTCATTGCCAGGTGTATGTTTCTCAGATTTGCAAAGCCACCACCTGGTCTTTGGTTCACACGTTTGTGAAGTTTTACCAAATGGATGTTCAGTGCTCTGCTGATGCCAGCTTCGGCCATAAGGAGCTTCAAGCCTCTCTGAGATTGGGACCAGATTTCCTTGTTTTTTTTTTTTTTATTTGGTGCGCCTGTGAGCATAGTAAAATAACGTTATAATATTGCACTTAGAGAGGGAAGGAAGTGTACCTCTTGTTAATAAAGGAATGTGTCCTGTACGATTTAAAGTGGTTGTAAACCCTTACAACCAACTTTGACCTACAGGTTAGCCTAGATTAAGGCTTACCTGTAGGTCCAAGAAATATCTCCTAAACCTACACGGTTTAGGAGATATTTGCCGAAAGACAGGCACCGCTGTCTACAGCGCAGGCACTGAGCGCGCCGCAGTCAACGGCGATATGCCACGAGTGGCAGCTCCCGTGCGCATGCGTGGGAGTGATGTCATCGCGGCTTCGCCGAATGACAGCGGCGGAGCAGGAGACCCACCGAGAAGATGGATGCGCCGGACTACAGGGGACAGCGGTGACTTCGCTGGCTCCTGTGTCAGGTAAGTGACACATAATGGACTACTATGCGATGCAATGCGATGCATAGTAGTCCATTATGCTTTACCTTTGCAGGGAATCAAAGAGGAAGTAAACTCATCAGGGTTTACTTCCTCTTTAAAAAATTGGATTTTGGAGATTTTATCTATTTTTCCTGGAAATACAGTACAGGCCACCTGCTCATCTGTCCTGGTGTTTTTCCTTTATTGCTTGCAAAAAAAAAACTGAGAATTGCCTGGAGTAGAAAGGGCTATAAGAGATGTCCTACAGTTACATTTGCCAGTGTCTAATCACCTGAAGGTGGCTGTGCATAAACCGGTGTTTCTGTTTTAAAGGGGCCTGTGCCTTGTACTGTACTTCCAAAAATAATATTTTACAGGCAAGTCAAAAATCCCATTTTGCAGCCTCTATGCATCTCTCTCAGTAAAGTTTCCTTAAAGTGGATGTAAACCTGATTCATGAAACTTGAGCTGGGCACATATATCTGTAGTGTTTTCTTATCTTTCTTCAGAGCACTAAGTCCCATGGCTTTGTTCTGCTCCATTCCTGTTATCAGCATGATAACTTCTCACAAGTTCTCTGACACATGAGATAAAATCAGCCTGCAATTTGTGTTGTGGGAGGTTGCTATAAATAGATTAGCAGAGAACTGAACTATTCACAAAACAGCTCTGCAAGTCTCTGCCTATGTGTAGTGGAGGTGTGTGCCTTTCCTCCAATCAGATGTCTTGGCTTTGTGCCCAAACTTCACACTCTGAACAGGAAGAAAAAAATCTGTAACACCGTGTGCACTTTCTAAAGAATATATAACGCTGAAGACATCAGATATACATGTAGAACTTATGTAGGGAGATTTGTTTCACTCCTGTGTATCATCTGAGGCTGTTCACTTCACTGGGTATATGTGAGGGTTTACATCTACTTTAAACATTAGAGATTCCCCTTAGTAGGAGAAAGGAGAACTGACACATTACCACCAATGATGCATTTTTTGTTCTTCCAGCTGCCTCTTCGCTCATGGCATCTCCTCAGACAGAAGAATTCTTTGACCTAATTGCCAGTTCACAGAGCAGGCGACTGGATGACCAGAGAGCGAGCGTAGGGAACTTGCCTGGTCTACGACTAACACATAACAACATGGGTCATCTAAAGGTGGAAGGTGACCACCAAGAGCCAGGTGATGAATTCTTCAATATGCTGATGAAATGTCAGGTAAGTGGACCATTTGTACAACAAATATAATTCTTGTCATGGTTGCAGCAAATTGTATGTAAAAAAATAAATAAATAAATAAAAAGAAGAAGCAGAACAGTTTCAGGACAAAGTAACGGTTCTTTTTATAACACAGTTTCTTCACTATTATTTACTTACCTTCCCCATGAAACTCTGCCACCAGCCGGAGCTTTGTGAAATGACCGATGCTTTTGGGTATAGGGGAGCATGTTACCCTCTTCCATGTCACCCTCTATACAGTGCACAAACCCTTGATGGCCAATCACAAAGAGTAAACACTGCCACGCTGAGACTGCAAAAATGTCCTTCTAAGTTCCACTGCAGGTGAACACAGGATAGGATTTGTGTACTCCCCATGAAATCCTTTTTCTTAAAGTTATTAAAGCGGGAGTCCACCGGGACTCCGCGTTTTTTTTTTTTTTTTTAAAAGCTAGCAGCTACAAATACTGCAGCTGCTGACTTTTAAAATAGTGACACTTACCTGTCCAGCGCGCCCGCGATGTCGGCACCCGAAGC
Organism: Lithobates pipiens; assembly: GCF_037356315.1. Classification (NCBI taxonomy): domain Eukaryota; kingdom Metazoa; phylum Chordata; class Amphibia; order Anura; family Ranidae; genus Lithobates; species Lithobates pipiens. Next base: position 3,994,585 of record NW_027507696.1, on the reverse strand, counting down.
CGATCTCTAGGTCGCCTGTCGGGTCCTGCCGCCGCCATCTTGGGTATGGGAATCAGGAAATGGAGCCTTTCGGCTTCATTTCCCGATTCCCTACTGCGCATGCGCGAATCGCGCTGCGCAATAAGGACGCTCCCCGCTGCCTCTGGGATCTGTGTGTTTCCCAGCAGGCAGCGGGGCACTTGCGGGAAGGGACGGGTAACTTATGCCCCTTTCCGCAGAGAGCTATCCCGGAAGTGGGTGCAGTTACCTGGATTATCCAGGTAACTGCACCCCCCTCCCCCCCCGAAAGGTGCCGATTGTGGCACCAGAGGGGGGGAGGGTTCCGATGAGCGGAAGGTCCACTTTAGGGTGGACCTCCGCTTTAAAGGGATAAAGGAAGTATTTCACATTCCATTCAGGTTATACTGTCACCTACAGGCCAGCCCAGTATAACCCATCCTAATACCAGTCTGCCTCAGTTTTTTAGCAAGCAGTAACAAGAGCATAATGAAAACTACAGAGTAATAGGACCTGTCTTCACCTTCGGAACATCCAAAAGCAGTTCAACTGAGGGTTAGGAAACACTGCTAACAGGGCTAGTATTAACAAAGAAACCTAGGGAATGTTTACAGCTTAAATAGGAAGTAAACCCTGATGGGTTTGCTTCCTCCTCATTGATTCCCTGCAAAGGTAAAGCATAGTAGTCCATTATGGTGTCACTTACCTGACACAGGAACCAGCGAAGTCACCGCTGTCCACTTGTGTACAGAGCCTCCATCTTCTTGGTGGGTCTCGCTGCTCCGGCGCTGTCATTCGACGGAGCCGCAATGACATCACTCCCGCGCATGCGCACGTGAGCCGCCACTCGTGGCACATTGCCATTAACAGTGGTAGACAATGGTGCCCGTCTTTTGGCAACCTACACGGTTTAGGAGATATTTCTTGGACCTACAGGTAAGCCTTAATCTAGGCTTACTTGTAGGTCAAAGTGGTTTGTAAGGGTTTACAACCACATTAAGAGCCCCCTGAAGGTTCCAAGCTGGCACTGGATGAGGCCTCAACCCCTGCCCGGTAACAAGAATATAAAAACAAGACAGGTGGCAATTTAGTATGGGGAAAACCATACCCGTCGCCAGAAAATAGCCACATGATTAGTAAGGAAAGTCTCACAGGGGAGTGAAAATCCCAAACCAGATGCCTTAAGTCTGGAAACTGGTCCACCTGTCCAACCGGAATGGAACAAAAACAAAATCCCTACAGTAATCAGCCAATGCTGAGAGAAAAAAAAAACCATAGCCTGATCAGCAAGGAAAAGGACTGCCCCTAGGAGAGCCGGGACTGGACCTCGGGACCTAAGAATTATGTGCTGGTAGGAAGAGATCAGAGCCACCTTAAAGCGGAGTTCCACCCAAAAGTGAAACTTCCGCTTGTTGTACTCCTCTCCCCCCTCTGGTGCCACATTTTGTACCTTTCGGGGGGGGAACGACAGGATACCGGTCTTTCACAGGTATCCGGTTCCCACTTTCGGGAGCCTCAGCCGTGGGTATTGATGTCACTGCCAAGGCTCCCTCCTCCTTCCCCGGTCGCTGGGCCAGTAGGAGAGATTAGTGGAGCCTTGTGCATGTGCAGTAGGGTTCCCGGCGTGAAGCTGTAAGCCTTCACTTCCAGATTCCCTTACTTGCAATGGAGGCGGCATGCACCCGACAGCTGATGAAAACATCAGCTGCGGTGCCAACATCGCTGGACTCCAGGACAAGGTAAGTGACCAATTATTAAAAGTCAGCAGCTGCAGTATGTGCAGCTGCTGGCTTTTAATTTTTGCAGCAGTGGGCGGACCTCCACTTTAAGTGAGAAAGCGGACCTAGGCTGCACCTGATCCCATAATGGGTCCAAGAGAAAGATTCCATGCATGTAGTGGCTGTCAGTACAGGCACGTCCCACATTTATAGTCGATGGCTACCAGTGAAGAGTATACCATTGGTTCCTAAGAACACAAAGAACCAAAGTTTGATCCTTATGCCCCGTACACACAAGTGGAATTTCCGTCGGAAAAATCTTGGATGTTTTTTCCGACGGAATTACGCTCAAGCTTGGCTTGCATACACACGGTCACACAAAGGTTCTCGGAACATTTGAGCGTCAAGAACGCGGTGACGTACAACACTACGACGGGTTGAGAAAGTTCCGTGCTTCCGAGCATGCGTCAGAATTTTGCGCGTCAGAATAGCTACAGACGATCCGATGGAGCATACCTCATGGTCGGAATTTCCGACCAAAAGCTCACATCAGACTTTTGCTGGCGGAATTTACGATCGTGTGTACGGGGCATTAGGAATCAGCATGGTCAAATGACGTTAGGTACATGGGAACTCCCCATACAAAATATAAGCAGGGGAACAAAGGTACCCAAATTTGTAAAAGTAAAAAAATGCAGACTTAAAAGAGCTGAGGACCAGTTCAGTTTCCACCTATCTATAGGCAGAGGTTGGCAACCCGTCAGTCGATGGCAGATGAGTAGACTGCAATCTTTCCTTGCCGATCCCGGGAACTTGGACAGGAGGGGCAGCATTTATTGGTAATGACTCCCTTTCCTCATGCAGCTGCTGAAAGATGCCTTTTCTCCTCTCCCTCCCACTGGTATTTAGCGACTGCAGGAGGAAAGAGGATCACTACCAGTAAATGCCATCTCTCCTGTCCCTGTTCCTCTTCTTTTGGCTAACCAAACAAGACACCATATCCAGCTGCTACAGAGGATGTTTTCAGAATGGAATGGATAGAATGTTTCAGGATGGAGGATGCCATTTACTGGCCCATTCCTTTCCTGAATGAACACAGTGAGTGAGCAGTACCTTTAGTTATGAATAAAATGTCTCCTGCTCATTCAGTTGTAGTGCAGCTGAGGCTGCAGGGAAAGGGACTGGGGAATCTCTGATCTCTGTCCTCAGTCCCTTTCTCTGTCTCAAAAGTGAGATATCTATCTGTTGCCCTACTGACATTGTCCACTGCTCTACTGACTGACATTTTATTTTTATTATGGCATTTGTTTTATTTTATTACATATTTGTTTTTTGTTTTTACTTTTTGTTAGGCCTTGAAAGTAAATTTCTTTTAAAAAAAAAAAAAAGGCGGAACCCCGGTGATCTTTGATCTCTTTCATGTTGTTCAGATAGATCTCTGCCTCTCAAAGGGAAACATTGCTAAAAGAAATCCTGTCTTTCCCTGAGCTTTGAAAGGGTCAAGTGTTAAACCGTTCCGCGGTTAAAATAAAATGGTTGCAAAGTAGGAATTTTAAAGGCGCCCAGAGATCCAAACAATGAGGTAGCTCATGCTGCGCTCGCGCGCTAAGGCAATGACATCAGCCCTGGAAAACTCGCTGTGGCAAACTTGTTACCAAAACAGGATATGGAAAGCGTTTTTACACAGATCCCATAGCCCAAAGGTCACTTTCAGGCTAGCTCCACAATATTCCAGCCAGCAGGGTCTGGTTACAGACCTCTATGAGCTAAGCTGTGGCTAAGGCTGTTCTGGGCAGCTGCAGTTGTAGAGACCAGTTCTAGCAGTGATGTAGAGAAGAGTCTTGATTAGAGAAGAATCTTGATTAAATAGAAAAAAATAGGAGAAAATGCTATAAAAAAAAAAATAGGTTAGACTTTTCCCAACAGTTGAGTTGAAGAACAGGTATTTACCTTCCCAGGACACCAAAAAAACCAGAAGCATGCTGGTTGTAAGAGGGATTATCCTGGGCTGGCCTACAGTTAATTTTTTTGCCAGTCCCCCTGTAGGATTATACCTTGGAGGTAAACACTTCCTGTGTCCCTCAAAGAACAAGAAAGAAATTAAAGTACGAGTAGCAGAGGAGGATGCTTTAACGAGAACTTGTTACTTTGACCTGATGGGCAAAATGACAGGAACACTGAATAAATCTCAAGATAAAATGAAGATTTTGAATCTTATACCTTAGCTTATTGTGAACAGTAGCAAAATGGAGGCTTCTCTGTGTACTTGTTCCTAGTTACAGCAGTTTTATAGTAGGATCATGCAGCGGATTGTCAGGGACTGGCCAAATTTCCATCAGTGTGTGGCTGTCCCTGCTTGACAAGTTGATAGTTTGATTGACTTCTTTCAAAGGGACATGTTGAAAATATTTCCTCAATTAGCGGCTGCGGCCATTGAGCAGTGTACTCTGACCACAGTGGGTCTCGCTGTCAAAATATAATGTCCCTGCTGGGGGATTCCATTATCCACCGTGTTTGTGTGGATGGAGGAGTGTGGCTAGCTGACAAAAAACAAAAGTTTAGGACCAACTTTTAAGTGTCTAGCCAACACTGGTGGGGGGGGGGGGGGGGGGGGCGTTGTGTAATTCCTGCTGCCATGGAGTCCATCACCATCAGGAAAGGAAAATTACTGTAAGTATTTGATAGGAAATTTACAGTTTTCCTGACCGACTCCATGGCAGCATACGTATGGGAACTAACTCGCCATACACCCAATAGCCGGGGAATGCTAACCCAAATGCTTTAATTTGTACCATCAACAGACAGGACTTGCAAGCCAAAATAAACAGAGGATAAGGAAGCAGACTCTGCATAATGAGTGTAAGATATCCGGGTGATTCAGCTCAAATGGTGCATGCGGTTTCAGGAACATGTGTCAGTCCACACTGTATTTTAAAGGCTTGGCAGTCCACTTTTTTTTAAAGGAAGCAAAAAGTTCAAATCAAACAGAAATTTCCCTTGCAGGAGGTTCCACCATTATTGCATCATAGTTATTCAGCCTACCGACTACACAGCTGTGTCAGTCCATAGGTCTGTTCCTCAGACCTGTATGCTTGGGTCAAGCTCTCTCCTAGCTTGCCCAGGGTTTAAACTGCCACCTGCAGTCTCTCTAAAGAACGTGCGTCCCAACACTCACACACAGACTCGTGTTTGTACGGCGGAGTCCTCCTGTGTCCTTTGGGGAAGCGGTCTCCAAGTGGGATCCCTGAACTCTATTCCTGGGATGTTTATGAACCCAGCCCACAGGTGTGCAATCAGCATGCCTCTGTTTACAAGAACCAGGGTGAAAATGCTAATCCACCCCGTAAAATGGTGTCGCCTCTCCACTTGAGCCATAAATATATTGATTGAAGACCACCAGACCGCCCTACAGACTACTTTGGGAACCACATGCTGCGAAGCTGCCCAAGATGTAGACCCACTCCTGGTCGAGTGAGCAGACATTACCTCCAAAGGAGCCAAGCCCTTGGCTCTGTGAGCCTGTTGGATGGTCTATGCAATCCATGCCACAATTATCCTCGATGAGGCACGTTCCTCTGTCCTTTCTGGCAAAGAATGAACAGGCATTCTGAAGCCTGAAGGAAGTTGTAGCTTTGTAGATATAACTTCACAAAATCTGAGGGATTCCTAGAACTGAAGGAAGGCACGGCTGGGAGACAACTCAGGACTCCCGGTTTACTAGACATGCGCTTTAACCAACTAAGCCACAGCGCACCCTCTCCCATGTCTAAAGGACGCAAGTTAGAACTCTAAAAGTTGGCAGCGCAATTTCTTGGCTCCCATGAAAGACTGATGCATCCTCGGGAATTGAGTCAAGCATAGGCAACGGCCCCGCTTGAACTGGAAAGAACGTTAAGCAAACTTCTCCATGACCAGTGAATCAATCTTTGAGGCTTTCTATGCTGATGTGATAGCCAGGAAAAAAAGGGAAACTTGACAGAAAGGCCTTTTAAAGGAGACAGCCCTAGAACACTCCACTCCAATTCCCGAGAGGGGGTTGAGAACAAGAGGGAGACTCCATTTGGAAAACCTCTGCTTACTCTGAGGTCTGTGCCTAGCTGTTCCTTTGAAGAATTGTTAGACAGGAAAGGATGCCTACACTGGAATACACCTGTGAAGGCCGATAAAGCCGATACTTGAACTCCGAGGGAGCTGACCGATAGAGCCAGATCCAAATCTGACTGGAGGAAGCCTAGCATATTTAGAACTTCTAGATCACTACATGATCTGTCAGCAGCAGACATGCATTGAACAAACTTTGACCAGATTCTCCCATAAACGTTTGCGTTCATTCTTCTAGTATTCAGGAGAGCAGAGATGACTCTGGGGTAGCAGCTGAGGACCTTCAGATGCAACCGTGATGGACATGGATGTAGACTTGCATCCAGTGACAGTAGGTCTGGCCTGAGGAGAAGGTGCACTGAGTTCCGAAAGCTGAACTATGCTAGCAATCTGAACCATGGCCCAATTGCCCAATAAGGCATCACTTCCACAACCCCTGTTCAGAGTATTTGTAGAAAACCAGAGGTTGACCAGGACTAGAAGGAATGCACAGGTCCTACTGCATTTCCAATGATCCATCAGGGCATCTGCGCCTGAAATGCTACACATGTAGAGACCATTCATTGTTGTCCAATTGGACTCTGGAAAGCGAGTATGTTAGAATATTTTGGACTCTGGGGACATAAGCCGCTGAGATGTAAGCTTGATTCTTCTGCGCCCAAGACATACATGGCACTGCTTCCTGTAATGGAGAACAGGCTGTGAGTCCCCCTTTGTCTTAACGTAAGAGGCCGCCGTAGTGTTAACTAACCTAAGAGCACTGACGCTCCCTTCGTTATATAGTGAAAGGCCTGTAGGGTGCAGAAGGCTGCTTGTAGCCTCAGAATGTTCAACACAATCTTGTGAAATTTACAGCCTCGTCTGCCTTGAGCTCTCCCGACAGACAGGAAGCCCCCCTACTGCTAGCATCGGACATGATTGTGAACCAGGAAATGGGACAATGGAATGGCAAATGAGCCAGTTCCTCCATTGTAGCCACCAGGGTACTTTCTCTCATGACTGAGGTTATGTAGATGACCTAAATTCTGCTTTCTGGCTCCTCCTGCTGGAGAAACCCCTTCTGGAAGGGCCACCGTCTCCAGCTTCCACTTGACCCTTGAATCGATTAGACACCAGAGTGGTAATCACTTTAGACACTAAAAGGCACTCAGGTGGGAAGAAGACAGGGCCAGGAATATTCTGCTCCAGAACATCGGGATCCAGAGTCAAGGCAACGGTCCTCTTGATTATATTGAACTGACCCTCGAGGCACAGAGGAGACTGAGTGGTCTCCAGGCGACTCTTTTTTCCAGATTCAGCTGCCAGCCCAGTTTGAGGATCATTGAAAAGACTTGAGCTTTCGGCTCCAGCAGCTGCCCTCTGTTTTGGGACAGTAGAAGGACATCCACATAACTATGCAGGCATATGCTCCTTGTTTTGATAAAGACTTTAAAAACCAATAAGACCCTGAAAACACACAGGGTGATGTTGAAAGCTCAAATGGCTGGAGATGGTCTTGACCTACAGCAAACCGAAGGAACTTGCGGAAGTCTTCTACAATGGGCACATGAAATTAGGCATCTTAGGTCTATTGGAAACAAGTCAGTCACCTGGCTGGACCCCCTGTGAATCAGGGACAATGTTTCACCCTTGAACCTCTCCTTTGCTGAAAATTGCCTTAGCTGCACAAGGTCCAAAACCGGCCTCCGCAAGCTGTTCCTCTTCATGACCATAAAGAGGGGCAAGTACCTGCCCTGAAATCTCTCACATTCAGAGATTGGCAAAAACTTTGCGACAGTAACTTGCGTAAAGCATGAGTATATGCTTCCTTTATCTTTATCTTCCTTTATCTCAGAGTGAGGTAAAATCCGTTGAAATGAATGTCCTGAAAAGACCACTTTGATGTCCCAATAGTCCGAGGCCCAAACTCAGTAGCTTCTTAGATACCCAAGTTCAAGCTTTTAGCATACTCCTGAGGGGATATCTGGTCTCTTCACCAGATTTTCCTAAAAACCCGATCTGGTCTGTAAAACGTGCAACCCTCGCACGGTCTGAACTTTGTTCTCTCATCTTCCCGCCTATTGGGGGTCTGTCAGGACCCCAAAACTTGTCAAATGTGGCTCGGGTTGCGGTGCTTGCCAAAAGATGAAGCTGCTTCAAAGGGAATGCTATATTACGCCTGTTAGAGACGGGATCAGCAAGCCCAGGCCCCAGCCATAGCACTCACTTGCCATAACTGACAATAGCATAACCTGCGCCACTATGCGGATGATGTCAATTGGAGCTTCACCATGGAAACCAACACCAGCTCCGGTGCCTGAACTACAGAGTTTCTGAAAACACTAAATACTGCATCCACATTTTCATTCTTTTCAACATGGCCACAAGAGCCCAGGCCAACTTTCGGGCTATTCACTGCATCTTCCAAGGAAAAGCTACATGCTTGCTTAGAAGGGGAGGTATATCTCGCGACCTTGCTCCACTCATCCAAAATGATGTGCCCCGTTAGTAATGGGGAAAATAGAACACTCTCTCTAAGGCTGCGTCTCCACTATTGTGACCCCAAAGTCCCATGATTTAGGGTGCAACTTTGATCCAATTTTAGTGTCTCTGGATCAAAGCTGCAACAAAAGTCACATCAAAATAGTGTAAGAACCTTTCCAGAGTCGCTGCAACCTTAAGTGGCATAGATTGGAATGGGTGCCATTGAATCAATGGGCTGTGACTCATCCTGTGACTCTATGTGTCCAAAGTCGCATGACAAGTGGCACTAGGAGGAAAACAGAGCGCGAGGTGCTTACAGAACTTCCTCTTGCTTTGCAGTAGACTCTACAGGTTAAATTCATGTAGATGCAACCATCATTGCCTTACCCAAAAGGCATTACAAGGGTAAAGAGACTCATCTCCCTCTGCCTCACTGTCTGAGGTCTTCATAGATTGATGGCTTTTTGTGACAGTTCCAGTTCTTCCTGGTCATCCTAGTGGGAGAAAACGCTGCAATGGCTGTTGAACTTTGCATGTGGCTTGTAGTCCACTCTTTAAGGGATTCTTTCACATGTGCCTCACCAGAGATTCCATTTGCTAGAAACTACATTCCCCTTTTCCAAACTCCTGGGCTTAGCATAGCATTAGTAGCCAGGTCAGCAAGGAAAGGAAAAGGTTAAACCCACCCGCTCATACCTACTGCACAAGGGCTGGCCACGTGGGGGGGATCATTGAAACATCCACAGTGTAAAACTGTACAGACAGACAACCTGCACAGGCAATCAAATCATAGCAGAATCACACAGGCAGCATGCACGGGTGTTAATGCAGAGCTGTGATGATGGCACACAACATTTAGGGAAACTGCTGCAAGCTGCCCACAGAGAAATCCCAATATCAACAGTACTGACCGCTGATTGAATTTCTCCACTGCATGCACTGAGCCCCTGGGCAGGACTAACCCAGGGACAGCCTGCCGGAAGAGAAAGCAGCGCTCCAGCTGCCATAGACTGGAATACACTAGAGCCAGGGAAGAAAATGGACAAACAGAAAAAAAACACACATAAACTGCTGCCATGGAATATGTAATATAAATATAGACATCACTGCACAAGGCATGAACACAGATCTGCAATTCAATCCTGCTTCCACGAGAAAACTGAGCCAGGTAGGCTGATCACGCCGTACTTGGGGCAGATAGGGCCACCAGCTAATAGCTGGGCAATCTGGCCATTGCACCGCTTGCCTGACAATGACCAGGCTTCAAATCTTCCAGCGCCTCTTCCATTTGCCCACTCCATACCCTGGTAATAGCCCAGGCTTATCACATTCCAAAACGGTCTCTAGGAGGACAAAAAAGGAACGCGGCCTCTGGCTTAGAGCAAAGATTTATGGGAGTGGGATCAACCCATACGTATACTGCCATGGAGTTGGTCAAGAAAACTTTTTTTCTATTTAGGTTTTGGATAAATCGGGAAAGGATTAGGAACCCTGTTGGGTTTTGAAGAAAGGGTTGTGCCTAGTGTGAAATTGTTCCTGCTGGCCATTTAAAAAAAAAAGGAAGATTATTTTGCATCTTGGTGTGCAGCATTCTTGTTACTGATATAAATGATTGCTTTGGTGGAGATGAGATGTGATTGTGGAATGGGACCCGTCCATTGACCTTTTGTGTAGATCTAGAGCAGGGGTCAGCAACCTTTTTCCATTTAAGGGTCAAATTCACTGTATGTGAATGCATAGAGGGCCGCATTCACCTGCTAATAAATTATCAAAATATTCCTAACATAGTAATAATAACAATACAGATTTACCTCACTTTAAAAGGTTTTTCACTAATACAAAGCCAGCTCACCCTGAGGGAGCATGTGGCTGGGGATTCATATTTTACTGACCCCCTCCCGGGTCTGGAGATGGGGGGCCCCATGCCCAAGTGAGATGGGGTCCCTGTCCCCAGGGGTGATGGGGTCCCTATTAGGGCCCCCCCCCCATTGCAGTGTCCTCTGTCCTCCCTTCACATCACTCCCATAGTTGTCCTCTGCCCCTCCCCCCATAGCAAGTTTCCTGTGCCCCCCAGAGCAGTGTCCTCTGTCCCTGTACCCCCTTCCCCCCACTGTAGTGTCCTCTGCACCCCACGCACACAAAAACACACACTGTGTAGGCAGAACTCTCCTACCTTGCACAGGTGTAGCGCACAGCAGTGAGCGGCTGGTATTACAGGATGGGCTGGATGGGGGCGGGAGCTTCTGAAGTTACATTTTTACATCAACAGGCTGGTGATTGGTTTCTAGGATCCCCGGCAACCAATTACCTGCTGTTTAATGTAAAAAGTTAACTTCAGAGATTTCCACCACCATCCAGCTCCGTAAAATATAGCCGCTCGCCGCTGTCCAATGAAGAGGACATCAGCGAACATGTCAGCGGGCCAGGTGCCCGTGAATTCATCACGGACACTGACGGGCCAGACAATTAGCGGTGGCTGGTCGGTTGTGGCCTGCAGCTTGTCAACCCCTGATCTAGAGAAAAGGTTGTGTAGCACTACAGACATCTCAATTTTGTTTTGCTTTAACCTCCCAACTTTGCATTTCCGTAAATTGTAGAAAAGAAATATGTGTCAAAGTGCAGCAAACAGATTATATAGCCAATCTTTATTTTGCACACAATAATAATAATAATATCTGTAGTTTTGCATTATTACCTTTCGCTCACTTCCTTCCCTTTCAGTCTTCCCGAATAGATGACCAAAGATGTGCACCACCAGACTCCGTGCCCCGAGGCCCAACCATGCCAGATGAAGACTTCTTCAGTCTAATCCAGAGAGTCCAGGCAAAGAGGATGGATGAACAAAGGGTGGATCTCCCCTCCAATCAGGAAGATGGAGAAAACCATGATAATCAGAGGCGGCCGAGCTAAGTGTCAGCTGTTATGTGCAGATAGCAAAAGCACCTGTACCGAAGAAACAACTTTCCGATGATTCGCCTCCATGCTGTACCAGGAGACAACGTTTATAAAAAAAAATTAGAAATCTGTGTATTTTGAATAGCTGGGACCTAGAGGTCCTTTGGGAGAGTCGTCTTACATGTGTGAAATATCCAAGTGTCTTCAGCCAATTAGTTAAATATTAAAATGGACCATCTGATTTTTTTTTTTTTTAAAGACACTTTTTTAGGCAATTTTAAAAAGAAAAAAAAAAATCTTTGAGCCTCAATTTTCAGAAGGATGATGTTATTGAGAACAAGATGAATTCTTGCTAGAAAGTTCATAAAGAACGGCGCGCTGGGAGGCTTGTTATAACGGGATACAAGGGTGGGGATGGTGCTCACAGGATGCTACTACTGGTTATAGGAGGCTTAATATTTATGGGACCAAGTAACAAAGGGCCTTATTCACTAAATGGCAATAATCATTTTGTACAATAGTTATCTTTTTTTTTTTTTTTTTTACATTACATTTAGGATTTTTAGGAACTGTTGGTAAAGTACATAGCTCCCCTAAAGTGACAGACATTGCAGCGTAAAACAGCAGCATGACATAGTTAGTTAATGACCAATTGGCTTCAGAAGAGTCATTTTTTGTTTGTATGCAGAGGGTTCCTACACTTGACCTCATTAAAGTCTGTAAATTTGGGTGGCCACCAGATGGCTAATTGACCCAATAACTTTTGTATCTCTGGGGACGGCTCTTTCCTCCCACTACAGGTATTTATAATGCCAACAATTTTATGCATCGCTTTAATAAAAAACAGTGATAAAGAGAGGCTCCCACTGTAAAGGCCACAAAAAAGTGGAAAAAGCAGGGTACTTGGATGCAGAAATCCCATTAGTGGGGTCTGAAAAAAAAAAATAAGTATGTGGCCATAACCCAAACACAACCCTGCAAGCATCTGCACAAAGCTTAAATATTGCTCTCAGGTGGACTGCCTTTATATAGAGCGTATCATCTTGCCATGTAAGGCCTAGCTAGCAGTGAACAGGTTAACAGGTACTACATTCCAGCAATAAAACAAGAAAGACTCAGTGGGGGGGCTGACCTAGATTTCCCGCCGTTCAGTGAATGAGGCCTAGCAACTGCCAAGAGCCTGCAAGTTAACTACTTTCGCACAACCGCCCCACTGTCAGAGCAACATAGCCGTCACAAACGTATTCTATTAGCACCCAAAAGGTACATAGCAGACAGAGGAGTGTCAATATTGTTACATGCTGTCAGGGCTGCTGTCATGGCTGCCGTTTCTGATTCAACTCCTGTGCTATTTATTGATACAGAAACTAGGGGGCAGCCATCTTGACTGGGCCCAGTTAGAAAGTGTAGATGTGATGGTATGGCCCCCAATAAAAAAATAAAAATAAATACTAGTTTACCACTTAGACCCGGCGATCAAGCTGCTCACATAAATTTTTTTTGCATGGACTGGTATATAAAAGACTAACTTCACCTACCGTATTTTCCGGCGTATAAGACGACTTTTTACACTAAAAGAAAACAGCCAAAAAGCGGGGGTCGTCTTATATGCCGGGTATAAGGCAAAGCCGTCTTGTATGCAAGCTGCCCGCTGCATAACATCCCTCTGGATGCTTGCTGAATGTGCGGTAATACTGTATACATACAGTATACACCGCTGAGCCAATCCTGGCAAGCGATGTATTCTATTAGTGAATACAAAGCCTGCTCGGATTGGAGTAACCACCTCTGTCAATCCGAGCAGGCTACATATGGTAGCCTGCTCTGATTGGCTTTGAGAGTCAGAGGCACGGGCTGATGATGTTACAGCCCCTGCCAATCCGAGCAGGCTTTGTATTCATTAGTAGAATACATCGCTCGCCGTGATTGGCTTAGCGCGGTATACTGTATGTATACTGTGAGACAGTGTTAACTGTTACACGAAGCTACTGAACATACAGCATTACCACACATCCAGCAGGCTGACAGACTGGTTGGAAGGGGGTCGTCTTATACGGCAAGTATAGCACAAATTCAACATTTAAAATGGAAGATTAGGGGGTCGTTTTATATGCCCAGCCGCCTTATACGCCGGCAAATACATTGCAAAACAAGTTTTGGGTGGAGTTCAGTATAAATGATACAAATAAATAATAAATAGGGCCAAAAACTGTTATTCTCTGGCTCTTGGGCGGCACACTCGTTTTGGGGGCAAAGAAGCTGAAGCCAATTGGCTTAAAGAGGAAGTAAACCCTGATGGGTGTTACTTCCTCTTTGATTCCCTGCAAAGGTAAAGCATAATGGGCTACTATGCATCTCATCGCATCGCATCACATAGTAGTCCATTATTTGTCACTTACCTGACACAGGAGCCAGCGAAGTCACCGCTGTCCCCTTGTGTACGGAGCCTCCAACTTCTTGGTGGGTCTTGCTGCTCCGGCGCCGTCATTCGTCGGAGCCGCGATGACGTCACTCCGCGCATGCGCACGGGAGCCGCCACTCGTGGCATATCACCGTTAACTTTTGCGAGCTTATTGCGCCTGCGCGCCGCTGTCTATGGCGCATGCGCCGTAGAGAGCGGTGCCTGTCTTTCGGCAAATATCTCCTAGACCGTGTAGATTTAGGAGATATTTCTTGGACCTACAGGTAAGCCTTAATCTAGGCTTACCTGTAGGTCAAAGTGGTTTGTAAGGGTTTACAACCACTTTAGCAGGAATAATAACTTACTTCTGAGGATACTCAAACAGGTATTCTGGGTACAGGTTTATGAAATAATCTGAATATGCAGTCTGAAATTATATTTGTCCAAGTTTATTTAAAGAAACTTTATATTTGCTCCTTTATTCACATTACCTCTGAGAGTCAGAGGTGAGAAGTCACCCAAGATCTGATTTTTCTGCCCTGTAAACTTGTTAATATGGTCTTCAAACAACAACTGAGTAAAGCTGGCCATAACATATAGATTTTTTTTTTTTTTTTTTTTCAGCCAACAAGCTGAAGGAAAAAAAAATGTCCTATATGTTATAAAGCGTGGATGGGCGAATCGCCTATTGAAGATAGTGGCTGCATCTGATTGGATGTAGTTGTTTGGTTGACAAATTTCTCAACTGAAGAATGGATATCAGGGGTGGGAGGAGTGGTGGCATTTTGGCCACTTCATCAGTAACAGGTCAAAAGTCACACTGTGTATGGCCAGTTCAAGTGTAACTTTATCTTAACCACTTTCAGCCCCAGACCATTTTGCCTGCTTAAGACCAGACTACTTTTTGCGATTCGGCACTGCGTTACTTTAACTGACAATTGCGCGGTCGTGCGACGTGGCTCCCAAACAAAATTGGCGTCCTTTTTTTCCCACAAATAGAGCTTTCTTTTGGTGGTATTTGATCACCCCTGCGGTTTTTATTTTTTTGCGCTATAAACAAAAATAGAGCGACAATTTTGAAAAAAAAACGCATTATTTTTTACTTTTTGCTATAATAAATATCCCCCAAAAATATATAAAAAACATTTTTTTCCCCTCAGTTTAGGCCGATACGTATTCTTCTACATATTTTTGGTAAACAAAATTGCAATAAGTGATTATTGATTAGTTTGCGCAAAATTTATAGCGTTTACAAAATAGGGGATAGTTTTATGGCATTTTTATTAATAATTATTTTTTTTTACTACTAATAGCGCCGATCAGCGATTTTTATTGTGACTGCGACATTGTGGCGGACACAGACATTTTTGGGACCATTGTCATTTATACAGCAATCAGTGCTATACAAATGCATTGATTCCTGTGTAAATGACACTGGCAGTCAAGGGGTTAACCAGGGGGTGGCAGTGTAGGGGTTAAGTGTGTCCTAGGGGGCGTGTTGCTAACTGTGGGGGGCTGGGCTGTGTGTTAGTGAACACTGATCTCTGCTCCAATCACATGGAGCAGAGATCTGTGTCACTTGTTGCTAGGCAGAACGGGGAGATGCTGTTTACATCAGCCCGTTCAACCTCCACGTTAGATGATCGCGGGTATCCCCATGGCGATCGAGTCCGCGGGACCCGCGATCGGACTCACAGGGGGTCCCGACCCCGGCGGCGTGCTCGGGACTGCCAATTTGCCTGCCTGTGCCAATCTGCTGACGTACATCGTCGTGCGCCAGTCGGGAAGTGGTTAATAAAAAAAATAAAAAAA
Organism: Lithobates pipiens; assembly: GCF_037356315.1. Classification (NCBI taxonomy): domain Eukaryota; kingdom Metazoa; phylum Chordata; class Amphibia; order Anura; family Ranidae; genus Lithobates; species Lithobates pipiens. The sequence goes on along the minus strand of NW_027507696.1, from coordinate 3,979,198 downwards.
GCAGAACTTTATCGTAAATAGAGCCTTGTACTGTAGTTGTTTTTCATCATACAACAGGACTTTGTTGTTTGGTATTGTTATGCACTCTCAGCTGAAGTTTTGGGTCAGGTTTAGGGATAATATAAATATAATTCTATCATAATGTAAGCCTACACAATAATCATTTAAAGCTGAACCCAAGGCAGATAATTAGAACACTATTAAATGCAGTTGTGGAGTTAATTGCACATTTATTTTTACACAGAGCTATCAAACGTGCCTACCTAAAAGTTCCCATCAATCAAATAACACAATATAAGAGTTGAGAAGTAAATTGTATAATAATAATAAAAAAAAACTCACTCGGGTTGGGCCCTTATCTGAAGGCTCCGGTTACATAATTCGCTTCTCTGCTGCTGGTTACCCAAAATGATGTTAGAATTAACTTCTGTACTCTGCTGGAGCACATTTTTGTGGGATTTTGGGTATATAGTTGTGCCAGGCGGCAGCAGTGATGTCACAGGCCAATTTAGAAAGCAGCCAAAAGTTGGGGTCAGTAATTTTTTTTCAACCTATTTTTTTTCCAGCTCTTTTTATTTAGGGAGTGGGGGGTCTTCCCAGTAAGACCTTTTTTTTTTGTTTGTTTATTCAAGGTCTGCTTATCTGTGTATTTAGTTGTCTGTTATATTCAGCCGCCAGACCCCTTTCACACTGAGGTGCTTTACAAGCGATATAGCGCTAAAATTAGCGCCTCTCCTGTCACTCCAATGTGAAAGCCCGAGGGTTTTCGCACTGTACCGATGCGCTGGCAGGACACTAAAAAAAGTCCTGCAAGCAACATCTTTGAGGTGCTGTAGGAGCAGTGTATACACCACTTCTAAAGCGCTCCTGCCCGTTATAAACAATGGGCAGCGGCGCTTTGAAACCTTTTTTGGCCATTAGCGGGGGGTTAAAAGCATACTGCTAGCAGCCGAAAAGCGCCGCTAAAAGGCGGTGAGGCAGGGGGAATGACGAGCTGGGCCATCGCTTCCTCTCTGGGCTGAACGGGAAGTGTGTCCTGAGACACGATTGGTAGCCCTAAGCCCTTGTACACACGGTTGGATATTCCGACGGAGTGTGTCCTATCGGACCGGTTTGTCGAATAATCCGTCTGTGTGTGGTATGCATCGGACTGTTTCCGTCTGAATATCCGTCGGACCCAATTTTCCAACTTGTTGGAAATATTTTCCGACAAACTGGTCCGATAGGACATACTCCGATCATGTGTAGAGAATTCCGATCGGACAAAGTGCCACGCATGCTCAGATCAAATTCCTACATCAAAGCTATTGGCTACTAGCCTGAACGTAGTCCCGTCATAACGAAATAACGTCATCACGTTCTGAATGATCGGATTTTTCAACAACTTTGTCCGACCGTGTGTATGCAACAGTTTCGGACAAAATCCGATGGACAAAATCCGACGGATTTGGTTGTTGAAATCTCCGACCGTGTGTACAAGGGCTTAGACTTCCTGGCCAATCGGGCCTCAGTATCTGTGAAAAATGGACCCTCGCGCTATTAAGTGCTCAAACGTGCAAAAATGACTAAATACGTGTCAAAAAATGGAAAAGTAAAAATTATAGCAATACAAAATCCACAGTGAAAGTGATACAAAAGTGCAAGTGTTGCTAAAAAATGCAGCGGGACAAAATAGTTAACACCAACTATCACATAAGAATAAACAAAGTAAAAAGTCCTGCGCAAATGGTGCCACTAAAAAATAAATGTATAAAGAAATATAAATGTATAAAAAAATATAATATATAAAGTCAATAAATCAAGGTGTACACACCGATGGGCCTCAGTATCTGCTTCCTGATTGGTTGGGAGGAGAATCAGGAAGACAATAATGAATGTTCATTCGCTGTTGTCACATAAGTGGGTGGGCCTCTGGCTCTAATCGTGTTCTTCAAAAAAAAAAAAAAATCCATTTGGAATCCATGCGTCTGGCACCCTGCATTTAGATTAGAGTCTGAGAGCATTGATTAGGGAGGCTGTGCCCCGTATGGAAGGGACGCCACTGCTCTGCAGGACCATGGGAGTCTGCCAGAAATACGGCAAGGGCGGTTTGAGGCGCAAAGTTGTGCGGCACCCGGAGGAGCTGCATAATGAAGACTGCTGGACAAGGATAAAGGTGAGTATAGGACAGAATGTACAGCTGTCCTTTAAGTCTGAATATTATGCCCTATTGTGATAGGCTTTTTTTAATAGGCATCCTGTAACAATGTACTTTTTCCAGCACTGAAATCTGCTTGCTGTGTAAAACTGTCCTTTAGCCACTCTATAAGGTGTAATGGCGTACACATCATGCCCACCTTATTTTTTAGAGGAGGTACATGTAGTAGAGCATTTTAGCATGGCTGGGCAATGTGAAGCTGTCCAGCTGAGTGCAACTACAAGTTCCAGCACCTCCAGCTAAAGAAAACACTTTGCCTAACCTCTTAGCCCTTGTACACACGGTGAGACATTCCGACAACAAAATCCATCGGATTTTGTCCAAAACTGGTGTTGCATGCACACGGTAAGACAAAGTTGTCGGAAAATGCGATCGTACGTAACGCGATGATGTTATTTATTTACGACGGGACTACGTTCAGGCTAGTAGCCAATAGCTTTGGTCTAGGACTTTGATCTGAGCATGCACGGCACTTTGTCCGATTGGATTCTCTACACACAATCGGATCATGTTGTCGGAAAATTTTATAGCCCAGCTCTCAAACTTTGTCCGTCGGATATTCCGACGGAAACAGTCTGATGGAGCCCACACACGGTCGGATTATCCGACAACAGGATCCGATCCGACATTTTCCGTCGGAATGTCCGACCGTGTGTACAAGGGCTTAAAGGTGAGGAAAGAACAAGTTCACTTTTAGCGAACTTGACCTTTACTCTCTTAAATATTTACCTTCTTCCCCATTCCAGCAGCCTTCACTGTGTGGCTTTGCCCGAAGCCACGCAGCTTTTTCACCTAAACTATCCCCATGGAGTCCTCTTCTTATTGTGCACCAAGAAGAGGACCTGGTTGGGGATGTTTTCAAGAGAAAAGGCTGTGTGCACGGGCCAGGGTCATACACTGAAAATGCTGGAACAGGGAGGAAGGGAAATATAAAACAGGACAGTAAAAGTTTACCAAAAGTGAGCTTGTTCATGAAAGCTGAAGCCGGTTTAATCTATAAATCCTTACATTAACAAAATAAGTTCTCAGAGATCGTGTTCAGTGATCTAGAAATGCATGAAAAGTTTCCTGTAATTTAATGTAGTTGCCATACTGCACACATTAATTGTATTTAAGAGAAAAATTCAAAAAGTATAATTTATTGTATTTTTTTACTGTTGATTTGTATATTTACATCTTCTGTCAGTATATTTGTTTATGATGGGTTTTTTTTCACCTCTAACCCTGTTCTAGCATACTTTATGCTGCATTTCCTACAGATTCTTATATAATTTATTTGCGCTAAGGATATTATTACATGGGAATCAGCTGTAGGCCAGATGAGAGAGACTGGTGGAAGTATCGGGGCTCTGATGCTCAGCTCTTTTTTTTATTTGACAAGTGCGGTGCAGTAGAGAAAGACTGTGAAATTGCAAAAATGCTTTATAAATCCTATGTATTATACCCTGCTAGAAAACGTAAAAGGGTTATTCAATCCATACTAGTTATAAACGTTCATAATCTAAGACCCCTGGGGTGTTTTTACGTTAAAAAAAAGCACATGTAAAGTGCTTGAAAGACTGCAATCCCAATGTAAAAGCCCGAGGGTTTTCACACTGAGATCCCTTTCACACCAGGGCGTTTTGCAGGAGCTATAGCGTTAGAAATCCGCCCAAAAAAAGCTGCACCATTGTCTGTAGTGTGTCACACTACAGCGGTGCGCTGGCAGGACATCAGGGAAAAGTCCTGCCAGCAGCTTCTTTGGAGCGGTGTGTTTACCGCTCCTCCACCGCTGCTCCTCATTGAAATCAATTGGGCAGCGCTGTAATACCACCGGAAAAATGCCGCTATTGCGGCGTATTGCCAGCGGTTTTAACCCTTTTTCGGCCACTAGCGGGGGGTAAAAGTGCCCCGCTAGCGGCCAAAATGTGCCGCAAATCCGGCGGTAAAACACCGCTAAAAATATCTGCGTTTTACCGCCCACGCTATGGGCAGTGTGGTGTGAAAGGGGTCTCAGCGTTAAAAAAAAGCACCTGAAAGAAGCCACAACTGCAATCCCAATGTAAAAGCCCGAGTGCTTTCACACTGAGGCGCTGCGCTGGCAGGGCGTCAAAAAAAGTCCTGCAAGCAGCGTCTTTGCAGCGCTTTTGGAGCAGTGAATACAACGCTCCTAAAGTGCCCCTTCCCATTGAAATCAATGGAAAGCGCCTGAAAAACACTTTTGGCAGCAGCGTTTTGTGGGCACTTTTAAGCCTTTATTTGGCCACTAGCAGGGGTTAAAAGCGCCCCAATAGCGCTCGAAAAACGCTGGTAAAGTGCTGCTAGTTTAAGTGGCGCTTTACAAGCGTTTTTTCAAGCGCTGACATTGTGAAAGGGCTCTTAAAGCACTCGGTCTTTCACATTGGGACTGCAGATGAGGCTTCTTTCAAGCGCTTCACAGGCGCTTTTTTTAACGCTAAAGCACCTGAAAAATGCCCCAGTGTGAAAGGGATCTAAAATTGTGTAGCTCCATCCAAAGCCTTTCCTTTTTTTGGGGGGAGAAGTAGAGTTAAAGCAGTAAAGCCAAGGTCTGTGTATTCCGAGATCTGAGGCAGATCCAAAGCATCCAGTGTTACTTTCTGATGTCATATTCCCAGTTCTGATGTCATATTCCCAGTACAAATTATCAGGAAAGAGAAGGTAAAGAACTGGTTTCTACGCCCTTCTCTCTGCTGCTGGTCAGTACCGAATGACTAAAGGCAACTACGTTTGTATCTGTCTTTGATTATATCATTAGAAACTTGAGCCTTCCGTTTCAGGTGGGGTTCCTATTTATTATTTATTGTGTTCAATTGGTCAAACAGATGCCAGAGTTGTTCCACGAATCATATCAAGGCTATCAGTTGTTCAGTCCGCCTCATCAAAGGCAGGCCCAGCATCACATACTTCACAAGTGCCAACAAGACCTGTGGGCAGAACAGCCCAGCCTTATGATACTTCATTGATGCTTCATTGTAAAACTTACATCAAGGGGCATATTAATAAAATGACTAGGCCACCCCTACATAGGAAACAGTTGTTCACAAATTCTTCCATCTATAAACTGTAAAAATGATCTAAAAAGATTCTATTTGTAAATATATTTCACATGAATAAACACTGGCTTATTTTCCTTCTTTTTTTTTTTTTTAACACCGTTTTTACAGTAAACCTTTTTGTTTGCTATAGGATGTTGCGTTTTGTTGTGCTTTCCTTAGTAAACGCATAAAGGGGAGTTAGAGATACTTTTGTTGGCAACCAATAGGCACTTCCCTAATGCCGGCCATACACGGTTCGAATTTTCGAAAATCGTATCTAATAATTTTCGTATGTATTTAGTGGGCTGCAGCAACAGCCGATTTTCATGTGGAAATCAAATTTGAGGAATCGGACATGTTGCAAATTTTTGGAAAAACAAACAATATTCTAATCAGTGATAGGAGAATCGTGCGAGAAATGTAATAAGAAAAGAAAATTTACGGAGAGAAAAGAAGATTCCCGGCCAGGAAAATTTCTTTTCTGTAGCAACATGAGGTGAAATTGAAGGCTTGGTCGGCCAAATTTCGAAAATCAATGGTGGCGCCATTGGATCACCAAAAAAAAACGAACTTTCTGATTTTGAAAAGAAAATTTGTTCGAAATTCGACCGTGATGCATTACACGCTGTTCCTTTGCAAAACCACATATATTCCATAGCAACCAATCACTTCCTTGCATACATGATTAGAGGAGGAATACAATTATTGTGCAAAAAAATAAAATAAAACAAAAAAAGAGACTTTGTGCCACAGAGCAACTCCACATACATTTTCCTACAGAAGATCACACAATACATAGTAAAGCACAGTGCTGTATTTGACTTCTCTTCCCCATAGCAGCTGGTAAAGGGAGATGGACTTAACACTATGTAAAGGGTTATGTTTCTGTTCTGCCTTATTTATTACACTTGGCAAAAAAAGCATAGCTGGGTTGGAAGATATTTAGATAAATCTTCAAGAAGCCACCTTCACTTCCTGCACTCAGTTTCTACTTTCTTGGAGCTGCCAATAGTGCCCTGATGACCATCCAGGACCAACAAATAGAAATGTGCCAGCGTTAAGAACAGTAACAAACGCCTGTGAGTATAACCCTTTCACCACTTACAGACCGGACCATTTTGCTGGTCAAAGACCAGACCACTTTTTGCGATTCGGCACTGCGCCGCTTTAACTGACAATTGCGCGGTCGTGCGACGTGGCTCCCAAACAAAATTTATGTCCTTTTTTTCCCCACAAATAGAGTTTTCTTTTGGTGGTATTTGATCACCTCTGCGGTTTTTATTTTTTGCGCTATAAACAAAAATAGAGCGACAATTTTGAAAAAAAAACGCATCATTTTTTACTTTTTGTTATAATAAATATCCCCCAAAAATATATAAAAAAAACATTTTTTTCCTCAGTTTAGGCCGATACGTATTCTTCTACATATTTTTGGTAAAAAAATAAAAATCGCAATAAGCGATTATTGATTGGTTTGCGCAAAAGTTATAGCGTCTACAAAATAGGGGATAGTTTTATGGTATTTTTATTAATAATTATTTTTTTACTATTAATGGCGGCGATCAGCGATTTTTATTGTGACTGCGACATTGTGGCGGACACATCGGACATTTTTGGGACCATTGTCATTTATACAGCAATCACTGCTATACAAATGCATTGATTCCTGTGTAAATGACACTGGCAGTGAAGGGGTTAACCAGTGGGTGGCAGTGTAGGGGTTAAGTGTTCCTAGGGGCGTGTTACTAACTGTGGGGGGGCTGGGCTTTGTGTTAGTGAACACTGATCTCTGCTCCAATCACATGGAGCAGAGATCAGTGTCACTTGTTGCTAGGCAGAACGAGGAGATGCTGTTTTAGAACAGCATCTCCTCGTTTAGCCGCCCCGTGAGACGATCGCGGGTATCCCCGCGGTGCTCGAGTCTGCGGGACCCGCGAGCGGACTCACGGGGGTCCCGACTGGCACGCGAGCGCGCCGGCGGCGACGTGCACGCGATGGCGGAGCGGCATTTAAAAATGGGCATACCTGTAGGCCAATATGCCTGCCCGTGCCATTCTGCCGACGTACATCGGCGTGCGTCGGTCGGGAACTGGTTAAAGGGCAGAAAGGGTTTGAACTCATGCATGGTCTTTTTTGCTGTCAGGATCCTGGCATAATGACATTTTCGCTTATCATGGCTGTGTTAGGTTGAGCTACTGCTGACTTTTTGAATTCTCCACATGTATTTGAAAAACCCAGGTTGAGCACAATGGCGGCTCAGCTGAAAAGCTGGGGGTTTAGCTCACTGCAGCCTTGACAGAGGTAGGAGATGCCCATACCCTGGATCCATAGAGCAGCGAAGACTTTAATGGAGATCGCCCTACTCCAAGGAAAATGGAGAGAAATGTTTTAGGCGGGAGCTGCTCAGATATGTCATTTGAGGGAACCGGTCATGCTGCTGACTGAGTAAATATTTAATGCAACCGGCGAGTGCTCAGTCCCAGGGCACATTTATGCTTGAGGTCAGACACTGCCTGAAAATATACAGTTTGTGGTCATAAGTTTACATACCCTGGCAGAATTTATGATTTCTTGGGCACTTTTCTTTCACTCGTGGTTAATGTTTGGCTGAAGCCATTTATTATCAATCAACTGTGTTTACTATTTTTACTATTTTTAAATCACAACAGAAAACTACACAAATGACCCTGATCAAAAGTTTACACACCCCAGTTCTTAATACCGTGTATTTCCCACTTTAACATCAATGACAGGTTGAAGTCTTTTGTGGTATTTGTGGATGAGGCTCTTTATCTCTTCTCAGATGGTAAAGCTGCCCATTCCTCTTGGCACAAAGCCTCCAGTTCTTGTAAGTTCTTGGGCTGTCTTGTATGAACGGCACGTTTGAGATCTCCCCAGAGTGGCTCAATGATATTGAGGTCAGGAGACTGAGATGGCCACTCCAGAACCTTCACTTTATTCTGCTGTAGCCAATGACAGGTCTACTTGGCCTTGTGTTTTCGATCATTGTCATGTTGGAATGTCCAAGTACGTCCCATGCGCAGCTTCCTGGCTGATGAATGCGAATGTTCCTCCAGTATTTTTTGATAACATACTGCATTTATCTTGCCATAAATTTTGACCAAATTTCCTGTGCCTTTGTAGCTCACACATCCCCAAAACATCAGCGATCCACCGCCGTGTTTCACAGTAGGAATGGTGTACCTTTTCATCATAGGCCTTGTTGACTTCTCTTAAAATGTAGCGTTTATGGTTGTGGCCAGAAAGCTCAATTTTGGTCTCATCACTCCAAAAGACTTTGTGCCAGAAGGTTTGAGGCTTGTCTCTGTGCTGTTTGGTGTATTGTAAGTGGGATACTTTGTGTTATTTGCATAGTAATGACTTTCTTCTGACAACTCGACCATGCAGCCCATCTTTCTTCTAGTGCCTCCTTATTGTGCATCTTGAAACAGCCACACCACATGTTTTCAGAGAGTCCTGTATTTCACCTGAAGTTATTTGTGGGTTTTTCTTTGCATCCTGAACAATTTTCCTGGCAGTTGTGGCTGAAATTTTAGTTGGTCTACCTGGTTTTAATAGAACCCCTCATTTTCTACTTTGATTAGCGTTTGAACACTGCTGATTGGTATTCTCAATTCCTTGCAGTTTCTCCACTTGTTTATATGGCAACCTCTGCAGGAGAGATGTCAGAGGGGGTGAATCGAGATCACGATTTTTTTAACGATTAATTGTGCAGCTCTAATATGAGGCATCACCGCAATCAAAATTTTTAAACATTGCCTATGGAGATCTTTAACTGTAAAAGTTTTTCACCATTCCACGAGCAGGCGCCAGGGCCGTCTTTAATTTTGATTGGGCCCTGGGCAAAAATTTGCTTAGGGTCCCCCTCCCCCCCATGCAATTTCGCTCTCCACCTTCTCTGAGACATACAATAAATAGCAGCTAGACTTAAAATCAGTTTACTGTATCAGATCAGGCAGCGATTGCGATTGGTTGCCAGAGGTTACAGCATATCATTACTGCTTACTGACTGGTTGCTAGAGGTTACAGCACTTCTTAAGGCTCACTGATTAGTTGCTGGAGGTTACAGCACATGATTTCGGCTTGTTGATTGGCTGCTAGAGATTAGTGTACAGTAATACTGCTCACTGGTTGTTGTAGGTTACAGCACATCATTTCCTCACTGCAGGGGGGCATGATATACCTATGAATGCTGCCTTATTTACATATCAATGTCGTTGGCCTCAGCTATTTACATATGCATGTCACTGCTATTTACATATGAATGCTGGTTATTTACATGTAAACACAGGGTCTGCAGGTGAGTAGTCTGTACACAACAACAGGACTAAAACCTCAAGGCACAAGGGAATGTAAACTGGGATAGTTGGCAAGTATGAGGCAGCCGCTTTGGGCCCCACAACGACAGAACCCAGGGCAGCTGCCCCTTTTGCCCTGCCTTAAAGACGGCCCTGGCGGGCGCAATTTTGAACCATGACATGTTGGGTATCAATTTACTCGGCATAACATTATCTTTCACAATATAAAAACAATTGGGCAAACTTTATTGTTTTCTTATTTTTGGATTTTAAAAAAGTGCGCTTGTAAGACCGCTGTGCAAATACGATGTGACAGAAATTATTGCAACGACTGCCATTTTATTCTCTAGGGTATTAGAAATATATATAAAACACACATATAACGTTTGGGGGTTCTAAGTAATTTTCTAGCACAAAAAGATGATTTTAACTTGTAAACAAGTGTAAAAAAAAAAAAAAAAAAGAGGCTCGGGGCTGAAGTGGTTAATAACCATTCAAACCACTTTGTGTCAACTTGTGTGCATGTAAGGCCAAAATCACCAGGTGTGTAAACTTTTGATCAGGGTCATTTGGGTAGTTTCTGTTGTGATTTAAAAAGAGTAACCACAGTTGATTGATAATAAATGGCTTCAGCCAAACATTAACCATGAGTGAAAAAAGTTTTTGTTATTCATATTCTCTGAAAAATGGCCAAGAAATCAAATTCTGCCAGGGTATGTAAACTTGGGAGCACAACTGTACATGCCTCAGTCCACGTTCCAATCTTAAAGCGGAGGTCCACCCTAAAGTGGACTTTCCCCTCATTGGAACCCTCCCCCCCTCCGGCGCCACAATTGGCACCTTTCATGGGGGAGGGGGGTGCAGGTACCTGTACAGTACAGGTATCTGCACCCACTTCCGGCATAGATATCTGCAGAATATACGCCCCTTTTCCGCAGATATCTACGCCCCTTTCCGAAGGTCCCCCGCTGTCTGCTGGGAAACACACGGATCCCAGAGACAGCGGGGACCTTCCTTATTGCGCAGCACAACTCACGCATGCGCAGTAGGGAACCGGGAAATGAAGCTGCAAGGCTCCACTTCCTGATTCCCATAGCCAAGATGGCAGCGGCAGCACCCGAGAGACGATCGAGAGATCGGCTTCGGGTGCCGACATCGCGGGCGCGCTGGGCGGGTAAGTGTTATTATTTTAAAAGTCAGCAGCTGCAGTATTTGTAGCTGCTGGCTTTAAAAAAAACGGCGGACTCCCGGCGGACTCCCGCTTTAACTTTCAAGGTGTGCTTTTTAAAGCGCTCCTCATAGATGCTGCTTGCAGGACTTTTTCTAACGTCCCGCATGCGCACCGCTCGAGTGTGAAAAGCACTCATACAAATGAATGGGATGAAGTTTTCAGGTGCTATTTCTAGCACTAGAATGCCTGAAAACTGCCTCAGTGTGAAAGGGGTCTTAGTGCTGTGAACAGAATGTGGTTCGTTGTATAAAAGGACTTGTTATCTGGGTGCTACAGAACCCGGCATATATGGATTGGAAGTTCCACAACAGCTGGAGAAAGTCACAGATTGTTAAAGGCAGATTTGAGGGAATTATCACATTTTTTACACTGACTTTGCTGCTGTATTTCACATCGTGTCTGTTCCCACACTCATATTCTAGTGGCCCCCATCAGCACAGCTGAATCATCTTTGTTGAAGCATTCTAGTAGTGCTCTGCCCTAGAACCGATTCACTCGGTTTAGGTCATGACTGGGAATTAGCTACAGTGGGTGGGGAAACGGTCATAGCTGCCCTATGCAACTGCCCATTGTGCCCAAACATCATTACCTTGAAGTTTAAAGAAAGGGAGTTTTGATGCTTCGTCCATCTCATTACAATTGGTTTGTGGAATCCAATTATTGGTACATTACTTATCAAAGAGTGACTTACATTGCACTTTCACTTTAAAGACTTTAATGATCCTCACAACACAGTGTAACGCAATTGGCATCCATAACGCGATGCAGCGAAGGCGGGCAGCCTGAAAACTGGAAAGCGGGATGCTGGACTCTATAAAAGGCGAGATAAATGCCACATACTTGAATGTATTAAGACTATTTATTTTCAGATGTGCATTTGCTTTGCTGTCTTTTCAGAATTAGTTTATAACAAAAAAAATAAAAAGGTACTTGACATTTTTCCTGACAACTAAAAAAAAAAAAAAAAAAGTCTGCCAAATATATGAAAACTGTTTTATTGTGCTTAATAAAAAATATTTTGTGGTCTTGCCATGTACTTGTTCTTATTACACTTTCAGGGTCATAAAAGAATAGAAAAGCAATTATGAATACGGAGCACGTGACTTATCCCCCTTCAGCCTACATGACAGCACTGCTGCTTGCTGTTTGGCTATTCTGGCAGCCAGTGTCTTGTCTAATAACGTCCTCCTTCGGATAGTGTCCGCTGCGTACTGCGCATGCGCAGTACACAGCAACACAGATTCCGAAAATTGCCGAGGATGAACGGCGCCTGCGCCGTGAGTCCAGGTTTTATCCCCACTATCCAAGTGGACATAGAGTAGGAATAAAAAAGAGCCGAGCGCAGCGAGGCCGAGCCCGAAGCGTGGCGAGCGAAGCTCGCCCGCGAGGGGCCCTCTAATATTCACACCCCTATGTCCGCTTGGATGGTGGGGCTACCACCTCCACTCACGGCGCAGGCGCCGTTCAGCTTCGGATATTTTCCGAAGCCTTGTCTGCTCCGTACTGCGCAAGCGCAGTACGGGGCGGAAGCTATATGATGGCCGGACACTATACGGCAGAACACCGGCACTGTCATATATGGAACGCTAAACTGAGCAGCAAGAAGGAAGGATGTGCAAGAAGCAAGAACCGCTTGCTTTGCATGGGGACCATCCATTATTCCCCATAACTATGAATTGTCTATATAGGACAGAGAATGTTGAACTCACAGCACTCTGCGCACTTTGTAAAAACTTACCAGCCGGAGTAGCTGGGAAGAAAATTAGAACAGAACTGTCTTTCTTGCTTTGCCAATTTTTCAGATTTGACTGCCAAGTCATGCACAGTGCAGCTCACAGCAGCCTCAGAAGAAAAGCAGTGCAAACAAGGAAATCTTTAGAGTGTTCTTTTTTTGTTAAGCTTTGCACACATCTAAATTCACGAAAATATAAAAACAATCATATGAGGCAATAAATAAGCCAAATAATACTCCTCCTGCCCATTAATTGCTGACCACTTTTTGGAACATGTTACATGTTCCACCTGAATTTAGGATGGAACATGTAACATGCTGCAGGGCTTGTCTGGCAATGCACTCCTGATCCACTATTTATGGGTACAATGCTTTCCAAGCATCTTAGGGGAAAAGAATAATGCCCAATTTTTTCCTGCAAAAATATGGGCATTTATTATTTTTTCCCCAAAAGGTGAACGTATCCTTTAATGGTACTTCAGTAAGGGCAAAGGGAATGACTATAGTACATTACATCTGCCTCCTCACTCTGTAAACCCTACTTTGTGACAACCCAAGCGGTTTCATCCGTAATGGCCATAAATACACCTTTGTAAAAATATACATCCTAACGCCCATCACATCTCATTTCAAGTAATTGGAAAGTCTCTTTTTTTTTTTTTTTTTTTTTTTTTTTTATAATAATTTTTATTGAATATTTCACATGGTACAAATAATAAGACAGGTACAAACAATGGTAGATTGCATTGTATGAGTTAACAACAAACGTTGGGTAAAGAGAGAAAAAGAAAAAAAAAAGAGAGAAAGGAAAGGAAGAAAAGAATTACATTTGCTAACGTAGATTAAGCAATTCACCTCTAATGACGCATATATTTTAATATAAACATTTCAGTGGTATTAGTTGAAATACAATTATTGTGGTTACGTAGGATATTCCATTTTCGCAGTTTGGGACCGCCATCTGGCTCCCGGCACCCCAAATGGGATCACACTGTGACGGGAGCCATTTGGCGTGTTTCTAGATAGGAAATATCACAAGCAAATTATTTCCTGTACCACTCTGTCCAGCACTTCCATTGCTTATCAAATTTCAAGCCGCAGGAGGTCCTCAGTGCTAACAACCTTTCATAGTGATAGTTTAAGTTCACCTGGACTAGTACTTCAGAGGGGTTCGGGGATTGTGCACTTTTCCAATGACGGGCGATTATCAATTTGGCAGTGGTTAAAACTTGTATCACTACTATGCGGAATTGGGGTGGATAATCTTCTATACCAAGATGCAATATCGCTAAGGCTGGATTTGGGGAAAGAATTATTCCTGTGATTTCCGTGAGAATGCTAAAAATCTTTCTCCAATAGCTAGAAACATTTTTGCAATGCCAAAAAATATGTAAGATAGTACCTACATTGCCGCAATCTCTCCAGCAAAGTGAAGAGTGTGTGGAGAACATTCTCGCCAGTTGGTGAGGAGTCCTATACCATTTATGGAGAACTTTTTGGGTGAGCTCCCAGTGGTTAGTGCAGTGAGTTGCTTTGTAGTTATATACTAGGGCTTTATCCCATTGGCTTATATCGTATGTTTGATTCAAATCCCTCTCCCAAGTAATCATGGAGGGGGATTTTACCAGACATTGTTTGTGTTGTAAGGTATTATATATAAGTGAAATGCCTCGAGTTTTGGGGTTGGGAGATATAAAGTACTGCCATATTGGGCTGTTGATTTCAATAGTTGGTGGAGGGGTTCTTTGTATAAAGGATGACACCTGCGTGTACAGGTATATACTAGTTGGGGAAACGTTGTAATCGTGTCGTATGATATTGAACGGTTTTATAACCCCCCGAATAAGTAATTCGTCTACCCACTCTATGCCATTCTCCTTCCATTTCGTGGTGTTACTGTATGGAATGATCAGTTCCAAGGTTTGGATCGGGACCCTAACTACCGTGTGGGGTTGGTCTGATTTTTGTTGTTGTAGTAGATGCCTCCATGCTGCGACTGTTGCTTTGATCGTAGGGGATAGGTGGAGCAATGATCTAGGCTTCCAAGAGTCTGCAATGAGTAAGAGGCTCAGGTTGTGAGTTTGTGCTATACATTCTTCTAAGCTTACCCATAGTTGCTCAGGTGTAGGTGAAAACCATAGTTTGGCTTGCGCTAGTATTACTGCCCAATAATAGTCTTTAAGTTCCGGAAGGCCCATGCCACCCGCCTTTTTGTGCATGATAAGTTTATGAGAGGGGCATCTCGCTCTCTTTCCCTGCCAAATGTACTGTTTAAGGAGTTTTTTCAGCTCCGTGAAATGTGCAGACTTGTAAGGGATTGGGAGGGTTCGGAATACATATAGAATTTTTGGCAAAATCAGCATTTTAAATGCTGCTATTCTTCCTGCCCATGACAATACAGTTTTGGAAGTTCGGGCTATGGTCTTTTGGATTTCTTGTACAAGATGTTTTATGTTGAGATCTGCAATAGTGGACAAATTTTTTGATATTTGTATGCCTAAATAGGTGATATGTTTGGGCGCCCAAGTATATGGGAATATTAGTTTGAGGTGAGATCTCGCGTGTTGGTTCAGTCCTAGGTCTAATATAAGTGATTTTGTAAAGTTTACTTTGTAGTAAGATATCCTGCCAAACTCTTCCAGGAGCTTATGTGCATTAGGGAGTGACACTACCGGGTTTGATAGGAACAGTATTATATCGTCCGCGAACAGATTGACTATATGGTCTCTCTTTTTGGTTTTGAGACCAGTGATGTGCGGGTGAGATCTAATGATCTCCGCCAAGGGCTCTATCATCATATTAAATATCAGGGGCGACAGGGGACAACCCTGTCGAGTGCCATTTGATATATGAAATGTTTTGGATACAGTCCCCATGGTGTACACTTGGGCTGAAGGCGTGGAGTATAATGCCAAGATAGCCGACAGGGCCTCATTTCGAAATCCAAATTTAATAAGTACTTCTGTCATGTACTTCCAGTGGACCCTGTCGAACGCCTTCTCCGCATCTATTGAAAGAAGCAGAGAAGGCGTCCCACGAGTCTCAGCCTGGTGAATGAGGCCTAGTAGGCGTCGTGTGGCATCAGAGGCCTGCCTCCCCTTTGTAAAACCAGTTTGGTCTGGATTTATCAAATTTGGCATGATGTCAAATATTCTATTTGCTAA
This sequence comes from Lithobates pipiens, assembly GCF_037356315.1. Taxonomy (NCBI): domain Eukaryota; kingdom Metazoa; phylum Chordata; class Amphibia; order Anura; family Ranidae; genus Lithobates; species Lithobates pipiens. The sequence continues at coordinate 3,963,520 of NW_027507696.1, read as the reverse complement.
GACTTTAGCGTATAGTTTGATGTCACCATTGAGAAGAGAAATGGGACGAAAGTTGGCTGGTGTATCTGAAGATTTCCCTGGTTTAGGTAATGTGACAACATAGGCTTTGAGCATTTCGGCTGGGAAGGAACCGACTGTCCTGGCTTCGTTGAAGACTGATAGGAGATGTGGGGATAGAATTTGTCTGAATTTTTTATAGTACACGTTAGAGAGCCCATCAGGGCCTGGGGATTTCCCGGAGGGTAGGGATTGAATGGCTTTGTTTAGCTCGGCGGGAGAAATTGGAGAGTTTAGTTCCTGAAGTTGGGTATCAGTTATTGAGGGCAAGTTGACTTTATCTAGAAAAGCTGTTATGTGTTCTTTAGTAGGAGTTACTGTATTGGGGTCCGTATGTAGATTATAGAGTGATGAATAATAATCTGCGAAGGCATCTGCTATTTTTTGGGGGTGTTCCAACCTTTCTGCTGTTTTAGGGTGAAGTAGGTAAGGGATCGTTGTTCTGGTGCGCTTGTCTTTCAAGCGGTTGGCTAGAAATTTACCTGCTTTGTTATTGTGTCCGTAATAATTGAGCCGGAGTCTAGCCATAGCATGATCATGGAGCATGCTATACCATTCTCTAATTTTATATCTAATTTGGAATAGTTGTGTTGCTAAATCAGCAGTTGGGTTGTTTTGGTTTCGAAGTTCTAGAGAGCGAAGTTCTGTCAGTAGGCTGTTTAAGTTAGCGGCACGGGTCTTCCGGACTATTGAGTTAATTTTAATAAGGGTTCCTCTAATGAAAGCCTTATGGGCGTTCCAGTTTATGAATGGATTGGTGCATGTTGGCTCGTTAATCTGAAAATATTCTATAAGTTGTTGGGAGATTTCAGGATGGTATTTAGGGTCCTGCAGTACATTTTCATTATTTCGCCATATGCGGTGTGAAGCGTGTGTTCTACCCATTTCAATAGTAAGTGAAATGGGTGCATGATCCGACCACGTTATATCTAGGATTGAGGAGCTGGTAGTTCTATGCAGTAAATCTAAATCTGTGAGGAACATATCTATTCTGGAGTAAGTATTGAATCTAGGAGAATAGTAGGAATATGATCTTTCATTTGCGTTTAGGCAGCGCCAGGCGTCAAAGAGACCTTCCTGGTGTAGGAGTTTTTTAAAGTTAGGGAGATGGTTCCTTACTCCAGAAGAGGTATCCAGCTCCCCGTCTAAAATCATATTGAAGTCACCACACATTAGTATGCTCCCAACACGCACCTGCTCGATTTGTTTGAGTACTTTCCGCAAAAATTTTAATTGGTGCGAATTAGGAGCATATATACAAGCAAAGGTGATAGCAACCATATTAATATTACATACCATAATGATGAATCTACCATCAGGATCTACTACAGAGGATTTAAGTTCAAATTTTACCGAGTCACGTACAGCAATCATAACCCCTCTTTTCTTCGCATTAATGGAAGAGTGGAGGATGTGTGGGAAGTTCTTATGTGAGCATGGTGGAGTAGCAAGTTTATGGAAATGTGTTTCTTGCACAGCCAAAATGTCCTCTTTTTGCTTGAGTGCCTCTTGCCAGAGGGATCGCCGTTTGGCCGGGTGATTAAGGCCCCGCGCATTCAGGGAAAAGATGGTGACATTCATGTTTGGCTGATTGGGAATGATGTGAGCCGTTCGTTTCGAGGCTTGAGAGAGAAGTCTCGTGGGACCGATAGTCTGTATACAAGGAAGCCCATGTCCTCACATCCCTGCATTCCTGATACTTTGGCATTGGTTCTGCAGTTGTCGTTTCCGGTAGTAGTGTGGGGAGGTACCATAGGTCTCGGTTTTCCAAAGTGGCATATGGAATCTATTGTTGAGCACTTGTTGTTTGTCAAGTGGAAGAGCGGATCTAGAAAAGCCATGTAGAGTGGAGTCAAGTAGTCAATATGTGGACTTGCTATGCGTCCAATGGATGCTTTGTTATAAGTATCATTCAGGTGGAGAGTGCAATTTTTAGAGGTGAGAAACAAAACTTGGAAAAAAACAATAAGCGAAAATAAGAATAGAAAAGAAAACTTTGAACTGCAAATAAGAAACAAGACCCATATGGGCCAGGCAATAATTGCCCAATACTAGGGGCCATCGGTACGCTGTTGGGTACCAGGTGCGCTCAGGGAATCCGAGTTGGATTTGCGTGGAGGAAGCGCTTGTGTGGCAGAATCAGGAGAGACGGGTTGTAGATCTCCGACGTGGTTTCGTTTGCCAGTCATTGGGTACCTTGGCTGGAATTTGCCTCGTCGATTGGAGTGGAGCTTGACTTGAGTCAGGAGGTAGGATGTTCCAGTTTTTCAGGAGCTGCATCCCTTCGTCCAGTGTGCGGATGAGATGGGTGGATCCATTGTAGTAAGCTTGTAACTTAGCAGGGTATTTCCACTTATACATAATTTTATGGTTCCTCATAGCTTTGGTTAGGGTAGACATATTGCGTCTAAGTTGCAGGGTGTACTGCGACAAGTCGGGCAGGATCTGGAGTGCGGCAGCCATTTCTGGGATATTCTCCCCTCTCCGTAGCTTGTCAAGAATTTGTTCTTTGGCTGTAAAAAAATGCATTCTCAATAGAACATCACGGGGAATTTCCTGTGGCAGGAACGTCGGTTTTGGGACTCTGTGGATTCTATCTATTGTCAGGTCCAAGGGTGATAATGACGGGACCAGGGCTTTGAAAAGATCCTGGGCATAGGTTGGAAGTTGTTGTGCCGTCACTGTTTCTGGGACCCCCCCCCGGATTTTTAAATTGTTCCTGCGGGAACGGTCTTCAAGGTCCGCCATTTTAAGGTGGATTTTTTCTATAGCTTCATGTTGCACAGCGTGTGAGTCCACCAATGCATTAAATGAGGAAGTGACATCACCCAGTCCTGTCTCAACCTGGTGTACTCTTTCCCCTAGGTCGCTAATTTCAGCTTTGCATTGTTGTAAACATGACATCATATCTGTTTGCAATGATGTTCGTAATAACATCAATAGTTCTTTTAAGGTAGTATCAGAAATGGGCTGACCTGTTGTTGGGAATTGTGCTATCGGATCCGCAGTTTGCTGGCCGGCCGATCCGCCACCGCTTATCTCCATGTTCATTGCTGCCATTCTGGGATGTAGCCTGTTGCTAGGCTCCAACCTGGGTCTGGATTTTGCAGGACTCCTGGTTGTTGGAGAATGATTTGGGGAGTCTGACTCTGAGGACGGTGCTTCAGAATCCTCATCCATTTCCTCCGTGCACTCTGCTCTGGGCGGCTGCTCCCGTGACTTCGCTGACGCTGGCGCTGGAGGCTGTGTGTGCTGCGCTATGCGCTGTCCTCCTCCGCCATCTTTGTGAGGCCCGCGATCCACGGCCGGAAAAAAGTCCGGTAATTTCAGGGCTTTTGCGATCTTTTCCGCATGTTGGATCCGTCGGCGGGTGTCTCCGGGGTCGGATGCTCACGATTCGCCGGTTGTTGGAGTCTCGTAGCGGGCCTGAGAGTAGATATTCCCTGAGCGCGGAGCTGAGCTCACTCAGAATGCGACCATCTCGCTGCGCGGTCGCCACGCCCCCCCCTCTTTTTTTTTTTTTAAATAACGAACATGTTATATTTACCTGCTATGGAGGCACCCAAGCTGAGCTGCAGCTCCGTGTCTCCATTCAGACACATTCAGCCCCGCCCCTCTTTCCCGATTGGCTGACTTTGACAGCCGCATGAGCCAATGGTGCCGCTGCTGTGCCTTAGCAAATCCAGCACTGGACACCTCCAAAAAGTAAATCTGCTTTCTCCTTCGCTGTCCTCAAACATTTTCATACATCGCAGCAATGTCTCCATTTAGTTGACTGCTGGAGAGCGATGAATGTTCAAACAAAGGATTATAATCACCCACAAGGTGTATTCCCCAATTGACTTAATAGAAGTGGATTCATTTTACTTAGACTCGGGCGTTCATAACTCTGTAATAGGAGATGTATAGGATTTGGGAAAAAAATAAATAAACCTTCATACCGTGAATCTCACAATGCTGCAGCATCATTGCCAAAATGCAAATTTCCCAAACCAGCTCTAAGGCTCCATGCACACTGAAGCTCAAAAAAGCTTTTTCTGGACGCCAGATTGCTGGCAGAAAACGCTGGTTGAAAAACTTGCTTTTAACAGCGTTTTGTACTAGCGTTTATGAGCGTTTATTAGCGTTAGCATTTATGGGCGTTTTCAATAACAATACACAGAGGACACTCCAAAAATCCCACAGTGCATTCCAAACTCCCACAATGCATTGAAAAAATAGAATGTCGAACACTAATTAACGCGTGTTTATGAGCGTTTATCAGCGTTTGTCGTTTTTTTGGCGGTGAAAAACGGCACTTTGAACGCGAATTTCTGGCGTTCAGAAAAAAGCCCATAAACTCCACTGCTCATTAAAGCTGAAAAACGTCCATGTGTGCATGGACACATAGCCTAACATAGAGTCGAGTTTATGGGCTTTTAAAAAAAATGCCTAAACTCCAATAAACTGCAGTTTATCAGCTCCAGTGTGCATGCAGCCGAATGCCGCGTACACACGATCGAATTGTCTGGCGTACTTAGTCCGACATACAATCCGGCGGATAGTCTGGCGGACTTTCTACCGAACGGACTTGGCCACACACGGACACACAGAAAGTCCGGCGTTTGCTAGCGCGATGACGTACAGCACGTACGACGGGACTAGAAAAAGGAAGTTCAATAGCCAGTAGCCAATAGCTTCCTTTTTCGTACTTGCTTCTGAGCATGCGTCATTCTTAGTCCGCCGTACTAGCACACTGATGAGCGTATTGTCCGCTGAAACCCAAGTCCGATGGGAAGATTGGACTGCAAAAATACTTTCTTAGTCCGCCGGACTTCACGCTGGAAAAGTCCGCTGAAGCCCACACACGATCGAATTGTCCGCTGAAATGCGTTTCGGCGGACTAAGTACGCCGGACAATCTGATCGTGTGTACGCGGCATTAGACACTCAGTTCTTGGTCTGGTTCAAGCAGATAGCCGTGACTGTCAAAGCACTTGACAGTGTAGACTGGTCGTTTAGGACAGTAGTGATGCAGTATCTAGGACTGGAGGTCAACTTTTTGAAGTGGAGAAGGGAAATCGATTCTAAACCTACAGTCATGGTGTGAATTAACACCACACCATCTCTGATCACTTTGATTTAGATACCGTATTTATCAGCGTATAACATGCGCCACAAGTTTAGGAGGGAATTTAAAAGAAAAAAACTTTTAGGAGGGAAGTTTAAGGAAAAAAAAAAAACTTACATTTAAATGCCCATCAATGCAGCCTTCTATTTAGCCTTATATCAAATAATTATATTAAGAGGGGCCAGGCGCAACCTTTAGTGGCTAGGAAGGGATGTGTGCAAATATGTGTAAAGGCATAAATATATAACTGCGCATACAGCATCACCGGCTAGAAAATGCCGATAATTGTTGATGGTGGGACCCCCCACCGTCCACTAAATAGATGCAGGAGAGAGGAGTAGGCAGAGCAAGTGACAAGCAAGGCCATATAATTTTGCCCCAATGATGTATAATAAAGTTCAATGTTAACCACTTCCCACCCGGCCAATGCACATATACGGCCGGGTGGGAGCCGTCTACTCCTGATAGGACGTTCAGGAACGTCCATCAGGAGGAGCGAGATCGCGCGCACGCGTGCCCGCGCAGCGGCGCGATCCCGATGCGCCCGTGTCACTGGGACACGGCGCATCTCAGATCGGCAGGAGGGCTCTGTGATTGGCCCTCCTGATCACATGACGGCCATGTCCAATCACGGCCGTCATGTGATGTAAACAAACAGCCGGTTGCTAGGCAATCGGCTCCTCCTCTCCTCACACAGAAGTCATCGCTGAGGAGAGGAGAGCAGATCGCTGCAGCCGGCTGATGATCAGTGAGTATGAGCTGTTTTTTACAGCTTTTTACTCACTGATCTTCAGTCTAGTGTAATACACAACACACCACACAGTACAAACACAGTCCCCACATATGTCCCCATAACACACATGTCCCCAAAACATACATGTCCCCAAAAAATAAAAACACATGTCCCTAATAATAAAAACATGTCCCCCACATATGTCCCACTAAAATCACTTGTCCCAATGATTATCTGCACACATATGTATGTGATCACCTGCACACATATGTACATGATCATTTGCGTACATATGTCCGTGATCACACAAACCAATTATTATACACTTAACGGAATTTTTTTTACCAAAAACATGTAGCAGAATACATTTTGGCTTAAAATTATGACAAAATTTGATTTTATTGGATTTCTTTTAAAATAGAAAAAAGAAAATATTGTTTTTTTTCCAAATTTCCGCTTTTTTGCGCTTATATCGCAAAAAATAACAAACGGAGTCGTGAATAAATACCACCAAAATAAAGCTCTATTTGTGCGAACAAAATGATAAAAATTTCATTTGGGTACAGTGTAGCATGACCGCGCAATTGTCATTGAAAGCGCTAGAGCGCTGAAAGCTGAAAATTGGGCTGGGAAGGAAGGGGGTGAAAGTGCCCTGTATTGTAGTGGTTAATAATTTGTATATACTACTGTCTACAGTATATTAAAATTTTTTAATATACTGTAGACAGTAGTATATACTGTATCTATTTAGTGGACGGTGGGGGGGTCCCACCATCAACAATTATCGGCATTTTCTAGCCGGTGATGCTGTATGTGCAGTTATATATTTATGCCTTTACACATATTTGCACACATCCCTTCCTAGCCACTAAAGGTAGCGCCTGGCCCCTCTTAATATAATTATTTGATATTTGCCATTACTTGCGATCCTTTTTAGGACTGCAAGGTATAGGGGTGGCGACACCGTTTTTTTGTGTTCTGTTAGTTTATACTGTGGTTTGCCAGTACCTCTATAGCGCGGTCTGGTTCCGTGAGACCTGTGTTTACTTCTATTTAGCCTTGTCAGTCATTTGCAGCCTTGTCTGTGTGTTTGCCATTTAAAAATGGCGCCGCTGAGATACAGAGCGGATGTCCTGTGTATCTCGGAGGCGCTCGGTAGTTCTTGGCCGTCCTCGGTGGCTTTCGGGTATTTTCACCGACACTCGGACGTTCTCGGCTATTTTTGGCCACACTCAGCCGTTCTCGGAGGCTTTCGGCTTTCTGAAAGCCGTCGAGAACGGCCGAGTGTGGCCGAAAATACCCGGAAGCCGCTGAGAACGTCACAATTCCTTACAAACAGCGGGGAATCGGCGTATAACACGAACCCCTGATTTCCCCCGGATTTTGGGGGGGGGGGGGGGGAAGGTGAGTGTTATACGCCGATAAATAAGGTAACTGTATCCAACAGGGATGCCCATGATTTCCTATCATCTTCATACTCACTCTTGAAAGTCTCCTATGCCAGCCATTAAAGGCATCTCACTCCCCAGTACTGAACACAAGGTAGCAGGCTAAGAAGACGATCTGCTGTTTTTTTTCTTACGCAACCTATCACTACGCTCCCTAACCTTTTATACGCGAGTTCAGAACAGAAAAGTGCTCTGTCCAATTTTAAAAGAAATATTTATAAATCCAATTTCCAAAATTTTTCGAGAAGTTGATATTACTATAAAGTTCCACTGGGCCAGGTGTCCTTTTTTCATGTACAACTAGAGAAAGTAAGACATATAAAAAGAAAGATCAGAGAAGAAAGAGGTAGAGGAGGGAAGAGAGGCTAAAAGATACTGAACACTTACCCCGACTTGTTCAAGCCCCGACTTTTTCATGCCCCGACTTAGTTGGGGTAGGCGGAACACTTTGCTAGGGGTGGGTCAGCCCGACACTTGACCTTTGACCTCTGAGGACACGCCTCCTGACCTTTGGGGGAGGTCCCTATTCTAATCCCTGAGTCCTAACCTTGTTCTTCTAGGGGAAACCCTACCCCTAAACCCTAACCCTATCTAACCCTAACCCACAACCCTAAGTCTTAACTCTAGCCATGATCCCAAATAACCTTTGACATATGAACTTTAACTCTAACTGTATCTCCACTTTATGACTCCCCCACCCTAAAACCCCTACCTTTCCCAGATCCCGCTCGGTTTTTCAGAAAAAGGGTAAAAAAAAATTTTTTAGGCTCGGTGGCTATGGCTCCCTCGCCCCGTAGAAACTCGGGGGCGTGTTGGCCTTTTTGATCATTAAGGCGGTCAGACCATCTTTGACTTTCGCATTACATAACAGAATATCTTCATAAATGCTTGTAGCTCCTTCAAATGCCAGGGCCCATAGTCAGTAGGCAAAAGGCTAGCATTCAGTCCCCTCCAAAAGCCTCCGTCTCGGGTGAGTCTGTCACAAGCATCTTTATGAATTGTCATATGAAATGAAAAAAAGATGAAATAAAATATAAAACAAGCCAAAGACCCTGGACCAAAATCCAGTCCTCCATGGACAAGACCACCAAATCTGTAAAACATCCTCCTGTCGACCACGATTCCTAAAGCATCTATCTCTGCACCCAGGATTTGCATTGCCTATATGTGCAGGAACCCAATACCACCCTCAGAAGTACTTTATCGGCCGATTCAGGGGTTGCAGTATTTAACCGATTCCTGACCAACCACCGCAGTTTTACTGCAGCAGAATGACATGGGTGGGCGAATCGCTGTTAAGTTTGACGGAGCATGCGCTCACCCCCCCCCCCCCCCCCCCCCCCAGCGACCGCAACGATTGGATTCGTTGTAGAACCGATCAGTCTCCAGGTCCAGGCCAATGATGGCCTGGACCTGCTGATCGGTCATGACAAATGAATTCCTCCCCTGGCTGTGTAACTAAACACAGACAGGAAGTGATGTCATCTCTCCTCATGTAATCCATTTTGTTCTAGAGAGAGATAGATAACAACTAACCGTGAGTTGCACCAACACTACACTAACATCAGTACACATAGGCACACATTTCACCCCCGCCCCCCCCCCCCAGATCACCTCCCCCAGTTAACCCCTTCACTCCCTGTCACTGTGTCACTCAGTGCAGTGTTCATTTTTTTGATCACTGTACTCGGGGCAGGACTTACCATTGGGCTTGACTGGGCTCAAGCCCATGGGCCCTGCCCAATAGGGGGCCCCACAGAGATACATAGTCAAGTGTACTCGGCTCCGCTCACAGTCCCGCCCTATGATGGACATAACAGGGACTGGGCATGACTGTGAGCCGAGCCGAGTACTCTCGGCTCCGCTCGGGACTGTGAGAGGACCCGAGAGCCCCTGAGAGACCCGGCAAGATACACAGGACTCTGTATCTCGGCGGCGCAATTTTTAAACTTCAAGACTGCAATAACAAGGCTGCAAATGACAAGGCTGCAAATTTCACGGAAAAGGCTGCAATGACACTGGACAAGGCTGCAGATGGATGGGCAAGGCTGCAGATGGACACTGATAAGGCTGCATTGATGGGCATTTAAATATAAGTTTTTTTCCCTTAAACTTTCCTCCTAAAAGTTTTTTTCCTTAAAATTCCTTCCTAAACCTGCGGTGCGTGTTATACGCCGGCGCGTGTTGTACGCTGATAAATACGGTAATGTATAGACGGTAGGGCCCAAAGGTGACTCAAGCCCAGGGGCCCCCACCATCCTAAGTCCTGACCTGACTGTACTGGTGTCATTAGTGACACTAATCAGTGTTAGGGTACTTAGCGTAGACCAAGATAGGTCTGGGGACCCCCCCCCCAACCACCCATAATAAAGGTTTAACCCCTTGATCACTCCGTCTCCCCAGCGAGCATTGTATTAGTGTTGGGTGAGCTAGATATTTTTTTAAAGCATCAGGGCACCTGCCGTATATTACCCAATAAAGGTTTAACCCCCCGGTCACCCGGCAGGTGACATCAGTTAGGTTTTAGCGTCAGTCAGGGTCTGCGTCGCCCCAGGCAGCGTCAGATTAGTGCTAGTAACTAACACCCAGGCACGCCCCATACACCTCCCTTAGTAGTATAGTGTCTGAACGGATCAATATCTGATCAGAACTACATTAGCGTGCTCAGCAGTTTAGGGTTCCCAAAAACGCAGCGTTAGCAGGATCAGTCCAGATACCTCCTAGCACCTGCGTTTAACCCCTCCGCCCAGCCTAGCCCACCCACATGCAGTATCAATCGATCACTGTCACTTACAAAGACACAACACACAACTGCAGAATTTGCAGAGTCAAGCCTGATCTCTGCGAACTCTAAAGCCCCGTACACACGAGCGGACTTTTCAACATTCAAAGTCTGACGGAATGATTCCGTATACCAGTAAATTTAGAGACCAAAATGTCAAATCGAAGGTACAGTAGTGAAGACGCCTACACGTTTCTGAGCATGACAAATAGTGAAGTCACTCATTTTATAGAGGCTCAGAATACGAAACAGTAGACAGCAGTGGCACCCTGACAGATAGCTCTGACGACGGAGTTGTGGTCCCTGCCAAGGTCAGGCGTACCCGACCCATTGTTCTGTTGTCGTTGAGGTGCAAGAACCGCAGGGCTCTCATATGGAGCAGAGAGCCAGTACTAGTGCCGCTCATCCTTCTGATGAACTGGCAAGCACCAGCAGCCTAGTACACCCTGGTCGTACATCCAGCACTGCAGTATCAAGTGGTGACGTGGCGAGTCCCATAAGTAAAGTTCAAGCTGGTGAGGTGGCTAGCACAAGTCCCACAGCCACCAAGAAGACAAAGACAGGCCTATTGAGCCCATAGTGCCCTTCCTGCTGCTTTGCCAATCCTAATTGGGAGCCCACCACTTCCGCAGCACCCGTACTTCCCCCATTCACTGGCCAACTCAGGTGGAAACGGTTGATTTTACGTCACTAGATTTTTATTCACTGTTTTTCACTGAAGATCTCTATATATCTATTGTGGACCAAAGCAATATATATTCTGGTCAATTCATTGCCGCTAATCCCCAGCTGACCCTTGCCAGAGATTGGAAACCTATTACGGTTTCCAAATTTAAAACCTTTCTGGGTCTATCCCTCCTCATGGGCATACTAAAAAGTCTGAGTTACAGTCATATTGGTCCACTGACCCAATTCACCATATGCCGTGTTCTCTGCCTCCATGACCAGGACACGATACGAGCAGATCTTGTGGTTCATGCACTTCAATGTTAATGAACTCTGTCGTCCTCAGGGTGACCATGGATTTGATCGGCTCTACAAAATTCAGCCCCTCGTAAACCACTTCAACCAACAGTTTGCAGCCTTGTTTACTCCCCATCAAGTTCTCTGTGTTGATGAGTCCCTGATTACGTTTTCTGGCCCCTTGTCATTCAAACAGTATTTTCCCAGCAAGCGTGCCAGATATGGGGTCAAGATGTACAAGCTCTGTGACAGGACCACAGGCTATACATATAGTTTCATGGTTTACGAGGGAAGAGATAGTTACGTAGAGCCGGAGAATTGCCCAGACTACATCGGGAACCCTGGTAAGACTGTGTGAGACTTGGTGTCACACTTATTCAGAAAGGGGTACCACTTATATGTGGACAATTATTACACGAGCGTGCCACTTTTTAGTCACTTGTTTGATCACACAATTGGAGCATGTGGCACCGTGCGATCTAATCGCCGGGGCTTACCCCAGCGGCTTGTAGATTCCCGTCTTAGGCTGGGGGAGAGAGCCTGCTTGAAGTGTAACAATTTGCTCGCTGTGAAGTGGAAGGAAAAGAATGTTTTTGTTCTGTTCTCTCTTCATGCAGATACGACAGTCCAAATTCCTACGGCAACTGGTGTTGTGGAGAAACCCCTCTGTGTCCACGAATACAACCTTAATATGGGAGGGGTGGACCTCAATGACCAGTTGTTGGCGCCATATCTAATTACCCATAAGGCCAGACACGGGTACAAAAAAAAGTGTCTGTATACTTATTTCAATTGGCTCTGCTGAATGCTTAAGTGCTATTCAAAGCTTTAGGACAAACGTGATCCTTCCTTAAAGAGGAAGTAAACCCTGATGGGTTTACTTCCTCTTTTTTTCCCTGCAAAGGTAAAGCATAATGGACTACTATGCATCGCATAGTAGCTCATTATGTGTCACTTACCTGACACAGGAGCCAGCGAAGTCGCCGCTGATCCCTGTAGTCCGCCGCATCCATGTTGCTGGTGGCGTCTCGCAGCTCCGACGAATCACAGCGGCGAAGCCGCGATGACGTCACTCCCGCGCATGCGCACGGGAGTCGCGTCTCGCAGCTCCGCCGCTGCCACTCGGCGAAGCCGCGATGACGTCACTCCCGCGCATGCGCACGGGAGTCGACAAATTTGGCAAATCCATTCATGGATTTGCCGCATTTAGTGCGCCTGCGCGCCGCGGTGCCCATTTTCGGGCAAATATCTCCTAAACCATATAGGTTTAGGAGATATTGCTTGGACCTACAGGTAAGCCTTAATCTAGGCTTACCTGTAGGTCCAAGTTGTTTGGAAGGGTTTACTTCCTCTTTAAATTCCAGGAAGAGATAATCACAGCTTTTCTGTTTCCAGGCGGAGCTCCACCTCACCTTCCCCAACCAAATGCAGTAAGACGGCTGCACGAGAGGCATTTTCCTTATGTCCTCCTGAGTACCCCTACCCAACGAGCCCCCCAAAGATGATGTCGTGTCTGCAGCAAGCGCGGATATAGGTGTGTTTGCCCCTCCTATCCTGACAATGCTGGTCTTTGCATTGGTGAATGTTTTGAACGCTACCATACACTAGTTGAGTATTAGCGTAGGGTACAGCATTGCATAGGGTCTCCCAAAATGCCATCGCATGGAACCGTTACAACTGTTACAGTCACAAAAAAAAAATGTAAAACAAAAAAAATATATATATAAAAAAATAAAAGTTGTTGTTTTGTTGTTCTCTCTCTCTCTCTCTATTGTTCTGCTCTTTTTTACTGTATTCTATTCTGCAATGTTTTATTGTTATAATGTTTTATCACGTTTGCTTTTCAGATATACAACTTTTTTTATACTTTACTGTTTACTGTATTTTATTGTTAACCATTTTTTTGTTTTCAGGTACGCCATTCAGCTGCAGAGCGAATTTATTTTTCTTGACAGCAACAGCGTTTGCTCCCACGATACATAAAGCCGTGACTCCAGACTTGGAGTACCCCCCCCCCGCTTCAAATCTGGCTGACATTTTTTCTGCTTCTAGTTCAAAATCTGTTTGTCTGGTGCACAGAGACTCTTTAAAGCGGGAGTCCGCCGGGACTCCGCGTTTTTTTTTTTTTTTTTTTTTTTAAAGCCAGCAGCTACAAATACTGCAGCTGCTGACTTTTAAAATAGTGACACTTACCTGTCCAGCGCGCCCGCGATGTCGGCACCCGAAGCCGATCTGTAGATCGTTTCTCGGGTGCTGCCGCCGCCATCTTGGGTATGGGAATCAGGAAATGAAGCCTTTCGGCTTCATTTCCCGGTTCCCTACTGCGCATGCGCGAGCCGCGCTGCGCAATAAGGACGGTCCCCGCTGCCTCTGGGATCTGTGTGTTTTCCCAGCAGGCAGCGGGGCACTTGCAGAAAGGGGCGGGCACTTGCGGAAAGGGGCGTAATCTACGCCCCTTTCCGCAGAGAGCTATCCCGGAAGTGGGTGCAGTACAGGTATCTGCACCCCCCTCCCCCCTGAAAGGTGCCAATTGTGGCGCCGGAGGGGGGGAGGATTCCGATGAGCGGAAGGTCCATTTTAGGGTGGACCTCCGCTTTAATCTCAAAAATTCTCCCACTGGAATACTTTTTATGGTGTGGGATGGATGGCTAGAAATAGCCGACAGAAGGGTATTACCTGCTGTCGGCTTCCTATACAGGTTAGCGACGGTCTCATTATTGTCGCCCGTGAGCCTCACATCTAAAAAGTCAATTGTAATTGGATCATGTTGGCCGGTGAACCTTAAGTTTAAATCATTATCATTCATAAATTCTAACCAATTATCCAAGTCTATGTGAGGGTCAGAGACGACAAACATCCCAACCACAACACTACCTGCCTGGAGTTTGCATGTTCTCCCTGTGCCTGCGTGGGTTTCCTCCGGGTACTCCGGTTTCCTCCCACACTCCAAAGACATGCAGGTAGGTTAATTGGCTTCTGTCCAAAATTGGCCCTAATATATGAATGGGGACCTTGGATTGTGGGCTCCTTGAGGGGACCGATGTGAGTGTGCGATGTATATAGGGACAATTGTAGACGCTCACTCAGGTTGAACTGGATGGACTGGTGTCTTTATTCAACCTTACTACTAACTAACTATTTTCCTCCTAAACCAAGACACTAAAATACCCATACTCCCCAATTTAATCCACCTGGATCAAACCAGATTTATAATTAGTATGGTGACTAGGATAACTCTCTAGGCACCCTTAAAATTGTTAAAATGCTTAAAACAGGGCTCGACAAAACCCGGGCGCCAGGTCGCATTGGCGACTAGAAATAGCGACCTCGCGCCTGGGGCAGCACAGCTGGGGGTATCCTGTCTCTGTGGACCCCCCCAGCGTGATCGCGTCGGGCCGTTCCGCCGGCGGCCGAAAATTTAGGCCGCGGCTTTGAGGCCTTCTGCGGTCCTATGATTCCTTATGGAATCTGGCGCCCTCTTGTGGTCGCTGTTGGTATGACAAACCAGCAATGCTAATTTCCTCTGCAAAGTTTCCTCTGCCTGTTTTATATTACCTGCCTCTTCTGCCCTTTATTAAGAACCCCCTAAACATTATATATATTTTTTATTCTAACACCCTAGAGAATAAAATGGTGGTTGTTGCAATACTGTCTGTCACACCGTATTTGTGCAGCGGACTTACAAGCGCTCTTTTGTTGGGAAAAATAATTTAGTTAATAAAAAAATAAGACAACAGTAAAGTTAGCCCAATTTATTTTTTATATTGTGAAAGATAATGTTACGCCGAGTAAATTGATACCCAACATGTCACGCTTCAAAATTGCACCCGCTCATGGAATGGCGACAAACTTTTACCCTTTAAAATCTCCATAGGCGACGTTTAAAAAAATTCTACAGGTTGCACGTTTTGAGTTACAGAGGAGGTCTGGGGCTAGAATTATTGCTCTCGCTCTACCGATCACGGCGCTACCTCCTATGTGTGGTTCGAACACCGATTTTTTATGCGAGCAGGACAGGGCGCGTTTAAAAATTATTATTTTTTCTGCTTATTTTAACTTTTTTTTTTTCCACTGTTCTTTTAAAAAAAATGTTGTGTCACTTTTATTCTTATTACAAGGAATGTAAAAATCCCTTGTAATAGAAAAAAGCATGACAGGTCCTCTTAAATATGAGATCCGGGGTCAGAGAGACCTCGGATCTCATATTTACACTAAAATGCAATTGAAAAAAAAATTGTCATTTGAATAAAAATAAATAAAATGTCCCTCTAAGAGCTATGGGCAATGACTTGGAGACGGGGGGGGGGTGGGCGGCGACGGCGCTGCTATCTTCCCCTCACTCGTCTCCATGTCAGGCCAGGGACAGGTCCGGATCGCCGTCACGGACCTGGCTCCTAACTTTTTAAGCTGGCTCCTAGATTCCAAGCAAATTTGTCAACCCCTGGCTTAAAACCACTGCTTCACCCACTAGTGCTGGTAAAAAAAGATTTGCGTAAATACCTTTTTTTTTGGTCTGCTCCAGTCCGGTCACATGATGCAGAAGCTCCAGCTTCCCTGTGTCATGGAGTGGCTGTTGCAGGGGAGAGGAAAGCGTGTCGACAACAAGAGAGTCAATGAGAGCATATGGGTGACACCATGGGTCCCAAAATTCAGTTCTGTTGTCCAGCACTCCATGACACAGGGGAGCCAGAGCTTTTGCATCATGTGACCAGACCAGAGCAGATAGAAAAAAAAGTATTTACACAAATCTTTTTTTACCATCACTATACAGCATAGATAGGAGAGGGGAAAGCCGTGACTTTAAGAATACTTACATGTAGATTTTACTTCCACTAACATCATTCACTGGATACACAAATGTCACCAACCATTCTTTCACAATGCTGAAAAAAAGTTTTGACGGTGGACCGATTGTTTTTTGGAGAAAACCTTATGGCAGGGATCTGCAATTAGCGGACCTCCAGCTGTTGCAAAACTACAAGTCCCATCATGCCTCTGGGTGTCATGCTTGTGGCTGTCAGAGTCTTGCTATGCTTCATGGGATTTGTAGTTCTGCAACAGCTGGAGGTCCGCTAATTGCATATCCCTGCCTTATGGGCTGTGTGCCTGGGCCTGAATTATGCTCACATGGATTCTGGTTTTCTATACAATGCCTGTTACTAGAGTGAAGGATAACGGAAGAATTTCTCCCTATTTGGAACATGGCTAGACATGGGTATCCTCTTTTGCCCCTCTTATTTGCAGTTGGTAGTGGGGGGCTTTCCTCTGCCGCTATATGTGTAAAATGCTCTTCTTCGTCGATGTCTATACTACATATGTCAATTGTTATTGCCAACTGGAAGTCATACCTCACCTATATTCAAAATGCTGCTTGTTTCAGCATTCATGGATGTATTCTCGATGAAGCAAAATTAAAGATTATATAAAAGAAAAAGTAAGCCAAATAATCTTCAAACATATTTCAAACCTAAATATAAAATTATGAGAACTAGGAATACTAGGATGTCTAATGGTAACACTTTATTCAGTTTTTTATGATATTATAGGTAGAGCGGGGGTTAACGTCTATTCCTTCAGGGATTTGCCTTGAAGGTTGCACAAGGTCTTATTACACTGATAAAGGGAAGGCCATATTCTGGGGTATTAATCTCCCTGTCTCAGCCGCCTGAATTTCAATGTCAGCGAGAGATCGTGTCCATCCTGACAGCCTGGGAAGCCCATGTCAGAAATGTATTATCTTCAGGGGAGAAGGCTCCAAAGACCATTTGTAAATGTTATTAAATCCTGGATTGCACTATAATTAAGTTATACATGACACAGCTACTCTGGAAATACTGCAACAGAATGTCTTTATTATGGACTGACACCTGGTTTAAAGGGGTAATAAAAAAATGTAATAAAATAAAAATGTAAAAAAAAAGCTGGGTACAACACCACTCCTCATATGCTGCTGTGTGAATCCAGGGTCCTGCCTGGTCCTCAGCCAGAGGAATCCATGGAAAGCAAAGATGCTCTTAATCTCCGGACATGCCGCCATTTCGCTTTGCTTTCCATAATTTAAAAAAAGTTTCATGGCAGTTCCACTTTATCTGCAGAATGTATCCACTCCCAGTGGTTGTAAACCTAGTTACACCACTTGTACCTATACAAGGCCCCTCCCTAAAATAAGGCTTACCTGTAGGGACTGCAAATATCTCCTAAACCTGCACAGTTTAGGGAGATATTTACCATATGCGCCGACATCAACGCATGCGCTGTGAAGAAATGGCCATCCGTGCTGTTTCTTCACTGGCAAGTGACATGACTGACTGGCCAGAGTCACACGACTCTGGCCAGTCACAGAGCTGGAGTCCGTGGCCCCCGGAAGGAAGAGGGGTGAAGATGGATGTGGTCACCAGTTGGGACAACGCGGGCTTAATTTGCAGGTAAGTGCCACATGATGCTATATACACACAAAATAACACTGCGCAATTCCAATTATATAGAAAAAGCTGCCAATAAGCTAAAACAAGGATTTTTTTTAACCAGAAAAGTGTTAAATATAAAGTGTAAGCGCTAGATATATTGTAACAAGATAATTAAATCCAAAGTGGTACAAAAAGAAAAGAATACATAAATGAAAAAAGAAGTGTACATATATAAATGTTGTAGGGGGGTGTAAAAAACCCTATACGGTGTTTCATGTATCCATGAATAATTTATAGAATATAACCATAGATAATAATTAGATAAGGTCCATATCCTAAGACAATAGTGCAAAATCAAAAGAACCAAAAACAAGTATGGTGAAAACAGGAATCCGAATCGGATGTATCCACAAAATTCACCGATGTGTGAGTCCCACCACCATAAGAAGCGCAGGCTTACCAGATGAAAATGACCCAATTAGACGTATATCTAAGGGGTCACAAATCGCTTAAGATTCCAAATTCAGGGGCACTGGTTCAGCGTTCTATGATTGTATGGATCCCAAAAGATGGCTCTTTCTCTCATATTAGACTGTGTGTAGTAACAGCATTTGAAGAAACGGCTCCGACATCAACCCAAACATGTAACGGAAGGATAAGGCCAGGATAGCGTAATAACGTTTTAAACGTTATTACGCTGCATACTAGCCGATGCATACTAGCCGATGCATACTAGCCGATTATGCTTTTACTTTGCAGGGGAAAAAAGAGGAAGTGTTGGAAGGCAACATGGTTTGGAACATCATATTTCTGGAGTTTTGTTCTGGTTGATACAACCAGGCGACTTAAGTTGAAAGTTGACCCAGCAGGGTGTCGATTCATGCCCCTAGCAAGGATGCTGAATAAAAGCTTGGCTCCTGACCAACTGGTGTGATAAGATTGAAATCCATGATTAGCACTCTGCAAGCAAGCTTCACAGAGGGCCATGGCTGCCAGGATGATTGATGAAGGTGGGCTACAGAAGATCAAAGGACCAACATTCACTGAAGATGACCTGGGTCACATAGCGATGATACATAGACGAATGCTGCCCCTAGAGGCCAATACAGCAGGACGGACAGAGATATAATACTGCCTCATAACTGCTTTGATTCGTCAACAACCTAGATGGGCTGGCAATGGGGTTGGTCTGGACGGTGCATGATTGGAGTTTAAAAGTGCACACAGAAGGGAAATCGCCCCCTTTTTTGATCTTGGCTCTTTTGTCTGATGGCTCTCTCTTGACATTTTGAGCCCAGCTGATGAGACAATATCTAGAGGACAGCCTTACTTTAAGTACATTTGGTGCCCTTTTGTTATATGCTCTGTAATATTTCCTTTAGTGTTTTTATGTTAGCATTTCCTATTTTCTTGGGAAATAAGACGTTGTTTTACTAAGCAGTAGGTTTGTTTGCATAGCCAACATTATATCATTGTACTATCAACAGTAACATTATCAGAGTTTTACTAGACTAGCTAACTATAGGAATAGACAAGTTAATATGTATATGGAATAAATAGAGGGATTCCATAACCACCACCCGGGCAAAAGTTATTTTTAATAATTTATTTCAGGAAGTAAAACCCATCAGGGTTTATTTCCTCTTTAAAAAGGCAAAAAAGTTCCATTTCCCACAAGATTCCAGTTTTCATGCGTTTACACACTATAACTGGGCCTATGCCGACTATTAACTATAATGCACAAACAATCGCCAGCTGCCTCATTTTAGTTAGTTTTGTAGCTGTAGAACAGACATAGGGTGGACTGGACAGCTTCCAGGATGCAAATTGCAATACCATCAAATAGATCTCTGGCACGTTGCTTATTTTATATTGCCTTAACCACTTTCAGACCGGACCAATTTGCTGGTCAAAGACCAGACCACTTTTTGCGATTCGGCACTGCGTCGCTTTAACTGACAATTGCGCGGTCGTGCGACGTGGCTCCCAAACAAAATTGACGTCCTTTTTTTCCCACAAATAGAGCTTTCTTTTGGTGGTATTTGATCACCCCTGCGGTTTTTATTTTTTGCGCTATAAACAAAAATAGAGCGATAATTTCGAAAAAAACGCATTATTTTTTACTTTTTGTAATAATAAATATCCCCCAAAAATATATAAAAAAACATTTTTTTCCCTCAGTTTAGGCCGATACATATTCTTCTACATATTTTTGGTAAAAAAAAATCGCAATAAGCGATTATTGATTGGTTTGCGCAAAAGTTATAGCGTTTACAAAATAGGGATAGTTTTATAGCATTTTTATTAATAATTTTTTATTATTATTTTTTTTTTTTACTAGTAATGGCGGCGATCTGCGATTTTTATTGTGACTGCGACATTGTGGGGGACCCATCGGACATTTTTGACACATTTTTGGGACCATTGTCATTTATACAGTAATCACTGCTATATAAATGCAGTGATTCCTGTGTAAATGACACTGGCAGTGAAAGGGTTAACCAGTGGGTGGCAGTGTAGGGATTAAGTGTTCCTAGGGGTGTGTTACTAACTGTGGGGGGGTTGGGCTTTCATTTAGTGTACACTGATCTCTGCTCCAATCACATGGAGCAGAGATCAGCGTCACTAGTTGCTAGGCAGAATGGAAAAATGTTGTTTATATAGCATTTCCTCCATTCGGCCGCTCCGTGAGACGATCGCGGGGATGCCCGCGGCGATCGAGTCCGCGGGGCACGCGACCGGACTCACGGGGGTCCCGACCACCGCGGGAGCGCGCCGCCGGTGGCGCGCTCCCGATGGCACGGCGGCAACGAATATTGGACGTACATGTACGCCAATATGCCTGCCCGTGCCATTCTGTCGACGTACATCGTCGTGCGCTGGTCGCGAAGTGGTTAAAATATAAACACATACAAAGATCTAGCTTTGATACGTTTCCACTGCCTTAAAATAACAAAAGGTACTGTTACTGAGCAATGATACGTGCTAGGGTTCCAAACTGCAGATGCGAGGCACTGGCCGTAAGAATTTTGGATGATGTAAATGTGCCATCTAGGTTTCTCACATACACATGGTGAAGGGTCTAGGGCAGTGATGGCGAACCTTGGCACCCCAGATGTTTTGGAACTACGTTTGCCATGATGCTCAACTACACTGCAGAGTGCATGAGCATCATGGGAAATGTAGTTCCAACACATCTGGGGTGCCAAGGTTCACCATCACTGTTCTAGGGTTTTCACTATGGTGGATAAAACAATTCTTCGAATCTTAGTAAGTTATGTAGTGGGTCCTGGAGCCCAGAGGTGTTGTAGAGCAATGGGCGGGATGAAACCTCGATGGTCTTAGTGGTCTACAGGCCTTTGTATATGTTAGATGACTGATGGTCCTCAACATCTTGACAGCAGAGCACTTTATTCAAAATTGTCCCTGGAGGATGATGTTGAAGCCTACCTAGTCATCTTTGAGAGAGTAGCTGGGAAACTATACAAGGATTAGTGGACTGATGAGCTAGACCCCTTGTTACCAAGAAAGCCCTAAAACGCCTACTTTGACTTACAACCTCAGGATGCCTGGGAGTTTCTAAGCCCCTGTACACACGGTCGGAGATTTTGACAACCAAATCCGTCGGATTTTGCCCGTCGGATTGTGTCCGAAACTGTTGCATACACATGGTCGGACAAAGTTGTCGAAAAATCCGATCATTCAGAACGTGATGACGTAATTTCGTTACAGTGGGACTACATTCAGGCTAGTAGCCAATAGCTTTGATGTAGGAATTTGATCTGAGCATGCGTGGCACTTGGTCCGATCAAAATTCTCTACACATGATTGGAGTATGTCCGATCGAACCAGTTGGTCGGAAAATATTTCCAACAAGTTGGAAAATTGGGTCCGACGGAATCAGTCCGATGCAGACCACACACAGTCGGATTATCCGGCAACGCGGTCCGATAGGACACATTCCGACGGATTCTCCGACCGTGTGTACAAGGGCTTAGACTTAAAAGGAAAAAGCCCTAGCCAGATTCAAGGTTACCATGACCATCCAAGTGTCGGGGTGAGAGGAAACTGCCATAGGTACGATTTTGAAAAGGCACAGCTGCAAGGTCCCAATTTTGCAAATGAATGGAAAAATGTAAAAGGTGATAGACAGGGTACCTCATTTTCAGCATACTATGACTTACCGTATTGCGTAAACAAGCAAGAGTAGCAAGTTGTGAAGCAGCTGGTGGTACCGTAGTTACGCACAAGGATGGTGTTGGACCTGACACACTTATGTGTGGAATGGTCATCTAGAGGGGAAAAAAAAAAAATCTAAATAAAATATTGTACAACAAAACAAAATTTAGGAGTATTGTAAATATTACAGATAGGGGTGCACCAAATGGAAATGGTGGTGCCAAATCCGAAAATGCAGGATGCACTTAGCCAAAAACTGAGTTTTAAAAAAATATTTATATTTTTTAAATATAAAATTGTATTGTATTCAACTTTTTTTAATGTCATCAATTTAAATGAACCCTTTCATGCCTAAAATTATTTCTGACATTTGTTGCTTACAAGTTAAAATCCATATTTTTTGCTAGAAAATTACTTAGAACCCCCAAACATTATAATTTTTTTTTTTTAGCAGAGACCCTAGAGAATAAAATGGCGACCGTTTCTATATCTTGTGTCACACGGTATTTGCGCAGTGGTCTTTCATACGCAATTTTTTGGGAAAAAATACACTTTCATGAAATAAAAAAATAAAAAAAAAACGAAACAGTAAAGTTATCCAAATTTTTTGTATAATGTGAAAGACGATGTTACACCGAGTAAATAGATACCCAACATGTCATGCTTTGAAATTGCGGACGCTCATGGAATGGTAACAAACTACGCTACTTGAAAATCTCCATAGGCGACGCTTTAAAAAAAATTTAACTGTTACCAGGTTAGAGTTACAGAGGAGGTCTTTTGCTAGAATTATTTCTCTCACTCTGACGAATGTGGCGATACCTCACATGTGTGAATTGAACATTGTTTACATTGTCAGGCACGACTTACATATGTGTTTTCTTTGCTGCGTGAGAAAGCCGGGACAGGTGCGCTATAAAATTAAAAAAAAAAATTTACATTGTCACTTAAATAAAAAATAAAGTGATCACTTTTATTGCTGTCACAAGAAATGTAAACATCCCTTGTGACAGTAATAGGTGGTGACAGGTACTCTTTATGGAGGTATCGGGGGTGTAAAAGACCCCAAATCCCTTCTTTGCACTTAAAAGTATTCAGATTGCCAAAATCAGTGATTCTGAATACTGTCTTTTTTAAATGGAGGCCATTGGCAGCCGAGTAAACGGGAAGTGAAAGAGGCCGCTCCCGGGTCTCAGCCTAGATCTTCCACTGGGCCGCCATACAACCAACCATAGTACACAATGGCAATTTTCCAAAGATCATATTTTTGATCTTAGACTGGGTACACCCATATCCTGGGGGGGGGGGGAGGGGACTGGAACAAGGCGCTCCCCCCAGCTATAATTTCGGTGGATATACAAACTCAAGGCCACCCAGCCACCAGGCTTAAACGATATCATTTGTTTTAAACCGTTTCTCGAAGGTTCTTCATCAGGCGCGGAACAATAGCAATCTTCCTTTTTACGTTTTCACATGAATTGTTGTAACAAATTATTTTAACAATAATAACTTTTGTTTTGCTATATAATATCTGCCCTATAATGTCCTCTCTCTTGCTGTATAATGTTTTCTGCATGATTTCGGATCTATTGTTACTATGGCAACTCAATTTTGGATTTATCGTCATCATTAGCGATTGTTATTTCTATTTGTAAATAGATCCTGGGCCTACTGTCATTATCAATGATTGTCAATTCTCATTGGTAATCTGTAATCATATATGAATATTTTTTATGGCTTCCAATTCCCAGGTTTTCCCTTTTATTAATATGGGTTTATCTATTTACTTATTATTTTTTTGATTTTTGTTTTCACAAAATATACTTTTATAAGTGCCAATATTCTTGTTGCAGCCTTATTACATATTTTCTATATTATTTTGATATGTATTCTATGTTACTTCACCTAACATGCATGTTACTTTATTTGCCCTACATATAGATTATTTTCCTTATTGTTTTGTCCCCTTAAGCTCACCGGGTGCACACGGGGAAGCCACCCGGCACACCAAGCCGCCTGGGCTCTTTTAGCCCATGGCGGCGTTTCAGGAGATTCCAGCCGGTCACCATCTTGCTACCCAGGGCCATCTTTAATAGTGATTGGACCCTGGGCAAAACTTTTCTTGGGCCCCCCCCCCCCCCCCCCCATGTAATTTCACTCTCCACCTTCTCTGAGACATACAATAAATAGCAGCTAGACTCAAAATCGGTTTACCGAATCAGATCAGGTAGCGATTGCGATTAGTTGCCAAAGGTTACAGTGTATGATTACCGCTCACTGACTGGTTGCTAGAGGTTACAGCACACATTACGGTTTACTGATTAGTTGCTAGAGGTTACAGCAAATGATTTCTGCTTGTTGATTGATTGCTAGAGATTACTGTGGATATGACCTCAGGAGGGCATGATATACATATCAATGCCACCGACCACCACTATTTACATATGAATGATGGTAATGTTCATCTAAACACGGGGTTTGCAGGTGAGTCATCTGTACACAACAATAGGGCTGGACTGCATTAGTAGCAGCACTTCACATCGAGATATTGGGGCACCGCACAATACCAAAACCTCAAAGGACGAGGGAATTTAAACCAGGACAGTTGGTAAGTATGAGGTAGCTGCTTTGGGCCCCACAACAATGACAGGGCCCAGGGCAGCTGCCCCTTTTGCCCTGCCTTAAAAATGGCCCTGTTGCTACCCCAGCGGAACATGCGATGTCCGCTGGGGAAGCCTGCTGTGTCGGTGGGTGGAGTGTCCTTGACAAGCGTGGTTGGGATGGGGCTACGCGCACACCACTCGGAGGGCGGATTTGCGCTCGGCCCTGCTCTCCTCCCTCTCCATCAGCTGTTGCGAATTTGTCCGTACCGGCTGATTGGAGAGGGAGATCTATTTAAAGATTCAATTGCAAGTTCATCAGCACTTCACAGCCGTGTCTGTGGAACGCTGAACGCATGATCAAAGAGATCCCTCTTCAATTGCTCTAAAGGTACTGGTTATATTTTTTTCACTGGCTCTTTATTCTTTTAAACCTTATACGCCCACATTTGAGTGATGCTCGATATTTTATTTTATTTTAATTTTTTTATACTCCCTCTCTCCAATTTATACTCCATCTATTTACATATATTATCTCAGCCCTTATTGCATTGCATGGGCTTAGGATTTACACCAATCTATATTTTTACTTGCATTACTATTTTAGGTACACCTCTGTATTGAGCCGTTTTGACCTCTAAATACTATCTAAAATTACTTCAGCATTATACTTTATTATATTACCATTATTTCAACTTTTCATTACTTCTTTACACTTACCCTCATTACTTCTTTTCAAGGTTGGGCGTTGCTATTTCGTCTCAGTGTTTTTCTCGGGTGCACCTGGCGGGCTTTTCCCTGGGGCCTTTAATGAACCCCTTCCCCTACCTTTTGGCTGCACACAATTTATACTCCAAAGTTTTTTACTTAATACCATATAACTGTGGAAACCCTGGAAATTGGAGAGCCATCTACATCATTTGACCTGTTCTACCTACTTTTAAACCAACATTACGTAATTTCTATACAATACTAGTTGTTAATATGTAAGTATAATGTTATAGAAAATAATTGTTCCTTGTGAGCTATTCCACCATCCTAATGTTCTGCTGTTTGTATTTTCACTAGAATTGTGCTCTATGCTATATACCTGCTCCTGAAGAAGGAGACTCCCAGCGCTCCGAAACGCATAGGGCAACGAATGCTACAGCTAATTACATTGTGTATGGGTGATCAATTCACCAATTTTCTGTATCATACTTACTATGTTGTTAAATTTTTCTATGACATGATTTTATTTACCTAATTAATAAACTTTATATTTTATTATACTTTATAGTTGTACGTGCCTCCAAAGTCCACCACTAGGGGAACCCCTTGTTTTCTACACTCTCACACTTTGAATGACAATTACTCAGTCATGTAATACTGTACCCAAATACATTTTTTGTCCTTGTTTTCATATAAATAGAGCTTTCTTTTGGTGTTATTTGATCACCTCTGAGTTTTTTATTTTTTGCGCTATAAATGAAAAAAAAAAAAGACCGAAAACTTTGAAAAAAAAATGCATTTTTCTTTGTTTCTGTGATAACATTTTGCTAATTATTTCTTCTTCATAAATTTTGGCCACAATTTATACTGCTACATATCTTTGGTAAAAATAACCCAAATTAGTGTACATTATTTGTTCTTTGTGTAAGTTAGAGAGTCTACAAGCTGTGGTGCAAATCATAAAAAATTTATCACATCTGATGTACTTGGTGACCGATCTCATTTCTTGCAACCCAAACAAGCCAGGAAAGTACAAAGACCCCCCAAATGACCCCTTTTTTACTGGCAAAATGGAGCTCTTTATTATGCAGTCCCACGCTGTGGACGTTAAGGCACGCCAACGCCGCGCTAACCCCCGCCCCCTTCCTCTTCCCACTGCACACCCCTCTTTCCAAAAGACTGTTTCCCACGTGCATGCGGGCCTCAGATCTGACGGGATCGGCACATGAGGTGTGGTGGAGAGGAGCAGAGCAGATGGAGAGATGCCATGCTAAGGTGGTGAAAGAGGGAGTGGAGCGAAATACCGCCCATTGTTTTGGACTCCCTCTGCCTATTCCTGGGAGAGGGGAGAGAAACTCCTGCCCAGGTGAGGGGTGTTTTTGTAAGAAAACCCCTGCCAACATCTTACCAGATGCTTGGAACTGCTTAGCTGGAGGAAGCCTGCAGCTTCTGCAGACACAGAGTGAGATATGGGAAGCATGAACAAGGTATGTGCACCCGGTGGTGACTTTAGGCATGACAACATTTAATACAAGGAGAAAATCCATAAGAAAATGTAAAATTCCTTAGGAATCTCCACTTACCTTATCCCGCTGCAGGATTCTGTGGTAAAACCAAACAGACCCAATCTTCACCCCTTACAGCAGGCTCCGATGAACCTTCAAGGACCGGGGTCCCTTTTTATCAGGGTTCCACTCTCCTGGACCTGTATAGCACCCTGCCAGGAAGCTTTATGGCTGAAAAAACCAAAGCACCCCAGCTCTCAAAGAGAAGCGTTATGGGCTAAACCTCGTTTCTTCCACCACGAGGCCCGGGTACCATTACATTTTGCCTTAAAGGCACATTTGAATGGATCCGGCTACATAGCTTGCCCCAGCAAGGATTACCCCAGCGGAGCTTTAGCATAGCTCATCTATACTCGTGACCAACACCTAAGACACTGGCGAAAAAACTGAGGTACTCCCGGTTTTGGGGGGTTATATAGGGAGTGAACTTCCTGTCTTAGGGTGTGCCAGTATCCATCATCTAAAGGTGGCCTATATAACCCACAGTTATTACTATGGCTCTGTGTCCCATGATGTACGATAAAGAAAAAACACATTATTTTTTGCTATAATAAATATCCCCCAAAAATATATTTAAAAAAATAATTTTTTCCTCAGTTTAGGCCGATATGTATTCTTATATATATTAATGGTAAAAAAAAAATTGCAAAAAGCATATGTTGATTGGTTTGCACAAAAGTTATAACGTCTACAAAATAGGGGATAGTTTTATGGCATTTTTAATTATTTTTATTAGTAATATCGGTGATCTGCGATTTTTATCAGGACTGCGACATTATGGCAGACACATCGGACAATTTTGACACTATTTTGGGACCACTATCATTTATACAGCAATCAGTGTTATAAAAATGCACTCATAACTGTGTAAATGACACTGGCAGTGAAGGGGTTAACTGCTAGGGGGGGGCGATGAAGGGGTTAAGTGGGTCCTAGGGAGTGATTCTAACTGTGGGGGGATGGGCTTCAAATCACATGACAGGGAGCGGTAATCTCTGTCATGACCCAAGCCAGAATGGGGAAATGCCTTGTTTACATAGGCACGTCCCCGTTATTCTGACTCCGCTTGTTGTGAAGCGCTTTATCCCTTGTGAGACCTCTATGCCTGGCCTGTATAAGATATAATCACTGAGGACAATCCTCATCAGATAGCTTGAACTCACCAAATAGAGAAGAGAAACAGTTTTTAACATTGACATGAGGTGCAGTAAACTCATACAACCATGTGCTGCACAAGATAGAGGATTGCACTGAGCTTGATTGCAGATCAGACACACACATATACACAGCAGGCTGTGGAAATGCTATACATCTTTTGACTATTCTGACTCAGATTGTTGTGAAGCGATTTATCTCTTGTGAGACCTCTATGCCTGGCCTGTATAAGATATAATAATGGAGGACAATCCTCATCAGATAGCTTGAACTCACCAAATACCAATTCCATCCACAGAAGTGCTTTTATTCTGAACATCAGGTTACAGCAAATGACAGGATACAAACAGTTGAATAGGTTGTGGTATTTATGCGTCCAAAAGATGATAGGGTCTGTAGCTTACAATGCAGAATACATGTGCCCTGCTACATGTGGCTTGTAGCTGCATCCATGGCACAGAAAGTACAATAACAGGAAGAAAGGTGGTGTATTGCATATAAAAGAAGTGTGTCATAACATCAGGGAAAAAGAACATGGGCCCTGCTACATGTGGCTTGTGGCTGCATCCATGACACAGGAAGTACAACAACAGGAAAAAGGGAAAAAAAACATAAGAAACAAGTGCATTAACACAAACGGTCACTAGATGGCAGCATGTGAACTAAATACAAAAGTCCATAGAAAATGGTTAAAGCAGGAGTCCACCGTTTTTTTTTTTTTAAAGCCAGCAGCTACAAATACTGCAGCTGCTGACTTTTAAAATAATGACACTTACCCACCCAGCGCGCCCGCGATGTCGGCACCCGAAGCCGATCTCTCGATCGTCTCTCGGGTGCTGCCGCCGCCATCTTGGGTGTGGGAATCAGGAAGTGGAGCCTTTCGGCTTCATTTCCCGGTTCCCTACTGCACATGCGCGAGTCGCACTGCGCAATAAGGATGGTCCCCGCTGTCTCTGGGATCTGTGTGTTTCCCAGCAGGCAGCGGGGGACCTTCGGAGAGGGGCGTAGATTCTGCAGAATCTACGCCGGAAGTGGGTGCAGATACCTGTACTGTACAGGTACCTGCACCCCCCTCCCCCCTGAAAGGTGCCAATTGTCGCGCCGGAGGGGGGGGGTTCCAATGAGCGGAAGGTCCACTTTAGGGTGGACCTCCGCTTTAAGGAACAATCTATATAAATTCTATGCCTTGGGGCAGCACAGCCGTTCTGAGGCTCTGTGACACAATTGCTGGGAGACTGGTGTACATCAAGTCTGCCTGTCCCGCGGGCACAGTCACGCTGTACGCCTATATAAAGTGGAAAGTGCTAATGCGCTTCACCTCACTCAAATAAAAAGGTGTATAAAAATCAAAATATACTAAAAAAACTAATGAAGGTATAAGTGTAAAAAATACCGAATATACTAGAAAAGTGGAAGCAGCCAAGCAGTGAATAGTAATCTCAGTACTACATAAAAAATAAGTGTGAATAATTAATGCGGCGCTGCCAGCAAACTATAATATAATATTACAAAAACACTAAATACATAACCAGTGACAAAAGTGAATCCACCTCACTCAGTGATCCAGTGTGCAATAAAAGCAATATACTACAAAACACTAGAACTAGTGCGTATATAGAAACATCATGAATAAATAAATGAATAATCAGAAAATATTAGAACGTGACTAAAAATCAAAGAATAAAAAGTGCACATAAATACAAAAAACAATGTAACGTGCCGACTTAATTAGAAGTCCATAGAATTACTTTGTGAATATACAATCAAGTCCATGCAAGTAACGTGATTTCCAAGCCCGTGATACTCCAGCAAACAACTTCAGTGCCAAAACAGGTGCACCAAAACGTTTCCCCCAGCCTCTCACCTCAAAAGCTTAGTAAGCAGACTCTGAATACAGCCCAAAAGCTATTCCTTTCTCTTCCATCCAGCAGGTAATACACAGCTGCACATTCCTTTCCCAGACTCCTCCGTTATCTCTCAGTACAGTGTGCGGTATGGAGAGTATGAAATAAAGGACAGGGGGGGCTCTCATGTGTAGTAATTCACAAAACAGTTTTAATAAAATAAGTAATCACTTACATAAAGGATAAGAACAGCGAATAACGTCGAATCATTCAAACTTCCGGTCTCGGTCGCGACCGGAAGTGACACGTGTAGCACCACAGCTCCTTCTCTGACGCGTTGCGTCACTCCCTCGTGACTTTCTCAAAGGGTTATGGGGTTATGGGTTTCCCAGCAGGCAGCGGGGGACCTTCGGAGAGGGGCGTAGATTCTGCAGAATCTACGCCGGAAGTGGGTGCAGATACCTGTACTGTACAGGTACCTGCACCCCCCTCCCCCCTGAAAGGTGCCAATTGTCGCGCCGGAGGGGGGGGGTTCCAATGAGCGGAAGGTCCACTTTAGGGTGGACCTCCGCTTTAAGGAACAATCTATATAAATTCTATGCCTTGGGGCAGCACAGCCGTTCTGAGGCTCTGTGACACAATTGCTGGGAGACTAGTGTACATCAAGTCTGCCTGTCCCGCGGGCACAGTCACGCTGTACGCCTGCTATCCCCGGCTCTTAAAGGGGACGTACAGGTACGCCCATTTGCCCACCGCTGCGATTGTGCTGAAATATATCGACGTACAGCGGCCGGCAAGTGGTTAAGGTAGGAAATGGCTAGGTAAATGACCAGGATCATTCTTTTTTCAGCAACCCCAGCTTGGGAGAGAGATCAGACTGGATATCTTCTTGAGCAAAGCTCTCTGAGCTTTTTCAGAAAGCATTGCAACCACAAGAGAAAAATAAGGAACAGGCCCTGAAGAATAGACAGAGGGGGCTAATTTGTGGCCCATATGATTTGAAATCTCTAAGAAGGCAGACTGATCTATAATAGACATAGATATAGCTTATCCAGGTGCTCCACTCTGGAATTCCACTCTGGACATAGGAAGAAGGTGGAGCACCTGGAGCCGTCAGGTGAATGTGAGCTGGAAAGACCCACTAACCTGGTCCACCAATGAAGTGAGAAAAAAAAAAAAAACACTCAAATGGTTACTCAAGACCTTTACTGTGGAGTAGGAAGAGGAATGCTTCTATGACCAGTCACTGTAGGCAAAGATAGCCCAGAAAACCTTCCAAGAATCACTGTGCCCGTATGTCAGAAAGAGGTAAGGAGTGGACAAGCGAACTCTTGTTCCAGTTGCTGCACGCCGGGAGACCGGAATGGTGTGTTTACTCAGTAAGTCCTTGCAGGGTCAAGGCTGCACAAAAGCAAAAAAGACACCCACAAAACCACACAGAAGGCACAGGGGCGGGGTAGCCAAGAAGGTGCAGCTCTGCCTCACCAAATTAAAGTGGTTGTAAACCCTTACAAACACACTTTGACCTACAGGTAAGCCTAGATTAAGGCTTACCTGTAGGTCCAAGAAATATCCCCTAAACCTATACGGTTTAGGAGATATTTGCCAGAAGACAGGCACCGCTGTCTACGGGGCATGCGCCGTAGACAGCGGCGCGCAGGCGCACTGAGCGCGGCATTCTCAACTACGGAGCTGCCACGCGTGTCGGCTCCCGTGCGCATGCGTGGGAGTGACGTCATCGCGGCTTCGACGAATGACAGCGGCGGAGCTGCGAGACCCCACCAAGAAGATGGATGCGCTGGACTACAGGGGACAGCGGTGACATCGCTGGCTCCTGTGTCAGGTAAGTGACACATAATGGACTACTATGCGATGCGATGCGATGCATAGTAGTCCATTATGCTTTGCCTTTGCAGGGAATGAAAGAGGAAGTAAACTCATCAGGGTTTACTTCCTCTTTAAGGAACTGGTGCAGCAGCACCCTTTGACGGCTCACTCCAGGTGGTGATGTCCCCACCCTGGAACTATATACTGCAAACACTGCAGCTAACTCCCCCATGGCACAGCCAAGGAGACAACTGATCTGAAAAGCTGTTAAGTGGAAACAGCAGTTGCTCTGAGCAGCTGCAGACTTGATAAAAGAATCATCATGCAACAGGTTAGTAAGGAAAAAAGAAAAAAAAAGAAGAAGGTTTGTTTCCATCAGTGCAAAGAGAAGCCTTTGGTACACCTAAGGACACTAGCAAAAAAAGTGAAGCTTCCTGGAAATGGGAGGGGTTATATTGGGACTATCCTTACAGTTTTGTTTGCCAGTGCCCAAACAACTGAAGGCAGTATATAACCAAGTTGTACAAGACTGAGACCTGTGTCCTGTAACTTATGATTAGGAAATGAGATTTAAAGGAAAGATGTACTGAAAAAAAAATATGTGACTGCCATTGTTGGCCTCTTAAGACCC
This sequence comes from Lithobates pipiens, assembly GCF_037356315.1. Lineage (NCBI taxonomy): Eukaryota > Metazoa > Chordata > Amphibia > Anura > Ranidae > Lithobates > Lithobates pipiens. Next base: position 3,931,509 of record NW_027507696.1, on the reverse strand, counting down.
CTTTCACACCACGTCGCCCATAGCGTCGACGGTAAAACGTCGATATTTTTAGCGGCGTTTTACCGTTGGATTTGTGGCGCATTTTGGCCTCTAGAGGGGCGCTTTTACCCCCGCTATCGGCCGAGAAAGGGTTAAAACCGCCAGCAATACGCCGCAATAGCGGCGTTTTGCCGGCGGTATTACAGCGCTGCCCCATTGATTTCAATGGGGAGCAACGGTGGAGGAGCGGTAAACACACCGCTCCTAAGAAGCTGCTGGCAGGACTTTTTCCTGACGTCCTGCCAGAGCACGGCTGCAGTGTGAAAGCCCTCGGGGCTTTCACACTACAGACAATGGTGCAGCTTTTTTTAGGGCGGATTGCAGGCGCTATTTGTAACGCTATAGCGCCTGCAAAACGCCCTGGTGTGAAAGGGGTCTAAGTAAAACTGCCAGATCTTTCTTGCATTCAATACTTTACTGAGTTGCAAAAAAAGCAAGCAATAAGTAAAGTTAGCACTCCTGCCTCACATTCTTTTCAGGATCAGTGACCATCAGGGCCCATTTACACAGGTGAATAACACAATCTATGAATTCTAGCAGTAAGAATATGCAGATTTCTGCATTTGGAACGATAGGTGTGTGTAAAGAGTTGTCCATGACTATTAGCACAGCCAGTAATTACCTGTGGTTAGGCACAGATGATAGTGGCTGGGAGCAGTTTGTGTACAGCCACGATTACTGCAGTTAATAGCTGGCTAGTCAAACAGTCGCAGATCACTGCACTTTATGAGTGAACGCAACTCTTCGTGCAGTAATAAAGTTCCATTAAAAAGTAATAGAGCCACTACATGTTTAGCTCAGGTTCACTTCATGAATCTCCTACTTCCATTTCAACACATAAAACATTTTCACTAATCAAATATCTCCAGTGGAGACTTTCATACACTGTTCTAGTCTGACGAAAAAAAAAAAAAAAAAGTTTTTATATATATATATATATATATATATATATATATATATATATATATACACACACACACAGGGACAGTTGTCTTTAGGACTTGTAATTATCCACAACCAATTGCCATCTTTACGTTTGCCTTTCAATGGCTCAAAAAAAAAAATGACACGCTTCCATCTTTTTTCTGGAGAATAGCGATGTGCTGGCTCTCCGTTGGATTAAAGATTTGCGGAGATGAAAGGCGATTTCCTTGGCTAAAGATCATAATTTCAAAATCTTCTAAGGACCATCTACAAGCAAAGATCTTCTCTTACTTCTCGAGAAGATAATGGTCTGTGTGCTGCCTTTGATAAGCACTCAGGATCCTCTCATTGATCCATAGGAGGCCGACAAGATTTGTAAATGAAATAATGGTTTTAATGGCTTTGCTGGGCTGGAGTTCACATACATAAAAAAAAAAAAAAAAATAGAGTTCTATGGCTTTGCTCTGCCTTATCGTTCAAACTCTGCCATTCACATGGATTTATTTTACGAGAAGCAGGTGGAATGGATAAAAGTGCATCAGAACGCTGACACAACACAAGATGCCGTGGATTAATGGGGCAGTCCTGTACCACTTTCCGGTACCAACTGTCTTGTCTATAAATTTAAAAGCACTGTTTTCATTATATTGACCAGTTTTGATGTCTAATTTGAATTCCCCAGCCTAAAAAAAATAAAAAATAAATATATATATATATATATATATAAATATATATATATAGTGGGGGTTTGCTCAATGAGGATCACCTTCCCTGTGAAAAAGGGTAGTCCAAATGGCAGGTTTTCTTAAAATCTGACTTATAGCCAGTTTTATTTTTAAAACATAACAAAACAGAAAATAAATCCTCGTCATGCAGACACTAAGGCTTGGTTCACACAGGGGGCGACACGAGGCGACACGACTTGCCGTGCCACGACCTGACAAGTCGCCCCCGTTCTGTACTACGGAACCGTTCTAAGAGGAGCGACTCGAGTTGCTCCGACTTAGAAAAAAGGTTCCTGTACTACTTTTGGGCGACCTCGAGCGACCTGCATTGACTTCTATACAGAAGTCATTTGCAAGTCGCCGCTGAGGTCGCGGCACGGCAAGTCGTGCCGCCTCGTGTCGCCCCCTGTGTGAACCGAGCCTAACTCAACAGTTCAGGATCCTACCTCACAGATCAACGGCTTCTCCCAGTCACCCAGAAAACAAGGACAATGCAAACCTTTTTCCTGTCTCTCACAAAGCAGACATCAGATCAGTAGCTCTCGCTGCTATGGCTTCCTGAGTCCCAGGCCAAGGGCAATTCTTTGCTCCAGTCCTGCTTTATTTATACCACCTGTTGGTGGACACAAGTAGACTGCAAACTCTGATCCGGAATCAACCCCGACAAGGTGGTTGGTAAAACCTGGACCAGATTCCACCTCAGTTTCCTGCAAATGAACACATGCAGGGTGAAAGAGTCAGAGATAATTTCTTGTTCATTAAAGTGGTTGTATACTCAATTTTTTACCTTTTACCTACAGGAAAGCCTATAATAAGGCCTATAATAAGGCTTACCTGTAGGTAAAAAAAAATATCTCCTAAACCTGTACGGTTTAGGAGATATTCCCCTCGGTATGCGCCGCTGACTGCAGCGGCGCATGCGCACAAGGGGATTTTCGGCCTGAAAATCCGGCAGTGGCCGACTGGCCGGGAAGAAATCTCCCGTGCGCATGCGCGGGAGTGACGATATCGCGGCTCCGGCCACTCACAGCGCAGGAGCCGCGATACCCGGAAGAAACACAGAGGAGCATGTCAGCTCCCTTGGCGTGGATCGGGCCAGATGTCGGGGCCTCGTTCTAAGGTAAGTATTTCATAATGAGCTAGTATGCGGTGCATACTAGCTCATTATGCCTTTTGCTTTGCAGGTGTTAAAAAAAAAAAAAAAAAAATTTGCGGGTTTACTACCGCTTTAAGCTGGGGGTTGGATTCCAGCTCCTCCTGTTCCCCAGCCATTACAGAAAAGGGAGAAGGATCTACCCCTCTGTTGGACACACCAACAGTTTCCCTTTCAATTTTGACATCAAAGGGGTCTGGAGTGAGTTCCAGTGTTTCCTCAGCGGGGGGTGGGGGGGGTGGGGCTCTGTCCTCCCGACTCCTTTTGCTTTCCCATAAACTCCAAAAGTGTGGAAAACATCTCCCCACTAGGAATTCATGAAATAGTGAGGGTACCACCCCCACTGAATGTGTCACAGTGCCCCAAGGAGTATCAAACTCAACCACAGCAGTCTGGTAGTCACTTGTTAAACAAGATATTTGGGGTGCACACCCTAAAAAAAATGCATAAAGATTGTGCTGCCATAAGACCATACAACAGAACAAAAATATTACAGCGCACACATGCAAAACTAACATTTACCTCCAGCAAGGCTTTTTAAAAACACCTAGACATTTTCAAAAAACATCAAAAAATATGGGGATTTGGTCACACCATGTTGCTATACGGTGCTTAAGCCCACTTACTGCAACAAAGTACCCCATAATTAGTGGCTCCTACACAATCCATAAACTAGGAAATCCTGCTTCTCTGAACCATGGGAGCTATACTCCTCTATATGGGAGAACTGGGACTGTGACATCATAAGGGAGCGGGGACATCACCCGGTGACCCCGCCCATTGTCCCTATATAAGTCACAGCATGTCCCTGTCATTGCGGCCAGAGACAGCGTCGAGTCAACATCTCAAGGAAGAAGAAGAGAAGAAGAAGGTGGGGACAACGACGACAACAGAAGACCGGGCCACCGCTAGTAAAAGAGCTGGAAGGAGCGGAGGCCCGGCAAGAAGAACCGAAGAGGAGGACAAGACCCCCGAAGTCGGAAGAAGAGGCAGCGGCGACAGAAGACCAGGCCACCGCTAGTAAAAGAGCTATAGGAAGAAAGCGGAGGCCCGGCAAGAAGAACTGAAGAGGGGGAAAAGACCCCCGAAGAGGGGGACAAGACCCCCGAAGTCAGAAGAAGACCCCCGGATGGCGGCGGCGATGAAGAAGAAAGCCGGGCTCCTCCACTAGTAAAAGAGCTAGCAGAAGATAGCGGAGGAGTCCAGTGAGAAGACCCCCCCAAGACGGAAGAAGACCCCCGGAGCTGTGCAATAAATTATTTTAAAACCTTGTGTTGTGTTTTATTTTCATTTTTTATCACGTGAATGGGTAGGGGTACATTGTACCCCATACTCATTCACATAGGGTGGGGGGCCGGTATCTTATTAAAGGGAGCTCCCGGATTCCGATAAGCCCCCTGCCCACAGACCCCGACAACCAATGGCCAGGGTTGTCGGGAAGAGGCCCTTGTCCTCATCAACATGGGGACAAGGTGCTTTGGGGTGGAGGGGCGCACCCCCCATGTTGAGGGCACACGGCCTGGCACGGCTCAGGAGTGGGGGGCGCTTGCTCGTCCCCACCCCCCTTCCTGACCGGCCGGGCTGCGTGCTCGAATAAGAGCCTGATATGGAATTTGGGGGGGCCCCCACACCGTTTTTTTCGGCGTAGGGCTTCCCCTTTAAGTCCATACCAGGTGACGGGGCCAGCAACGCGTCAATCTCGCCCATGGAGCGCGTGACATTGACCTCCTTCGCAAGTCCCATCTACCTGGAGCCGCGTTCAAAATGAACGAACTTTCCTCAGTGTGTGGGCAAGTCCGTTCATTTCAAAAGTCCGGCGGACTCCCGCCATAGTCCGCCAGAAAAGTCCGGTCGTGTGTGGGCAGGTCCATTGTTCGGAAAGTCCGGCGGACCTCAGCTGCAAAGTCCGCCGGGTGTTCCGCCAGACTAGGTCCACCATACTAAGTCCGCCAGATAGTCCAATCGTATGTACGAGGCATAAGAGGGCCCTGAGCACTAGATGAGGATCTGCTACATTTAGACCCACTATGGAGAGTTATAGCATCAATCTCCTTTTCCAAATTAGAGATGGTAGAAGAGAAAACCTCCTGTGTATATAAATAGGGACTGAAGTGTCCAGCGCAGCTGCAACAACAGTCTCCCCTGATGGCTCAATCTGACCGGCTGCATCACTCTCAGGAGGATGACATTCTTTTGGAAATGGATTTTGTTTGTTGCGAAAACATTGACCCTTTTGAACCCTTAAAGGAGTTCCTGGTCCCTCTTCCACTCATAGCCTGAAGCACAAAGCAGAGGCACTACCAAAAAGAAAGTACACTTCTAGGTTATAGTCCAGCGCTATAAGATGCTATTAATACCTAGCCTGGTAAAGTAATAATGTGTCAAAGGGAAATGCTTGCGTCACCAAACCTGAAGTAAGCCACCTCCTGCTCAAGTGTCCCTCCACAGCCAGCAGCAGCCACACACACAGTGCTTTAAAAACTTCCTCGACGTGCAGCCGGCGTCTGACGCCGTTAGCCCCACCCTGATTACGCCCCGTTTTAAAAAAAAAAAACATTTTCCCACACTAGCGGTGGATTTCAAGCGCCCAGCAAACAGCTGACATGGCGGCGGGGGGGGTAAAAACCACCGCTGAGCGAGCAGCCACGCAGGTTTTTTTTTTAAAGAAAATAATGATTTCGGCATACAATTCCTCCGAAGGGATTAATTTCAACATGGGGGCGCAGGAGGGACCAGTCCTCCTTTTTCTTACCGGAGGAGGAAATGATGGCTCCTGACACAGCGCTGTTTCCAGCATAAGGTGGTGAGTTCTCAATACAGCCCCCAGTGGTGATACATAGGCATGACAATATTATAAACTTACTCAATTTTCTCTGTCACAATTGCACTAATACGGCTACAATCACATTAAACTTAAAGGAGAAATTCATAAGAAAATCCAAAGATACTCACTCCAATCTCCACTTACCTTCCCGCCGCAGGGTTATCTGAGATTAGGGGTGCGCATCTTCACTAGTCTCACGATTTGATTACGATTATCTGGTCAACGATTCGATTTGATTCCACGATGCATCACGATTACTGACACGTTCCCACTTACGCTTGGGCCCCCTAGGTGGCCCTTCCTCTCTGCAATCTTCTGGGACACATCACAGGTACCAGAAGATTGCCCAGCTGTGCAGGACAGCACAGTGAGACATGTGCACCCGGCCGTGGACAGGCAGGGGAGAGAATGGAGGGTTCGGGTGGCCACATCGCTGGCTTGTGGGACAGGCGAGTGTCTTTTTATTAAAAGTCAGAAGATATACTTTTTTTTGTAGCTGCTGACTTTTAATAAACAAAAAAATTACTAGGCGGCTCCTATCTGCCAGCGATCTTCTGGGACCATTGGCTGGCCAATGGCAGAGCGCAGTGCGCGCCCAGCCGTAAAATGTCACGGGTGGGTGTCACTGACCACAGTAGATATGATGGCGCTGAGGAGAGGAGGGGGAGAGGAGCGATGCTCCATGCAGCTACTTCGATGGACTGTGGGACAGAATGTCTGATTATTAAAAGTCAGCAGCTACACTTTGTAGCTGCTGACTTTTAATAAACTAAAAAACGGGTGAAACTCCGATTTTCTAACTGCACTAATCTGGTGCACTACAGGGTACAGGAATTCACACACACCTGACTGCTGGGAGGTCAGGAGGGATTAGAATCCAAATCCACAACTGACAAACAGCCCTGTGAATTTCCCTGTACCGTCTCTGTGATGACATTTACCTGGCCCCCCTCGTTTGTACCTTCCAGCACACTAGGAGTTAACACAGTGGAATGTGCAAACGAGGGGGGGCGGGTAAATGTCATCACAGAGCACGTGTAGGAGACAGTGTATGTAGAGTACAAACATACTTCTGCTAAAATATACCTGTGTGGTGAGACTGGTGATAAATGCAATTATAATCCATTAAGTGTCCACCGCTGTATGTGCATTTTAAAATATATGCAGCTTTTCATATCTCGTTTCTTAGTGTGTGTATAACTGTATAAGCCGCCCATGTGACTGCTCTTTGCTCTCCTCGTTCTGGCCCGCCTCTCTCGTCTCTCCGGTTCACGTCTCTCATCAGGTCAGTAGGAGTTCTCAGCCCCGCCCACCGACGGTAGCTATCAGATTAGGAGAGAGGCGGGCGGGGCTGACGTCAGGAGAGCCGTGAGAGGAGAGGGGCTGGCCGGACCGAGCAGTCACATGAGCGGTGTATACAGTTATATACACACTAGGTATAAAGCTGCATATATATATATATATATATATATATATATATTTAAAAAAAACACATACAGCGATGACCACTTCATGGATGATCATTGTATTTATTAACAAAAGGCATTTTGACAAAAACGCTCGGAGCGCTCTTCCGGGAGGAGCGGGGCAAGTCGGGGTGACATCACCCGACAACGATTTTTCGGGTCGCATGCATCGATGTCGCAACGGGGACCCCGGAATCGCAATGCATCGATTAAATTCCACAACCCTATCTGAGATAAGCCCAATCTTCACCCTTCACGGTGGGCTCTGAAACTTTCAGGAACAGGGGAACCTAGAGGCTACCCACAATCCTGGAACAGCACCCTGCCAGTAAAAACTTTATGGCCTTACTACCAAAAAGTACTGGATCCCAGGGTCCAGCTCTCTAAAAAAGAGAAGCATTCGCAAGCAAAACCTAATTTCTTTGGACACGAGGTCGGGTACCATTCCTTAGGCCCATTAAAGGACACTCTGAACGGATCCGGCCAGCAAGGATTGCTTCCAGTGGAGCTCACCACAGCACATCTTTACTCGTGACCAACACCTTAGACACTGGCAAAAAAAACGGAGGTACTCTCGGTAACGGGAGGGGTTATATAGGGAGTGCACTTCTGGTCTTAGGGCGTGCCAGTGTCCATCACATATTGGTGGCCTATTAACCCACATAGTAACTACTATGGCTGATGTATGAAAAGAAAATTGTTTCTTGCCTAAAAATGAACATAAATAACATTACAGCTGTCTGCCTATACCAGTGTTTCGCAACTCCATTCCTCAAGGCGCCCCAACAGGAGAGATCGACCGATATATCGGCCGATATTTGCCGTTTTTTAATTAATCGGCTTTGGCCGATTGTGCTGATAAAAAGCCGATATAGAACTACAGCGGGACTTGGAAATGACTTCTGTAATAGAAGTCAGTGTAAGTTGCCATAGAAACGTCTTCCTCCTCTCTGGGCTGCCAAGAAAAGAACAGAAAGATACAATGTTTACACTTCAATGAATGAAGTTATCTCTGTGTGTAGAAGTTCTCAGTTTAACCATTTAAAGACTAAATCTTTTCTGACACTTGTTGCTTAAAAGTAAAAATCCTGTATTTTCTGCCAGAAAATCACTTAGACCCCCCAAAAATTATATATATTTTTTTTAGCAGAGATCCTAGGGAATAAAATAGCGGTTGTTGCAACATTTTATGTCACACGGCATTTGCACAGAGGTCTTTCAAATGCATTTTTTGGGAAAAATATACACTATTTAAAAAATAAAAATAAAATAAAAACAGTAAAGTTAGCCCATTTTTTTTTTTTCTGTCCAAAAGTTTTGACTACCTGTTTTTATTTAATATATAGGTTTTTTTTTTTTTTTTTTTTTTTAATCTAAATTATACATACAAGTAAACTGATTGGAAGTTTGTTTTGTTTAATAAATGTTTAAATGTAAGAAATTTTCTGTATCACTTATGAAGGCCGCTTTCACACTGGAGCGGGCAGGCTTTGATGGTAAAACGCAAGTTTTAGCGGCTCTTTACCATCATTTTAGCGGTGCTATTTGGCTGCTAGTGGGGCACATATAACCCAGCTAGCGGCCAAGGAAGAGGTTAAATGCGCCCATGAAGCACTGCTGCCAAATCGCATTGCATGCGCTTCGGCAGTGGTGCCCATTCATATCAATGGGCAGGAGTGGTGGAGGAGCGGTATACACCACTCCAAACGTGCTGCTTGCAGGACTTTTTTTTTTAAGATCCTGCCAGCACATCGCCTCCGTGTGAAAGCACTCTGTCTTTCACACAGACTGCATGGGAGCCATTTTGCAGGCACTTTACAGGCGCTATTTTTAGCCCAAATGCGCCTGAAAAATGCCCCAGTGGGAAAGGTGCGTTAGATCAAGGGGGATTAAAAATAATAAATAATAATAAAAAAGGAAATAAATAAATAAATAAAATTGGCCTAACATATCGGCCCAAAAAAAATCGGCATCATATATCGGCTATCGGCCGCCATGATTTCTAAATATCGGCATCGGCCAGAGAAAAACCCATATCGGTCGACCTCTACCCAACAGGTCATGTTTTCAGCATTTCCCTCAGATGAAACAGCTGTGGTAAGTACTAAGGCAGTGAAACTTATCAAATCACCTGTGCAAAATAATGGGCAAGCCTGGAAACCTGACCCGTTAAGGCACCTTGAGGACTGGAGTTGAGAAACACTGGCCTATACACATATATCGTGGTTTAGTGTGGATCTGTCTGAAAAACCAATGGATCCAGACTGAATGATACTGTGAAAGGGCCCTTAGGCTTGGTTCACACCTATGCATTTTTTTGGTGCTTTTTGCAGAATTGCACTAAAGCTCATTTAACCACTTGCTGACCAGTCGCCGTCATTATACTGCGGCAGGACGGCACAATCCCACAAACTGTCGTAGCTGTACGTCGGTCGCTTTAAGTGGGATGGCAGGCACGCGCTGCGCAACGGGGTGCCGATGCTCGTGACCGGCGGTTGCGATGGCTGCCGGCCTCGAGAACAGGGATGTGTGCGTATTTGTGTATAAACGCACACATCCCAGTTCTGTGAGGAGAGAGATTGCGAGTTCCTACGAGCTGGGAACCACGATCTCTCCTCTCCTATAGTCAGTCCCATCCCTCACAGTTAGAACACACACATAGGGAACACAGTTAACCCCTTGATCGCACCCTAGTGTTAACCCCTGCCCTGCCAGTGACATTTACATAGTAATCAGTGCATTTTTATAGCCCTGATCACTGTATAAATGCCAATGGTCCCAAAAATGTGTCAAAAGTGTCCGATATGTCTGCCAGAATGTTGCAGACCTGATAAGAAAAAAAAAAAAATAATAAAATCGCAGATCGCTGCCCTTACTAGTAAAAAAAAAAGAAAATAATAAAAATGCCATAAATCTATCCCCTATTTTGAAGACGCTATAACTTTTGCGCAAAACAATCAACATACACTTCTTGCAATTTTTATTACCAAAAATATGTAGAAGAAATTAAATCGGCCTAAACTGGGGAAAAATTAAAAATGTTTTTTTTTTTCTGCTATAAACAAAAAAGCAAGGCAGAGATGATCAAATACCACTAAAAGAAACAAATTTGTGGGAAAAAAAAGACATCAATTTTGTTTGGGTACAGCGTTGCACGACCGCGCAATTGTCAGATAAAAGAACGCAGTTTATGCTTCTTTCAGCCGCTGCATTTTTGGAAAGGGCCATGGACTTTAATTGCAAAACTGTACTTTTTTTTGTTCAACAGATTTCAAATGTAGAAGCTTCAGAAAAGCATGTAGTGTGTTTTTGGTGCAATTTGCGTTTTTTAATCTGCCTAACAACAAAACTGCCCCCCAAAAAAAAAAAAATTGATTAAAAAAAAAGTTAAATCGCGTGTGCAAAACGCACAGCAAAAAGCACAGCAAAACAAGTTCAAAAGCAAACTGCATAGGTGTGAACCGAGCCTAAGGCTACATCAGTGGTTCTCAACTCCAGTCCTCAAGGTGCCCCAACAGGTCATGTTTTCAGGCTTCCCATGATTTTGCAAAGGCGACTTGATCAGTTTCACTGCTTTAGTAATTATCACAGCCATGTCATCTGAGGGAAATCCTGAAAACATAACCTGTTGGGGCTCCTTGAGGACTGCAGTTGAGAAACATTGGGCTACATGCACGCAGGAAGCTTGTCAGCGTCAAAACTCGGAGGCACTGGTACAGCATCCAGCAGCCTATCAAAATCTAGGATAGGCTGAAATAGGCAGCAACTATATGCTGTACGAAGCAGTACTCTTTGTTTAGGGCCATATGCATTCAGCGGTGTATGACCTGACTGCAGAATTCTTGTGTTCAGGCACACAATACGTCTCAAAGCACAAGTGCCACTTGGTACAGCGTCCAGTTACCACATATTTCAGCCTGTGAAAGATTTTGAGCAGATGCAGGTCGGAGATGGATGTTGCACCTGTGCCTCCAAGGTGCCCAAAAAATGCCAGGATCGGACGCTGATGGGCCCAACCGCCCATATGAATGAGACCGTAGATGAAAGCCTTCTTCATTTATATTCAGTCATTTATGTTTCACTACAAATAATTATTCAAAGTTGTCCTAAAGCGTTTTTTTTTTTTTTTTTGATGGAAAGTATATGAACTGTATGTAACCTATAATCTAGTTTTCATTATGTTTGGCTTCATGTCTCAAAGTTTCCTTAATCACATAATTTGCTACTCTGCTGCAAAAATTCTTACCTGGAAATCCTGCCAATAACAGCACTTCCTGTTGCAAGCTGATAATGGTAAGATATGGCCTTAAAGCGGAGCTCCACCCACTTTATTTTTTATTTTTTAATGTTTGTAATACATGTGTAAACACACACATCCCAGTTCTGTGAGGAGAGGAGAGAGATTGCGAGTTCCTACGAGCTGGGAACCACGATCTCTCATCTCCTATAGTCAGTCCCATCCCTCACAGTTAGAACACACACATAGGGAACACAGTTAACCCCTTGATCGCCCCCTAGTGTTAACCCCTGCCCTGCAACATTTACATAGTAATCAGTGCATTTTTATAGCCCTGATCACTGTATAAATGCCAATGGTCCCAAAAATGTGTCAAAAGTGTCCGTTCTGGGATAAGGTGCTGCTGGCTATCCAGCATGCATCTCCCGATCTCGTGCACGCCCTTACACACAGGGCACAGCATATGGATTTTTAGCTGGTTGCCATCACAACGAGCGGCTTCAGAGGAAGTGCGATAATGAGATGCAATCCCACCGACTCCTGGGAATGATGAGACACATCTCCCAGGAGCACAGGCACCGAAATGACGTACATCGCCACGGCTCCGAAGGAGGCAGAATGCACCAGACACCCTAGCACAGTGATGGTGAACCTTGGCACCACAGATGTTTTGGAACTACATTTCCCATGATGCTCAAATACACTGCAGAGTGCATGAGAATCATGGGAAATGTAGTTCCAAAACATCTGGGGTGCCAAGGTTCGCCATCACTGCCCTAGCAACTAGCAGTAAGGGGGAAAAAAAAAAAACTTGCCAAATGTTGTTCAACGTGCGGGAATGTACTGATTGAGATAAAGATTAAAATATGGGTGGAACTCCGCTTTCTCTTTGCATACCTTCAGTTGGCCATTGGGTTGCCTCAGAAAGGACTACAGCCTGCATTGCTAAGCTTTGGGCTTGTGTCGATAGCATCAGTTTGAAAAGCTTCTGAGCTTGTGGGATGCTGTTTCCCGGGGTAATAATACATTTGTGGCACAAATGCAAATTATTCAGGTTTGCTTTTAAATACAGTGCACAGCAAGAAATGCAAATTTTGAGTGCATCAAACACACCACTGCTATGATTCCTGCGGAGGCCATTAAACTACCAGAAGAAGAATGTAAACTAATGCCGGCCGATACACGGTTCGAATTTCGAAAGAATATTCTTTCGAAAATCGTATCTAAGAATTTTCGTATGAAATTCGCACCATTAGTGGGGCTGCAGCAACAGCCGATTTTCGTGCGGAAATAAAATTTGGAGGAATCGGACATGTTGGAAATTTTTAGAAAAACAAACGATTTTCTAATCAACGATGGGAGAATCGTGCGAGAAATGTAATAAGAAAAGAAAATGTACGGAGATTAAAGAAAATTTTACGGAGAGAAAAGAAGATTCCCGGCCAAGAAAACTCTTTTCTGTAGCAACATGAGGTGAAATTGAAGGCTTGGTCGGCCGAATTTCGAAAATCAATGGTGGCGCCATCAGATCACCAAAAAAAAAAAACGAATTTTCTGATTTTGAAAAGAAAATTTGTTCGAAATTCGACCGTGTATGGCCTGCAGAAGCCCTACGTATGTCCTCTAGCTGGGCCTTGCACAATGCTGAGGTCCCCAACCCATGTGATAACGCTAACTGAGCACCAAGTTCCTGCCCTGTCACAAGAGGTAGGAAAACGAGTCACGTGCTCCTCCATACACTGAACTACCTGGTATTTTTCTCACTCTGAATAAAGAAATTAGAGAACTAAGGAAAGTTTTTTGTAGTGCTGGGAAAGGCAAAGTTTTTATCATCATGCAGAAGGACTTTTCAATCACACAATGCACACATTTTTTTTATTGCATAGATTTAAAATATGATTAACATGTTATTAAGACCCCTTTCACACTGAAGACGCTTTACAGGCGTTTTAGCTCTAAAAAATAGCACCTGTAAACTGCCTTCCATGTGTGAAAAGCCCGCGTGCTTTCACACTGGGACGGTGCACTTACAGGACAGAAACACCTAAACTGCCCCTGCCATTAAAATCAATGGACAGCACTTTGGCAGCAGTGCTTTTCGGGTGCTTTTATTATTATACAGGTTTTATATAGCGCCAACAGTTTGCTCAGCGCTTTACAACATGAGGGCAGACATTACAGTTACATTACAATTTGGTACAAGAGGAATCAGAGGGCCCTGCTTGTTAGAGCTTACAATCTAAAAAGACCCACTCTCCTTGGAGTTAAAAGTGCCCCGCTCCCGCCCAAACAGCGCCGCTAAAACGAGCAATGCTTTACCGCTGACGCGGGGCGGTCTTCAGTGTGAAAAGGGGTCTTAATGATACAAATACTGGACACACATGTAAATGACACATTTTCATATCATAATTGTTTTTAAAAGTAGCTTTCAACTTTAAACCAGAAGTGGACTCCTTACCACTTTGCCCACTCTCACACTTTTGTCTTGCTTGGGTCTCAAGGGAGCTTAAAGTAGAAGTAAAGGCAAAACTTTTTCCCCATTTTAGATAAAGTGAGGGTTACAACCAGGGCAGGACTTAGGGTGGTCGGGGCCCCTGGGCTTTAGTCACTTTCGGGCCCTACCTTCTATACATTACCGTATTTATCGGCGTATAACACGGGCCGGCGTATAACACGGGCCGGCGTATAACACGGGCCGGCGTATAACACGGGCCGGCGTATAACACGGGCCGGCGTATAACACGGGCCAGCGTATAACACGCACCCCAAGTTTAAGAGGGGAGTTTAAGGGAAAAAAAACTTTTAGGAGGGGAGTTTAAAGTGGTTGTAAACCCTTAATCTAGGCTTACCTGTAGGTCCAAGAAATATCTCCTAAACCGGTTTAGGAGATACGGTTTAGGAGATATTTACCTGAAGACAGCGGCGTGCAGGCACACTGGGCAAGCCGCAGATCGCGGCAATATGCCGTGTCGGATCCCGTGCGCATGCACGGGAGTGACGTCATCGCTGCTCCGGCGAATCACAGCGCCGGAGCAGCGAGACCCACCAAGAAGAGGGACGCTCGGAATTACAGGGGACAGCGGTGACTTCGCTGGCTCCTGTGTCAGGTAAGTGACACATAATGGACTACTATGTGATGCATAGTAGTCCATTATGCTTTACCTTTGCAGGGAATCAAAGAGGAAGTAAACTCATCACGGTTTACTTCCTCTTTAAGGAAAAAAACTTTTAGGAGCGGAGTTTAAGGAAAAAAAAAAAAACTTACATTTGAAAGGGAGGGACTGGGCGTGACTGTGAGCGGAGCCAAGCCGAGTACACTCGGATATGTATCTTGGCTGGGTCCACAGGCCCCCCTATTGGGCAGGGCCCATGGGTTTGAGCCCAGTCAAGCCCAATGGTAAGTCCGGCCCTGGTTACAACCCTTCAGTTTTTTGTTTTTTTTTTTCTACCATCTGTGTCCAATTGGGGAAATTTTCTTCTGGTTACACAGTCGAAACTGGAAACGAGGGGGAATCCCTCTAAAGTGTGGGAATCCTTGTCATCACCAGAACTAGTGTCCCCGTTGGAAGAATTCCCCTCTATCCCTGTTCTGGGGAAAACCTAAGACTTTTTTACTTTCATAATGGTAAATATAATGAATAGATAGGATAAATTTCCCTAACCAGAGTACAGAGGACAACAAAAACCTGACAGCTGTTCTAACCCCCTTTTCCTCGCTATCCAAAAACTAAAAAAAAAAAAATAATAAGTTATTCTTTAGTTATACTTCTAAGGTCAGCCCATATGCAATAGGCAGGGGACTATTTTATAGCATAAGGTGAGAAACAAAAATATTTACCTATAAAGAGGCTGCTGTTTACAGTGTGGCCCCATTCACACAGTTGTACCATCCATTCACCCATGCCGTGGGGGCGTCTACAACCTCAGGGGACGTATAGGTGTTCTGTGCAGGCAGCCTGTTCAAATTAATGAAATGCAGGCAGCTGCATCGACCTCCAAGGTCACCTCTGACTGCATCTGTGTGGGACTAATGCACAGATCAGGAAGCAGACAGATTGCTCTGATCCATGCATTATCAGTCCCACATGGATGTACAGTCAGAGATGAACCCGGAGATCCGTGTAGCCACTCACTTGTCGACTTCAATAGACTGCCTGCACGGAACACCTGTGCATCTCATGCTAGCGTAGACAGTACTCTGCGCCGGTGTATAGATCGGTAAACTTGTGTGCATGAGGCCTACATGTAGCTTTTTTTCCCCCCTTTCAGTTCCCAGTATTTTGCAGAGATATATTTTTTTTATTTTTAAAAATACTTAAAAAAAAAAAAACATCAACCAGAATAAAAATAGTCCCACATAAATCGCAGCAATAAAACAAACTGCAGACTAACAGACAGTTTTATTTCCTCCTTCCATAGGAAGTTGGGATAAACAAAGATTAGCATGGTTGTCTACTCGTGTGCCGGGAAACAGATTAATCTCATTCAAAAGATGGCTGCCCTCACTGGTCAGCCTTGTAAGAAACCATCTTTATAATTGAGAACAGTATCTCCTTATGAACCATAAGGTCAGTTATTTGGTCATCGACTGCATCATGTAAAAGATTTATCTTCTGGGCTTGGGGGAGATGCCGTTTGGTTGGGGTCTTGATCTGAAGCTTCTTCTCTTGTGCTGCTCTCAAGCACGAGCTCCAGGGCCTCTTCGCCTACAACACGATGAACTTTTTCCCCCTTGGCTGCTAAGATTTCTTCAATATTCCTTCAGTGCAATAATACCAAAAAACAACCCAAATCACAAAAAGCACTTTTTTTTTTTTACAATGGTGTTGTAAATGTAATCATGTACATTCAATTGTTATTTACAGATGTTGTTCCCTGTTTTTAACCACTTGCCGACCAGCGCACGACGATGTACGTCGACAGAATGGCACGGGCAGGCAAATGGGCGTACATTTACGTCCCTTTAAATTTGCCGCCCTGCCATCGGGAGCGCGCCGCCGGCGGCGCGCTCCCGCGCTGGTCGGGACCCCCGTGAGTCCGGTCGCGGGACCCGCGGACTCGATCGCCGCGGGCATCCCCGCGATCGTCTCACGGAGCGGCCGAATGGAGGAAATGCCGTGTAAACAACATTTCTCCATTCTGCCTAGCAACTAGTGACGCTGATCTCTGCTCCATGTGATTGGAGCAGAGATCAGTGTTCACTAAATGAAAGCCCAACCCCCCCACAGTTAGTAACACACCCCTAGGAACACTTAACCCCTACACTGCCACCCACTGGTTAACCCTTTCACTGCCAGTGTCATTTACACAGGAATCACTGCATTTATATAGCAGTGATTACTGTATAAATGACAATGGTCCCAAAAATGTCCGATTGGTCCCCCACAATGTCGCAGTCACAATAAAAATCGCTGATCGCCGCCATTACTAGTAAAAAAAAAAAATAATAAAAAATTATTAATAAAAATGCTATAAAACTATCCCTATTTTGTAAACGCTATAACTTTTGCGCAAACCAATCAATAATCGCTTATTGGGATTTTTTTTACCAAAAATATGTAGAAGAATACGTATCGGCCTAAACTGAGGGAAAAAAATGTTTTTTTATATATTTTTGGGGGATATTTATTATAACAAAAAGTAAAAAATAATGCGTTTTTTTCAAAATTAGCGCTCTATTTTTGTTTATAGCGCAAAAAATAAAAACCGCAGAGGTGATCAAAGAAAGCTCTATTTGTGGGAAAAAAAGGACGTCAATTTTGTTTGGGAGCCACGTCGCACGACCGCGCAATTGTCAGTTAAAGTGACGCAGTGCCAAATCGCAAAAAGTGGTCTGGTCTTTAACCAGCAAATTGGTCCGGTCTGAAAGTGGTTAATCATGGAATATGGGGTTTTACAGTGATCCTGTTGCAGAACGGGAAAAAAAAAAAAAAAAAAGAAGTAGAATCTGCAAAGGAACAGATTTTCTAGTTACCTGATCAGGCGAATGTTTGTAGAATGTTCTCTCTGCTGCAGCGCTACACCACTCAAAGAATCTTCACATTTCGGGGATTATCCAGTGCCGGTGTCCTATCATATATGGTCCCCCTATCGGATAGTGTCCACTTTGTACTGCGCACGCGCAGTACACAGCACACACAGGTTCCGAAAATAGCTGAGGATGAACGGCGCCTGCGCCGTTAGTCCAGGTTCTATCCCCACCATCCAAGTGGACATAGAGTAGGAATATAAAAGAGCTGAGCGCAGCGAGGCTGAGCCCGAAGCGTGGCGAGCGAAGCTCGCCCACAAGGGGCCCTCTAATTTTCACAACTCTATGTCCGCTTGGATGGTGGGGCTACCACCTCCACTCACGGCGCAGGCGATGTTCAGCTTCAGAGATTTTCCGAAGCTTCTTCTGCCCCGTACTACGCATGCGCAGTACGGGGCGGACACTGTATGATGGCAGGACACTATATGCCAGAACACCGCTTTTCCTGTTCCCTTCAGTTCCCCCCACGGCACACATTAGAAAAATAGGGTGTCGGCAGGTGGAACCACAGACAGTGGCAGGCATCTGAAAATCCAGGAAGTGTGTCGGATGTAAAGGTCATTTAGATGTTGTAGCTCTGCAGCAGAACAAAGATTCCATAAACAGGCACTGGACCACGTAGTATAAAGTCTCTTACTTTACTGGTGAAAAAAAAAAACACATTCAGGACATCTTTGAAAAGTTAGAACATGTATATAGGTTGGCATCAAATTCATGGGTCATCATATTAATACCTCTTTACAACATTCGCATTTGTTCTTAACCTGTTGTCCTTCAAAGGAAAATTGTGTTAACATTAGGGCACCCAGCCAAGTGCCACTGTTTGGGCATAGGAATTGGCCTCTCAGGTTTGCCTATTCCTTCTCAAACCTTCTTTTATAGAGAATCTGTAACTTTGCCTATTTTATTGTTAGAATATCTCCTCACCGGTATGTTGGGAAAGTGAATACATCCCCTTCCTCCCAGGATGCTGAGTAGGGGTGTAACAGATCAAAAAACTCACGGATCGGATCGTTCCTCGGATCAGAGTCACAGATCGAATCATTTTTCGGATCAGCAAATAATAATTGAATTTGCAAAAACCTGTGAAAATGCCACCACCATATAGTCCCCACTGCAATATACATCTCCCCCACTGTAATATCCACATCCTGTCCCCCCAATGTAATATTGGCTGAGCATGGATGGGTATGACTGGGTATTGGCAGGGTAAGTATTGCCAGGATATTGCAGATTATTGGCAGGGCATTGCTGGGTATTGCAGAGTATTGGCAGGGTATGTATTGCAGGGTATGTATTGCAGAGTATTGGCAGGGTAAGTATTGCAGAGTATTGGCAGGGTAAGTATTGCAGAGTATTGGCAGGGTAAGTATTGCAGAGTATTGGCTGGGTAAGTTTTGCAGAGTATTGGCAGGGTAAGTTTTGCAGAGTATTGGCAGGGTAAGTTTTGCAGAGTATTGGCAGGGTAAGCATTGCAGAGTATTGGCAGGGTAAGCATTGCAGAGTATTGGCAGGGTAAGCATTGCAGAGTGTTGGCAGGGTATTGCTGGGATGGCTGTGGCTGCCATCCGATTTCTCCCTTCCACTGTACAGATCAGTACAGAGAGGGGAGAGAGGAACCGGCGTCATCATTTGACGGAGCGATCACATTGAAAACGCCGACGGGTGTACCAAGATTGCAGCCACTCCGGAACTAGGCCGAAGCCGCGGAGCACTCACGGATCGCAGCGTGTGCCGTTCCTAGTGGGGTGACCAGTTCGGATCGCGGATCGGTGTCGATCCGTTGCTCCCCTAATGCTGAGCACTGCATCCTGGGCGAAAGGGGATGTAGTCACTTTCCCAACATACCGGTGAGGAGATATTCTAACAATAAAATAGGCAAAGTTACAGATTCTCTATAAAAGAAGGTTTCAGAAGGAATAGGCAAACCTATCAATAGTTGTAATGGCATGCTGGGATTTCTAGTCGCTGTGTACCTGGCAAGGGGGCTGGTTGCCCATATTGGCTGTAAGCAATTTTAAAACTTAAAGTGATTGTAAAGTCTCTGTTATTTAAAAATATATATATATGTTATACTTATCTGCTCTGTGCAGTGGATTTGCACAGAGTAGCCTGGATCCTCCTCCTCTTGGGTCCCTCTTTGCAACTCCTGGCTAATCCCTCCTGTCGAGTGCCCCCAGAACAAGCAACCCAAGCCGAATCACAGCTCCCTGTGTTCATTTCGACACGGAGCTACAGGGCAGGCCCTGCCCCCCCCTCTCCTAATTGACTGACTTTGATTGACAGCCACGGGAGCCAATGGCGTGGCTGCGGTGTCTCAGCCAATCAGGAGGAGAGTCCCAGAGGGCTAAAACACTCGTGGAGATCACTGGAGAGAGCGATGGGGATCAGGTAAGTATTAGTGGGGCTGCTGCACACAGAAGGTTTTTTTTATCCTAATGGATAGAATGCATGAAGATAAAAAAAAAACCTTCTGCCTTTACAACTTCTTAAAGTAGAAATAGCAGCACTTTGGCTATTTACCTTTTCCCCTCCAGGTCGGAGAACCAGCCCAAGTTGTCAGCGATGATGTGGTGGTTCTTGCAGCCGGGGCATTTCACGATCACCACTCCATTGTGATACGCCAACTTTGAGATTTTCTTCATGGACCTTGTTGAGCAAACCTGAAAAGAGCAGAGCAAAAAAACAAGGTCAAGTCACCATTTCTGGTAAATGATATCATTATCCCTGCCATGTAAATATATAAACTGCTGCCGGTACATTATCTTCATCCGATCTTCTGGTTTTGGAATCAAGTTTAACGTTTCCAGCAAGGTGTAATGTGTTGGGCCCGCATTAGCACTGAGGGTGGAATCTGCCTCCACATGTGACTGGGGAGAGGCACCTACATTAGACCCAAACAGTTAATGTGGACAAACATATTACAAATATATCATATTTATTGGCATATAACACGCACTTTTTTCCCCTTAAAATCAGAGGAAAATCGCGGGTGCGTGTTATACGCCGATCCTCCGCGATTTTTGCGCATTATTTGAGCCTTTGGGCGGCTTTCAGCCGCCTTCGGCCCTTCTCGGCGGGTTTCGCCCACCTTCGGCCCTTCTCGGCGGGCGAAAACCGCGAGAAGGGCCGAAGGCGGGCGAAAACTACCGGGCTCCCCCGGACATCTCGGCGGCGCCATTTTTAAAAAATAAAAATCTGAAATGAACACTGACAAGGGGACAGTGATGAAACTGATCAAATCACCTGTGCAAAATAATGGCAAGCCTGAAAACATGACCTGTTGGGGCGCCTTGAGGACTGGAGTTGAGAAACACTGGTGTAGAGCAGACACGGACACAGTCCCACTCTTCTCTATGGGGAGATCAGGTGAAAACTGACTGCTCCGTTTTTTCATCCGATCTGATAGAGGGATGGAAAACAGGACCACCACCCGCCTGGATGTTGCGGATAGGATTGGATGGCGGCGAAAGTCAGCGGACATGTCACCGCTGACATCCGCCGCTTCGTAGGGGGGTGAATGGAGGGTCCGATCAGGACTGCCTGAAAAAAACGATAGGCGGCCCTGATCGCACAGCCCCGAGTGAAGGGCTCTCAAGTGTAAAAATCTTGCTTTGGCTCTGAACACATCAGTGCATTGGGGATCTTTTATGCTGCTGTGTGCGGAGAGGTGCGGCGGGGGTGCTATACCCATGGTCAGTTTTGTACCCTTTAGACCCCTTTCACACTGGGGCGTTTTTCAGGTGCTTTAGCGTTAAAAAAAAAAAAAGCGCTTGAAAGAAGCCTCATCTGCAATCCCAAGTGCTTTAAGTGCCCTTTCACAATGTCAGTGCCCGAAAAACGCTCATAAAGCGCCGCTTAACCACTTAAGCCCCGGACCATTTTGCTGGCCAAAGACCAGACCACTTTTTGCGATTCGGCACTGCGTCGCTTTTAACTGACAATTGCGCGGCCGTGCGACGTGGCTCCCAAACAAAATTGACGTCCTTTTTTTCCTACAAATAGAGATTTCTTTTGGTGGTATTTGATCACCCCTGCGGTTTTTATTTTTTGTGCAACAAAAATAGATCGAAAATTTTGAAGAAAAAAAAAAACATATTTTACTTTTTGTTATAATAAATATCCCCCAAAAATATATAAAAAAACATTTTTTTTACCATAGTTTAGGCTGATACGTATTCTTCTACATATTTTTGGTTAAAAAAAAAAAAAAAAAAAAAAAAAAATCGCATTTTTGATTGGTTTGCGCAAAAGTTATAGCGTTTACAAAATAGGGGATAGTTTTATGGCATTTTTATTAATAATTATTTTTTTTTTTTTACTAGTAATGGCGGCGATCAGCGATTTTTATTGTGACTGCGACATTATGGCGGACACATCGAACATTTTTGGGACCATTGTCATTTATACAGCAATCAGTGCTATATAAATGCAGTGATTCCTGTGTAAATGACACTGGCAGTGAAGGGGTTAACCAGGGGGTGGCAGTGTAGGGGTTAAGTGTTCCTAGGGGTGTGTTACTAACTGTGGGGGGGTTGGGCTTTCATTTAGTGAACAATGATCTCTGCTCCAATCACATGGAGCAGAGATCAGCGTCACTTGTTGCTAGGCAGAACGGGGAGATGCCGTTTACAACGGCTTCTCCTCGTTCAGCCGCCCCGTGAGACGATCACAGGTATGTCCGTGGCGATCGAGTCCGCGGGAGCCGCGACCGGACTCACGGGGGTCCTGACTAGCACGCGAGCGCGCCCTCGCGATGGCAGGGCGGCATTAAAGATTGGACGTACCTGTACGCCAATATGCCTGCCCGTGCCATTCTGCCGACATACGTTGGCGTGAGCTGGTCGGGAAGTGGTTAAACTAGCGGCGCTTTACCAGCGTTTTTCAAGCGCTATTGCGGAGCTTTTAACCCCGGCTAGTGGCCAAATAAAGGGTTAAAAGAGTCCACAAAACGCTGCTGCCAAAAGCGCTTTTCAGGCGTTTTGCAGGCGCTTCCCATTGATTTCAATGGGAAGGGGCGTTTTAGGAGCGTTGTATTCACCGCTCCAAAAGCGCCGCAAAGAAGCTGCCTGCAGGACTTTTTTTTTGCCGCCCTGCCAGCGCAGCGCCTCAGTGTGAAAGCACTCGGGGCTTTCACATTGGGATTGCAGTTGCGGCTTCTTTCAGGCACTTTACAGGCGCTTTTTTTTAAAGCTAAAGCACCTGAAAAATGCCCCAGTGTGAAAGGGGTCTTATGCAGAATGAAAGGACAAGGAGACGAGTATCCGATCCCGAGCACCACAGCGAGTACACAACCGTTCTACTGAGGTGACTTGGGAGTCCCGCACGCCCCCTCCCAGGACGTGGATTGCTATACGTGTCCCTGCTGGGGGGGGGGGGGGGGGGTCTTCATCTTCTCTATTGACCCCGATGAACATTCTTAACTGGAGAGAACGTGGAGGGACATTTCAAATGCTACAGTTGTCACCATGACAGGAAGCAAGGAGAATTTTCCAACAGGGGACACTCATTTTTTGTAACAACTGCAGGAGATTTACTCTCAGTTCCTGTTGTGCCTCCAGAATAGGAAGTTGAGAGAAATCTCACCATTGGGGACGGTGCAGACATTGCATCTTGTCAGTCCCTCTATAACCCACTAGAGGCGCCCTCACAAGTATTATTACAAGGCAAAAGAAGCCATGGTCGTGTGAGGAGAAGTAAGGTAGAATGGTAAAACGAATGAACGAGCCGTCTCCTCACCCGGCATGTGTAAATGAGCTGGTAATGGCTGGCCGGGGCTCCGCCAATACTTGTGTCGCTGTACCGCTGGGCAGAGGTGTGGAGTGAGGCGTTCCCAGGTACATACAGGGCTGTCCGGGTGTGTGTAGCCCCCGAGCTGGGAGTGTGACCCGCCCTGAACCCGCGCGGTCCCCTCCTGCGGGAGAGGAGCCGAAAACAGCGTGCAGCCAGCATGGTTCTGCAGTCTAGCGGTGTTCCGTCAGGATCGGTAACGGAAGTGACGTTCCTTCGCCGCCATCTTGCTACACCTCACACTAACGATATACAGAGAAGGGGGCAAGCGGACATCTTGTTACACCCACCGGAGTTTTGCACTTCACAGTTATTTTTAACAGGAAACAGGGCGTATATGGTGAAATACAGTATTTGGAAGTCCATTTAAAGTGGCTGTATAGTCAAATTTGGGACTTTTACCTACAGGCAAGCCTTATTATTAAAAAAAATATCTCCTAAACCTGTACGGTTTAGTAGATATTCCCCTCGCAATGCGCCGCTGACTGCAGTGGCGCATGCGCACAGGGGATTCTCGGCTGAGAGTCCGACCCTGCCGGGAAGAAATCTCCTGCGCTCATGACTCACAGCGCCGGAGCCGCGATACCCAGAATAAACGCAGAAGGAGCATGTCAGCTCCCTCGGTGTGGATCGGGCCAGATGTCGGGGCCTCGTTCTAAGGTAAGTATTTCATAATGAGCTAGTATGCGGTGCATACTAGATCATTATGCTTTTTCCTTTGCAGGTGAGCAAAAAATAAATAAAAAATTCAGTGGGTATACAACCGCTTTAACTGTTTACATGTTGAATTATAAAAGCAGAGGTGTTCTGTCACATTAGCAAACCTGTGAGATTAGCAGGTTTTCCGTTGCTTTTAAAATTCAACATCTAAACAGTCAGTCGGATTTCTAAATACTGTATTTCACCATATAAGCTCAGTTTCCTGTTAAAAATAACCGTGGAATGCAAAACTTCGGTGGGTGTAACAAGATGTCCGCTTGCCCCCTTCTCTGTGTATCTTTTACTGTGTACTGCGCATGAACGGCGCCTGCTCCGTGAGTCCAGGTTCTAGCCCCTCCATCCAAGTGGACATAGAGTTGGAATAAAAAGAGCCGAGCACAGCGAGGCCGAGCCCGGAGAGCAGCGAGCCCGCGAGGGGCCCTCTAATTTTGCCAGCCCTATGTCCGCTTGGATGGTGGGGCTGCCACCTCGACTCACTGCCAGGCGCCGTTCATATTCTGAGATTTTTCGAAGCTTCTTCTGCTCCATACTGCGCAAGCGCTGCGCATGCGCAGTACGGGACAGACAGTATCCGATCGCAGGGCACTATATGCCAGAACACCGGAACCGGAAGTGATGTGACGCACTACGTCTCTTCAGGTTTGAAAAGGACCGGCTCAGGCACACACCATTGGGGATGTTTTGCCATTTGTATGCCTTTCTTATTGTGGTTTTTTTTTTTCTAGGTTGACAAACCTGTGAAAAGAAAATGTGGAAATTGTAGATCCAAGCTTCCTGATAGCTGTAGGAAACTGTTATGTGAGACATGTATTTATTCAGTGGCTGGTGCCGAGTCTGCTTCTAACCTAAAGGAATTTATGTTTTCCAGGTTAGCTGGGGTGGGGCCTTCCACGTCTGTAGCAATGACAGTACCCCAGGTTCCTTCGGTTTTGTTGAGATCGTTATCCCCTTTGGTGTTAGAGACCGTTAGTTCCTGGCCCAGAAGAGGGGGAGAACGCAGATTCTTCATCTGATGAGGAATCCGTGTTAGGGGTTAAGGAAACTGTTAATACAGCTGGATACTAGGGGTGCAACGGATCGGTACCAATCCACAATCCGAACGGGTCACCCCACTCGGATCGGCACTCCGCGGTCTTGGCCTTAGGAAAGGTCGCGGCTTCGGCCTAGTTCCAGAGCAGCGGCCATCTTGGTACACCCATCGGCATTTACAATGTGATCGCTCCGAGACGGAGCGATCACCTGTAAACAAACCGGCGTCATGATGACGCCGGTTTCTCTCCCCTTTCTGTACTGATATGTACAGTGGAGGGGAGAAATAGGATGGCAGCCACAGCCATCCCAGCAATACCCTGCCAATATTCTGCAATACATACCCTGCCAATACTCTGCAATACATACCCTTCCAATACTCTGCAATACATACCCTGCCAATACTCTGCAATACATACCCTGCCAATACTCTGCACTAAATACCCTGCCAATACTCTGCAATACTTACCCTGCCAATACCCTTCCTGCCAATATTCTGCAATACCCTGCCAATACCCAGCCATGCTCAGCCAATATTACATTGGGGGAGATGACGTGGATATTACAGTGGGGGAGATGTATACTGCAGTGGGGACTATATGGTGGTGGCATTTTCATAGGTTTTTGCAAATTCAATTATTATTTGCTGATCCAAAAAATTATCTGATCCGTGACTCTGATCCAAGGAACGATCCGATCCGTGAGTTTTTTGATCCGTTGCACCCCTACTAGATACCCATTTCCAGTCGAAGATATTGAAGAACTGTTGAAAGCAGTTTTGACTTCTGAACAAATTGAGCTGCCACAGAAATCTCAATCGGTTCAGGATAGAATGTATAGGGGTCTTCAGGGGCTTAAGCCCATGTGTTTTCTGGTACACCAGTCACTTAATATATATGGTCCTGTCAGAATGGAAAGAGCCTGAGAAAAGGTTGTTCCAGTCCAGAGGACATAAGAGGAGATTTCCCTTTCAGTCTGACATTGAGGAGATGTTCTTCAAGTGTCCCAGACTGGATGCTCCTGTGTCTCAAGTGTCTAAAAGATCTGATCTTTCATTTGAAGATTCTGGGGTGCTTAAGGATCAGATGGATAGGAAAGCTGACGCTTTGCACTATAAGGCCTGGGAGGCTTCAGCCTTCTCTCTGGGGCCAGCCCTGGCATCCACCCGCTTGGCTAGAAATCTAGATGTTTGGGTCCAGAGGCTAGGTGACCTGCTCTCATCCGACACGCCTGTAGAAGAGATCAAATAATCTCTCCCCCTGATTGCCAAATCAGTGGCTTTCTTGCCAGACTTGGTTAGATCCGTGGCCAAAACCGCAGCCTTGATCAAATGCTCTAGATGGGCAATCTGGTTAAAATCCTGGGACAGGGATCTGACCCCTTTGAAGGCAAACTATTATTTGGTTCGGCTTTAGAGGAAGTATTAGCTCGGTCCTCGGAAAAGTGTAAATGCTTCACATCTTCAAAGGTTAAACCTCAAAGTAAGAGGCCCTTTTATAGTTTTCGGGGGGAAAAGTTAACTTCAAACCTGGGGGTCAGCAGGCAAAGAAAAAGTGGTCATTTAGCAAAGACAAATCTGAAGGGTCTCTCTTTGCTCCTTCAACTCAGGCAAAAAGCTCTCAGTGATGCCAGGTCAGGGGTAGGAGAAAGACTGAGTTTTTTCAGTGAGGAATGGACAAAGGTAAAAGAAAATCCTTTTGTTCTCAAGGTAATAAGAGAGGGTTTCAATTTGGTGTTCAATCTCCCTCCTCCCCAGAGGTTTACGTTTAGCATATCCCACTATATACATGTATTGAGTTTTAGTATTCCCCTGTATTTTTGAAATGTATATATTCCATGGATATATCATTAATATATTAGTATAAGATTGATGTATATGACATAGGTGCCCCTGGATGACGCAATTTTGTTGTGAAACGCGTAGGGCTGAGCGATACGCTAAACGTCACCTCGTGTTTGTAACGGTTCCAGGAGAACGGGTCTGTCTGTGTGCGTCCGGCCGGCGCAAAGGACTCAAGGCTTTCTGATCTTTTATACACTGTAAGTGCAATTTTACTTTTTTTATATCTGGTAATAAAGGGTTTTACACTATTTGGAGTTCTATCTTTCTTTTATAGCTTTGATGTCTCCACCCCGAGTCCTTTTGGATCTATAAGAAAGACCCCTGGGAGTATTTACTTTACAACCCTTATTTGGAGTGGTGATGCCGGGAGAACACCATGGACCCCCCCAGGCTGGAAGACGTGCTCATATCTAAAGGCCTTCTGTGACCCTCTGTAGTGGGGGGTCATGCCCTTCTGGTAAGCGGCAAATTTAATTGTGTTTCAGTGGTGGCTCAAGCACTATTGCAATGGAGCCAGCAATGGATCTTTTTTGATTCTTTATGTTTTATTTGTGGAGGACTTCTGTTCACAGTTTTCTATAAAAAAAAGTAGTCTGCTGTGATTTATACACTTGGACTCACTGTTCATACACTGGGTGTGTGTTTTGTGTAGAGTTTTTTTAGTGCCTATGTTATTTTAGACATATGTTATGTGACTCTATACCACAAGGAATGAGTGATTTGCATTTATAATCCATATATATATACATTTTGTTATTTATGACACAAGTATACACTAATTTATGTGTAGAGGATATTAACTGTTCACGATTTCTCAATTGTTGCACAATTTGATGTTTATATAAGTTAGCGCGGCTTAGTATATTTTTCATGTATATGACATAGTTTTGCTAATATTTTCAACCACTAGATGACGCCAACAATGCACAGCTATACTTTTTTTTACAATTTTTACCTTTACTCTGTGTTTTTTAATGTTTCTAATGCCGCGTACACACGACCGGACTTAGGTCCGACAGACTTTCGACGGAGTTCTGACGGAGTTCTGACGGACTTGGCCACACACAATCACACCAAAGTCCGAAGGATTCGAATGTGATGACGTACGACCGGACTAGAATAAGGAAGTTCATAGCCAGTAGCCAATAGCTGCCCTCGCATTGGTTTTTGTCCGTCGGACCAGCATACACACAAGCGGATTTCTCGGTAGGAACTGGGTCCGGCGGAGTTCTTTCGGAAAAATTTGAAGCATGTTCCATTTCTAAAGTCTGTCGGATTTTTGAAAATCAAAAGTCCACTGCAGCCCACACACGATCGAATGGTCTGCCGGAATCGTTCCGTCGGACCTTTGATGTCGAAAAGTCCGGTCGTGTGTACGCGGCATTAGTTTGATTCCAACCAGCCACCTCTATGACATCTAAATTGGCCGATGTTTTTTTTTTTCATTTCACATTTCTGGTGCTTGGCATATGGAGCGTTTATGTCTACGGATCTTTCTTATTAGGAACCTTTACTTTGGGTCTTGTTTCCTATATGCGTACATGGCCGGTATTCTATCAGAAAGCTCCTACCCATCAGAAAGTACAACCAAAGTGACATTCTATAGCAGCTGTCTTGGTACACTCTGCACTCGTCCACACTAAGCCTACAGTCAGAAGGCGGAAAGCAGACATCTTTTTAAACTCACCGAAGTCTTACATTTCACACTTATTTTTACTAGTAAACTGAGCGGTAGACTGTCACGTGTCCCAGATGACTGTGCGGCGTATCATGGTGCCCTGCGCCACTCGCGCATGCGCAGTGGGTACCCAGCTGTGAAGGCACAGCCGGGTGCCCACAGTATGAATGACGGCACCGCGAGCGGAGCGGGGAACGAGGGGGGGATTCATTCCCCCGCATCGCTGGACCCTGGGACAGGTAAGTATCTGATTTATTAAAAGTCAGCAGCTGCTGACTTTTAATTTTTTTTTTTAGTAGGCGTCCCACTTTAAGCTGCAACACATTTTAATTCATAGGTTTACATAGGCCTTCAACAGAAAGTTTAGTCTGCAGAGGGCACCTGAGCACTCACAAGTTTGATTTCACAGGACAAAAGTAGTATGCTAGATTGTAAGCTCTAACAATCAGGGCTCTCTGATTCCCCCCCTGTATTGAATTGTATTGTAACTGTACTGTCTGCCCTAATGTTGTAAAGCGCTGCACAAACTGTCAGCGCCATATAAATCCTGTATAATAATATTGGGTTATTGCTCATTCATGAGAATCATTCATAAGTATCTCTCCCCTCAACTGTTATTCTGCTGCAGCTGGAGGATATAAAGGAAGGGAACATATCATGTGATTAGCCATTTATCATTTACCTAAAAAAAAAAAAAAAAAAAAAAAAAAAACTTCTAATGTAAAATGAATTCATCCGGCATTTTATGCAAATTACAATTAAACCACGCCAACAATGACTGCATCAATGAGTGAGTTTAATAGTTTTTTTTCTTTTTTAAAAAAAATAAGTCTATAAAAATATGAACAAATTTTTCCATGACATTACAAACATTTTTAGGCTGAAAGAGTCAGCTTACATCACAAGTAATATTTCGGTTTTTGGGTGAACATTGGCTCCACCTTCCTCTTAAAGCAAAACAAGAGGGCCCGTTCACATCGGAATGCAATGTGGGAAAGGCGCACGACGCATGTGAACGCGCTACCCTTGCAAGACGCACGCAGGCGCCAATTAATTGTTAAAAGAAGTCCAGTCTAAGCTCGTTTGAAAAAGTATGAATAGGAGAAACTTCTCTTTTAATGGCATCCCAAATGCATCTTGCAGGCACTGCAGGTTTTGCGGCCACTATAGTACCATGCAGTTTGGTGGGGTACAATCTGAAAAAGTAGTGCTTGCACGTTCCAGTATGATTGGCAGCCCATGTGCATTCTAGTGTGAACTGGCCCTAAATGTAAAAAATACAAACGTGTGAACAGGCAGGCTTTTTTTTTTCTTGCAGAGAGACATGCAAAGGGGGTTATTTACCAAAGGCAAATCCACTTTGCACGACAAGTGCAAACTACAAGTGCAAACTTGATATTGCACTGAAAGTGCACTTGGAAGTGCAGTCGCTGTAAGTCTGAGGGGTAGATCTGAAATGAGGGGAAGCTCTGCTGATTTTATCATCCAATCATGTGCAAGCCAAAATGCTGTTTTTTATTTTCCTTGCATTTCCCCCTCCGATCTACAGCGACTGCACTTCAAGTTCACTTTCAAGTGCACTTTGCACTTGTAGTTTGCACTTGTAGTGCAAAGTGGATTTGCCTTTAGTAAATAACACCCCCCCCCCCCACCCCTGTCTCTTCTGCAATAAAGTACACTTACCTGCCTATCCGAAAATCCTTTACAGAATGCAGGCACAGCTCAGTGTACATT
The DNA here is from genome assembly GCF_037356315.1 of Lithobates pipiens. Lineage (NCBI taxonomy): Eukaryota > Metazoa > Chordata > Amphibia > Anura > Ranidae > Lithobates > Lithobates pipiens. Next base: position 3,901,319 of record NW_027507696.1, on the reverse strand, counting down.
TCGGCACACTTCTATTGCGCAGAAGTGATGCCACCCTATGTTGGCCTGTCAAAACGAATGAAGTTCTGCACCCAGGTGAACCCAGGGAAAAGATGTTGGAGAGGGAGCTTGCAAGCATTGGACCATAGAAACTAAGGTAAGTATTTGTATCTTTAGTTCCACTTTAAGGATTTGAGTTCCCAGCTCCACCCTCTCAAACCACTGAATTTCCCTTCTGCTGTAGGCTCTATAATGTTGAGCAATACATGCAAAATCCAACAGCGAGAGCAAAACCTTTTAAATTAAAATAGCTGCTAATAGTAAGCGGAGTTGGGAAGTCAGCAGCATTCTCATTGCCATCCCTTACCCCTTGTACACACGGTCGGACATTCTGACAACCAAATCCGTCGGATTTTGTCCGAAACTGTTGCATACACACGGTCGGACAAAGTTGTCGGAAAATCCGATCGTTCAGAACGTGATGACGTTATTTAGTTACGATGGGACTACGTTCAGGCTAGTAGCCAATAGCTTTGGTCTAGGAATTTGATCTGAGCATGCGTGGCACTTTGTCCAATCGGAATTCTCTACACATGATCGGACAAAGTCCAATCAGATCATGTTGTCGGAAAATTTTATAGCCCAGCTGGAAAACTTGGTCCGTCGGATGCTCCGACGGAAACAGTTCCGATGGAGCCCACACAGAGTCGGATTATCCGACAACACGGTCCTATCGGACATTGTCCATTGGAATGTCCGAACGTGTGTACAAGAGCTTAGAGCTGCAAGAAACCAATGACTGGTTCAAAGGCACAGTAAAAGATACTCTTACCCCTTGTACACACGGTCGGACATTCCGACGGAAAATGTCCGATCGGACCGTGTTGTCGGATAATTCGACCGTGTGTGGGCTCCATCGGACTGTTTCCGTCGGAATATCCGACCGACAAAGTTTTAGAGCTGGGCTATAAAAGTTTCCGACAACATGATCCGATCGGACTTTGTCCGATCGTTTGTAGAGAATTCCGATCGGACAAAGTGCCACGCATGCTCAGATCAAATTCCTACACCAAAGCTATTGGCTACTAGCCTGAATGTAGTCCCATCCTAACGAAATAACGTCATCACGTTCTGAACGATTGGCTTTTCCAACAACTTTGTCCGACCGTGTGTATGCAACACCAGTTTCGGACAAAATCCGACGCATTTGGTTGTCGGAATGTCCGACCCGTGTGTACAAGGGCTTAAACCTGTTTTACATGGGGCAGAATCTGCTTGGCTTAGCTCAGGGGATCTGTTCGCTGATTTATGCAGAGCGGACAGATAGAGCCCATTCTGCTGTATGGGCAGTCCGGTGTAAACAAATCAACTGTCTGTTTACACGTGACTGCCCTCTGAGCCGATCCACCTAGAATGAGGGGGAACGGATCTCCTTCCGTATTTTTTTTTTTTTTTTTTAGTGGACGGAATCTGATTTGTAGGTAGGCGGAAGTAAATGAGCACAAGTCCGTTTACACCCACTGGTCCATAAGGGTACATGGACCATCTTATCAGGTCCACCCGAAAAACTGAAAGGTGGACCTGATTGGATCGCTCATGTGAAAGGGGCCTCTAATATAATTATTATTATTATACAGGTTTTATATAGCGCCAACAGTTTGCTCAGCGCTTTACAACATGAGGGCAGACATTACAGTTACATTACAATTTGGTACAAGAGGAATCAGAGGGCCCTGCTCGTTAGAGCTTACAATCTAAAAAGGAAGGGGCAATTGATACAAAAGCTAATAGCTGTGGGGAGGGGGATGAGCTGATGGAGGAAGTAAAACAGTGTTAGTTAGAAGCAGGATAGGCTTCTTTGAAGAGAAGGGTTTTCAGGGATCGTCTAAAGATGGATAGATTAGGGGGACAGTCGGACAGATTGGGGTAGGGAGTTCCAAAGGATGGGAGAAGCTCTGTATATAATCTACACACTTACACTACCTAATGATCCTAAAATCGATTTTTCAATAAATTATTTCTTCTTGTGTTTTTCTGCCTCCTTGTAACATCCTCCATGAGCTCCTACACCTCTCTTTTTTTTCCCCCGCTCATTTGTTTGTTTGGAGCGAGCAGTGCGCCTTAGTTGCAGTCACGTGCGCCGCTCTATGAACACGACAAATCCCATTGTCTCTAATCCATCTAATGAGAGCGCAAGAGAGGGTTGGCTAGGTTTCTAAATACAGTGGGACCATAGAGATCGAAATGGGACCACAGCAAAGAAACAAAAAAAAAAAAAAGGACTCCAAGGATTTGGAGGTGGATTAGAGCAACAACAGGTACTTTTTTGAGTTGAACAGACTCTTTAAGAAAAATTCATAACACTGTTTAACCACTTTCATCCCCGGACCATTTTGCTGGCTTAAGACCAGATCACTTTTTGCGATTCGGCACTGCGTCGCTTTAACTGACAATTGCGCGGTCGTGCAACGTGGTTTCCAAACAAAATTGACGTCTTTTTTTCCCACAAATAGAGCTTTCTTTTGGTGGTATTTGATCACCCCTGCGGTCTTTATTTTTTGCGCTATAAACAAAAATAGAGCGACAATTTTGAAAAAAAAAACGCATTATTTTTTACTTTTTGTTATAATAAATATCCCCCAAAAATATATAAAAAAACATTTTCTTCCCTCAGTTTAGGCCGATACGTATTCTTCTACATATTTTTGGTAAAAAAAAAAATCGCAATAAGCGATTATTGATTGGTTTGCGTAAAAGTTATAGCGTTTACAATATAGAGGATAGTTTTATGGCATTTTTATTAATGATTTTTTTTTTTTACTAGTAATGGTGGCGATCAGCGATTTTTATTGTGACTGCGACATTTTGGCGGACACATCGGACATTTTTGACACATTTTTGGGACCATTGTCATTTATACAGCAATCACTGCTATACAAATGCAGTGATTCCTGTGTAAATGACACTGGCAGTGAAGGGGTTAACCAGTGGGTGGCAGTGTAAGGGTTAAGTGTTCCTAGGGGGGTGTTACTAACTGTGGGGGGCTGAGCTTTCTTTTAGTGAACACTGATCTCTGCTCCAATCACATGGAGCAGAGATCAGCGTCACTTGTTGCTAGGCAGAACTGGGAGATGCTGTTTACAACGGCATCTCCTAGTTCAGCCGCCCTGTGAGACGATCGCGGGTATGCCCGCGGCGATCGAGTCTGCGGGACCCACGATCGGATTTACAGGGGTCCCTGACCGGCACATTTTTTTTTTTTAACAAAAGCTGACCGGCACATTTAAAGGGACGTACAGGTACGCCCATTTGCCTGCCCGTGCCATTCTGCCAACGTACATCGGCGTGCGCCGGTCGGGAAGTGGTTAATCTGTACCCTTCAAAACACGTCTGTATTGTGCTATATTATCTTTTTATTACCACACTGGTTATAAATGAAAATGCAAACAAGTGAAATTGCCTTTCATCTACTCTGCACATTGAGTAATAGTTTATCTTATTTTATGACCGGCTCAGTTACCCACACTGATTCCGCAGCTGACATTTGAACTTATTATACTGATTTGTTTCTAAAGTTTAATGCAGTCTAGGTATTATAGACATCCAGTACATTTTAGCCTTCTGCTTTTTTGGTGGGCCATTGTCCAATTTCTAGGCACGTTTTAGCATGTGCTGTTAAATTGCACCTTTGCTGTGTGCATTTTTAGAATGCACTGATGTGTGTGTTTTAGGCAACAAATATTTAGGGCCTAATACATGTAGCGCCGGCTCCTGAAGAGCAGGCGCTATGTGTTTTTCAAATTTAAGGTTACACCTGAACTACAGTTTGGTTTGGGTACAATTGTCTAAATTTGGACTTCAGCATCAGTCTGACTGGACTATGAGATGTTCAGCCTGACCACAGGGGGCACTGTCTCTTCTGGCAGGCAGGGAACTATGGTCTTGGTTGGGTGCTTAAGTTACTCTCTCTCAGAGCCCGCCCAGTGGGAGTGGCGCTCTTGCTGTGCTTTCTGGGAGAGGGTATTTAAGATGTGGATGTCACGTGGTTCGGGGTTTCCGGGCCAGAAGGATGTACTGACTTCATGGTCCTGGTCCCCCTGACCAGCCCCCAGGAAGGCTATGGCCTGGGGTGCGGATCCACCCGATCTTGTTGTCTCGGGGATGGCTAGCCCGAGGCAAAGAAACGAAAGGAGAATTCTGAGGTGTTTGGGTGCCGTCTCCGGTTTGGGAGAGACCCAGTGACTTCATAGCATTCCAGGGGAGGACTGTTCAGAAGACCTTTCTTGGTTTCTTAGTAAGAGCCTGGAAGGGCTGAAGTACCCAAGAGAATCCAGTCTCATGGATATCGCCAAGCTGGCTGAAAGATCCAGGTATCACAGGAGTGTTCTACAAGTTTAGTTTTCCTACGTGTTCTACAACAACGTCTGTGGCAGAGACTTGTTCCTGAGTAAGCACCTTGTTGGCTGCTAGGCCTTGTGAGAGAGGGACTGTCCAACTTGAGTGAACATCCAGTTGTGAATGGCTATTCTCTGGATGCAGTCAAAGTGAGCAAGTTCTTCAACAATGACTTTGGCACTAAGAGTACCTGAACTTCCTTCCCAACCCTCTGATCCCATTTTATGAGTCTGTTCATTGTCTACGTTTTTTTGCAAAAAAAAAAAATCAATTTGAGTGGATCTATCGTCAATCTCTCAAGTTGCTGGGCCATTTACCACGGGACATCCCTAGACGTGAAGTGAGGAGAAAGAAGATAACACAGTGGTGTAGTGGTTAGCACTTTCACCTAGCAGCAATAGGGTCGCTGGTTCAAATCCCAACCACGACACTACCTGTCTGGAGTTTGCATGTTCTCCCTGTGCCTGCGTGGGTTTCCTCCGGGTACTCCGGTTTCCTCCCACAATCCAAAGACATGCAGGTAGGTTAATTAGACCCTGTCCAAAAAATTGCCCATAATATGTGTATGTGTATGTCAATGTTGTAAGTGTGTCAGGACTCTACAGGTTAAAGGACCACATAAATAGCTGCAGATGGACACCGGTGGCAAGAAAAGCGCCCTGAGGCGATTCAGTTCGTATAGGTAGCGCTATACAAAATCATTCATTCATTCATTCATTCATTCAATCCAGCAGCTCCTTCGGGGGTTAGTGCTACATACATTTGAAAGATCTTTGAAAGGAAAACATTGAAAAATAATCAGCCAACACCATTAAACTTAATGGTTTAAAATACAACACTTTGCATGACTGTGGTTTTGCCTCTTACTTTCAGATCTCCGATGGGAAAAATTCAGATGAGAAAAATTCATGTCAGATGTTGCAGGTGATGTGAACTGACCACATAAAAAAATAAAGTATACCTATACACTTTTTTTTTTAATTTAGAGAGAGAAGTGAAGGTTTTGAAGCCCTGTCAGGTTCTGTCTGCATCCAATTGGAGAGGTTTCCCTTAAAGTGGTTGTAAACCCTTACAAACCACTTTGACCTACAGGTAAGCCTAGATTAAGGCTTACCTGTAGGTCCAAGAAATATCTCCTACACGGTTTAGGAGATATTTGCCAAAAGACAGGCACCGCTGTCTAAGGCGCATGCTCCGTAGACAGCGGCGCGCAGGTGCACTGAGCGCGCCGCTGTCAACGGCAATATGCCGCGAGTGGCGGCTCCCGTGCGCATGCGAGGGAGTGACGTCATCGCAGCTTTGCAGAATGACAGCGGCGGAGCAGTGAGACCCACCGAGAAGATGGACGCTCCGGACTACAGGGGACAGCGGTGACTTCGCTGGCTCCTGTGTCAGGTAAGTGACACATAATGGACTACTATGCGATGCGATGCGATGCATAGTAGTCCATTATGCTTTACCTTTGCAGGGAATCAAAGAGGAAGTAAACTCATCAGGGTTTACTTCCTCTTTAACTTTATGTTCTAGATACTCAACAGGAAAATAGAAGAAATCCCCCGCTGTGAGTGGAAATGCCTTCTTCTTAGGTAGGTGTCTGCAGTGGAAAATTTCCACTTGCTTCCTGTTTTGATAATGACTGTAACATTTTGGATTTCCCTTCACTTTCTGTCCCAGTGACAATGATCAGAGAGTAAATCTTCGCACTGGGTACATAACAAAAATCTGACAGGCGTTCTGCACTACCCCAACACGTAAAAAGTTTTTGGCTTTAGGTATACTTCATTTATTTTTTTTCCGTTACCAGACGCATGCCATTATGTGTTATAGGCAGGCACACAGAGTTTACACATGTGTCAGAAGATGGAGTTGTAACATATATAATGGCAGGTTTAGAACACAGTGGCTTATATAACCGCTTGAACTGTCTGGATCAGTCCTGTAAATGAGGAGTCACACCTGTAACCTTTCTGTTTTAGTTTCGGGTAGACGGGGGTTAAGGTTAGAACCCTAGCCCTGTCTTTATTACTGCCTGTGTCCCCCATTGGAGACATTTTCCCTAGCTTCCTGTACCAGGCATAGCCAGTTTGTTGGGATGTTCTTGAGGCAGGAAGTAAGGAACAGTTTCTCTAGCAAGGGGAGGAGTCACATGTATTGGAAACCTGTATAAAAACGTCTCCAGCTGCACAGTCAGCGGCTCTGAGCACTGTGGTTAATGATTTTAAAATGGCGGAAATTGATATAATATTGTAACATAAATCCAGACTCTGACTTGATATTAATGGGCTGTTATACCCAGGGCTGGACTGGGACAAAAATGTGGCCCTGGACTTCATCCAGACCGGCCAAGGGCACAACACATCAGGGTATGTTACATCAGGGTACAGAGCCCAGCACATCAGCGCACAACACAACACATCAGGGTACAGGACATCGGGACACATCAGGGCACATGGCACATCACAGGACACATTATAGGGATGTTACTAGCCAGTATGCAATAAGTAATAAGTTCTCTCTCATGTCACGCAGCGCTGCTCGCTCCCCAGGCGGTCCCTCCTCCCTTCTCGTCTATCCCAGATGATCTTACAAGCCAATGGGGATAGACGAGAAGAGAGAAGGGGCTGCCGGGGAGCGGGATTACAGACTGGCGCTTCCTGTGCTACTCTGCATACATTTAGATCTACCCGTCAGGCGACGGGTAGATCGCCATGCACCGTAAATGCGGCTGAAACCGGCCCACACTGGCCATCGGCCCACCGGGAATCTCCCAGTAGTCCCAATGGCTAGTCCATCCCTGGTTATACCCAATTAGTGAACTGCTGAAATTGGTTTTCATGTGGAGAGATTTCTGTTAAATTTCCGTGTTCTATTTGTTGACCTATGGAGTACCAATTTCACTATATATATATATATATATATTTTTTTTTTTTATATTATATATATTTATATATCTACAGCTACATATTTGTAAAGTAAAACCAGTTGACAGTGCTGAATGCGTAGAGTTTGCAGGCAATGTTGTGGGTGAAGGTTGGAAGGTTTTCACTCCATCAATAATGCTGCTTATTGTCACATCTCCGATGATCAGCCGTGTCGGTTTCCCTAGGACTCTCCATTCTTTATGGGGTCACATCAGTTTCACTTTCTGACGAATAACACTCTTCTTTTTGCTGGGAATTTCTGCTTTTCAAGGCCCTAATCCTAACAAGGAAAATTAAGGATTTTTGTTATAGGACACCATTAAGTACATCATACATTTGCTGAGAGACAAGGTTCAGTAAAGTAAGGTAAAAGGTTATTCCAGTAGAAGATGGTGTTGGGTTAAAAAATAAAGCATATATTAAAGCAAAAAAAAAAACAACATATACAGTACATCTCCAGCAACACAAGCCTATTTACCAGTGTGTTGTGCTTATTAGGACCCTGCAAGTACAGAAAAATACAGATTGGTCTGCCTAAATGCACTCCGCTCCCAAGCCTTGTTATTGGCTGACAACCCATTGTATCCTTGCAGACTGATAGGTATCAACCTTGCTCAGTGTCTCTTGCTCAGCTACTTAAAGTGGAAGTAAACCCCGCCTATCGTTTTCAGCCAAGGAAGCTGCCATCTTTGCCTCTGATTAATATAAAACTACCATGATGCTGCACATGTGACCAGTCATGACACCAGCCATTGGATGGTTTAACAGTTTGATTGAGAGCACAACCAATGGGAGTGTTACATTTCCGGCATGCCCCGGAAATTAAACCGTTTTATGGATGGGTTTAACCACTCCTAATCTCGGATCTCTACAACATAAAAATTAAGCCTAGTACACAAGGGCCAAATGTCGCCAGGTTCAATAGATACTGGCTGACATTCGGCCTGTGTGCATGGCAGCCTGTCCGACAGACGCCAGCCATTCAGCCGGCTTCTGCCGAAGGCTTATGGCCGGCTTCCGATCGGATCTATTATCCAAGATAGCTAGGAGTTTTTAACAGACTCTTTGAGACAACTGAGGAAGTATGCAGAGGACACAGGACAATGTGGTTTTCTGACAAGATCTACAGGTTTTTGTTTTCGTTTTTTTAGAGAAGCATGCGATTATAGCCTGGGGTTCCAATTGGCTTCAAAAAAGGGTGGGCCTGGGGACGCAGTGAGCCCACCCAGTTGTGTGACAATTTGCTATTGTCTTCCTGATTCTCCTCCCGGCCAATCAAGAAGCAAGTCCTAAGACCCATCACCCCGATTGGCCGAGAGAAGCGATTTTATTGGCCCCCGAGGAGGAGGAGGTAGGAGATGCAAGGGAAGCCGTGGAAGCCGAATAGGAGACGTAGGGTGAAGCCACCGCCCGGAGGAAGCAATGCCCGCGACCTAGATGGGGTAAGTGCGGGGCTGGTCACCAACTGTTTGGGGGGGGTGCCTATGACCCGACCGACCTGGGGGGTTTGGCATAGGGTGGACTGTTTGCCGCCCCCCCAAAAAAAAATATACCACCAGCCACCACTATTAGGAACTATCTTCAGCATAAGGATGAACAAGGAGTCCTGGAAGTGATGGTGTAGCTCCCACAAAGCCCTGATCTCAACATCATCATCAAGTCTCTCTGAGATTTACATGAAAAGTCAAAGGGATTTGAGGCAGCCTACATTCACAGAAGATCTGTGGTTAGTTTTGCAAGATGTTTAGGAACAACCTACCTGCCGATTTCCTTCAAAAACCGTGTACAAGCATACCTAGAAGAGTACACCGAAAGTAATGCGAAAGTGGGCAAGATTTCACACGTTGGTAGAAAAACTCTTCCGCTATAGTAACTTTTCTTCTATTTCCTTGCTGGCAAATAACAGATTCCAAGGAGAAGCAATGCATTGTCGTTGAGTTTCTTGACGTTGGAGGGTTGCAGGCTATCCAACATACACAGAAAGCTACAGAATGTTTATGTTGATGACACCATTTACAAGAGCAATGTCCTGTCATTGGTGACTTTTGTCAATGGTGTCATTTCTGGAAACGTTCTTGTGGCGTTCGGGGGATGTTGGACAGACTGCACCCCTTCTTGTCCAGAACTCAATGATGGTGCTTCTGCTTGGAATCCATTATCTACCTGTAATACAAAAGAAGCGTTACTATAGTGGAAGTGTTACTCTACCAACATGTAAAATCTAAACAACTTATGTAAGTTGTATTCAGGGCCGTCTTTAATATTGATTGGACCCTGGGCAAAACTTTTCTTGGGGCTCCCCCCCCCCCATTTCGTTTCATTCTCCACCTGCTCTGAGACATACAATAATTAGCAGTTAGACTAAAAATCAGTTTACTGAATTAGATCAGGCAGCTATTGTGATTGGTTACCAGAGGTTAGTGTATCATTACCACTCACTGACTGGTTGCTAGAGGTTACAGCACACATTACAGCTCACTGGTTAGTTGCTAGAGGTTAAAGTACATGATTTCTGCTTGTTGATTGGTTGCTAGAGATTACTGTGGATATGACCTCAGGGGGGCATGATATATATATATATATATATATATATATATATATAGATATATATATATATATCTCAATGCCGCCAGCCGCTGATATTTACATATGAATGCCACCGCTATTTGCACATGAATGCCGTTAATGTTCATGTAAACACAGGGTCTGCAGGTGAGTTATCTGTACACAATAGGGCAAAGTTGGCATCATTAGTAGAAGCATTTCACACTAAGAAATTGGGACACAGCACAGGACTAAAACCTCAAGGGACGAGGGAATTTAAACCAGAATAGTTGACAAGTATGAGGTAGCTGCTTTGGGCCCCACAACAATGACAGGGCCCAGGGCAGCTGCCCCTTTTGCCCTGCCTTAAAAACGGCCCTGGTTGTATTCATATTCATTTTATCCAAATGTATTTGCCAAATGATACTGTTACCTTCATACATTTGCTTTGTGCTTCTGGGCCCCTTAGCAGTTGCATTGTCTGCTATAGCTCAGTTTACACATTTTCTGACAGCTAAAACACTTTATATGTAATGTTTTTACAACACATATATAGCTTGGCATTGGCCTTCAAGATTAAGGGCCGGTTCACACTGCAGGCGAGGCGAGGCGACTCCGACTTGCCTCGCCGCGACCTGCCGCGACCTCAGCAGCAACTTGCAGATGACTTCTGTATAGAAGTCAATGCAAGTCGCCCCGAGGTCGCCCAAAAGTAGTACAGGAACCTTTTTTCTGAGTCGGAGCGACTCGAGTCGCTCCTCTCAGAACGGTTCCATTGTACAGAACAGGGGCGACTTGCGAGAGCGAGTCGTGTCGCCTCGCATCGCCCGCTGTGTGAACCGGCTCTAAGGGTGCATTCACCCTTGCGAATGAACCCTGTCTGAGATCAGCTGCAAGAACCCCAGCAGGGATTTCCTCAATTAGCTACGAGTAAGCAGCCCTATTGAAAGCAATAGGAGGCTGCCTACCGCCACCTAAATTGCGGGAACTCCCCCTCCCCCCCTTCGGAGTTCTCGCAGCTGATCACAGACAGGGTGCATTTGCATGTGTGCATGCACCCCAACACAGACAATAATATAATCATCATATTAAGTAAAAAATTTCAGAAAGATAAACTGTTGCAAACCACACAGCCGTGCACATTACCTGCGATAATCTTCAAATATCTTAATCTTCCTCCTGCCTTTTGATACTGGTCCACCGTTCACGGGACTGTATGCCTGCAGATCAGCAATTGACATGGTCACCAACATTGCCTAAGACGCAACATTAAGCTGTCACATTGACCTCCAGTGGCTGCACCAAAGAATGTAGCGAAAAGAGGGGCAAACAGGAAGTGCTGCGTGTCACCAGGGCAAGAAAAGAGGCTAAATCTCTACAGTAGCCACACCAACCTGTCAAAGGTTGGGAGCGTGTCATTTTTTTTTATCTCATAGAGGAGCCATAAACACTTTATCAAGGATTGTACTGGGCTGGTAGAGGGGTCAAGCTATATATGGACAGCTATAGGAGTTATATTTAGGTGCTTAAAACTTTACATTTAGGTATGTACAGTGTTTCATATAAACACAGTGCAATTATTATTCCTTTTCTGTTAGGCTGATGTCACACGGACAATTTTGCTACCGGTAACACAGGGATAAAATCACCTGAAGAGGCTTCTACTTGCCTTTTATGGAATCACTCCCTCGCTGGCCCAAAACACTGGCAAATCTCCCTCTCTAGAGAGCTCAACATCTTAGCCCTTGCACACACGGTCGGACATTCCGACAACCAAATCAGTCGGATTTTGTCCGAAACTGTTGCATACACACGGTCGGACAAAATTGTCGGAAAATCCGATCGTTCAGAACGTGATGACGTTATTTCGTTACGACGGGACTACGTTCAGGCTAGTAGCCAATAGCTGTGATGTAGGAATTTGATCTGAGCATGCGTGGCACTTTGTCCGATCGGAATTCTCTACACATAATCGGAGTATGTCCGATCGGAGCATTTTGTCGGAAAATTTTACCAACAAGTTGGAAAACTTGGTCCGTCGGATACTCCGACGGAAACAGACCGATGGAGACCACACACAGTCGGAATATCCGACAAAACGGTCCGATCGGACACATTCCGTCGGAATCTCCGACCGCGTGTACAAGGGCTTACTCTCTCAGCTAGCAAGGAATGACTCAATAGAAACACATAGGTAGTAATTAGAGATCCTGTGGCTGATGTAGAACACGATCAGCATCATGCACCTGACATCAACCTCACAAGAGTAAAAAGTACAAATATTTGTTTTATGTTTTCACTTGCAAGTTCACCTGCATGAAATGACAGATCCATGTAGCAAATACAATCAGTGAACACCTAACACTCTGCACGATACAAAGGCATCTGTGAAAGTCAAGCAGATTAAGAAGGGCTTTCAGAAGTTCTGCAACCCCTTGCCAGTCACTATGTGCTGTGCAACTTCCCTCGTTTGATCAACACTTGTAGGCTGCATGTGGAGTGGACCAAGGTGTGATTACATCCCAGATAGTAAGCAATCGTGCTGCAATTTGAAAATGGCTTGCTAAGCTATTGCTAGACTCACCGGGCTTCACAAGTTTGTTTGCACAATTGCAGCAAGTCTGCATTGCACGACTCCAGGTCAACTTTCTTTGCAAACATTATGCAAGTCTGCTGCAAGTTCTGGTTCAGTTATGTTGTGCAATAGTCATCCCACCACAGGGGGTCACTGTGGCTGAATTTTCATGCTGTAGACTTGCAGAGCTCCTGCTGTAGACTCACCACTGCAACTTTGCTCTTGCTAGAGACTTGCAAACACGCAAATTTGCTACATATTGGAAAAAGTGTGAACTAGAACTTGTGCTTCAAGTGCTCTGCAAGTGTACAACTTGTCAGTGAAAACGTGCAGCAAGTTGACAGACTTACAATTCAACACTGTCACAAATTTGTGGCAAGTTATCTTTGCTATCTGGGTTTTTTTTTATTTAGGGGTGTGCACTGCCTACAGTATGAGTGCAGGTAGCTATGCTGCAGGGAGAAGAGTGGTTGGGACTGGGAATTTTTGGCCTGCAGAAACAACAGCTCAGTCAGCACTGTGTTCCCAGAACATCAGGATATCTGCAGTTCTTTAAAAACATCAGTATACAAAAACCAGGACCCTGTGCAGGTAAATTGTGTACCTAGTTGCATTTTATGTTTTCCATGTTGACATGAAACGGTTACGCTGTGTACACACGACCGGTTTTCCCATCGGAATAAACTCTGGAGGTTTTTCCAACGGAGTTCTGACGGAATTCCGCTGAAACTGCCTTGCGTACACACAATCACACCAAATTTCCAACCGTCAAGAACGCGGTGACGTACAACACGTATGACGGGACTAGAAAAAGAAAGTTCAATAGCCAGGAGCCAATAGCCTCCATCTCGTACTTGCTTCAGAGCATGTGACGTTTTGGGAGCCGTCAGAACAGCATACAGACTACGGCTCGGTTCACACAGTGTGCGGCACGACTTGCAGCGCCGCGACCTGCACACGATCAGCGGCGACTTGCAAAAAAAGACTTCTGTATAGAAGTCAATGCAAGTCGCCCGAAGTCGCCGCAAAAGTAGTACAGGAACCTATTTTCTAAGTCTGAGCGACTTGAGTCGCTCCTATTAGAACGGTTCCGTTGTACAGAACGGAGCGCGACTTGTCAGGCGCCTGGACAAGTCGCCCCTATGTGAGCCGAGCCTACCAGTTTTCCCGATAGGAATTGGTTCCCTCAGAAATATTTAGAACGTGTTCTGTTTCTAGGTCCGTCAGAATTTTCGACGTAAAAAGTCCGATGAGGCATACACACGATCGGAATATACAATGAAAAGCTCCCGTCTGACTTTTTCTGTTGGACATTCCGCTCGTGTGTACGCGGCATTAGATTCGTCTTTAAAGTGGTTGTAAACCCTTACAAACCACTTTGACCTACAGGTAAGGCCTAGATTAAGGCTTACCTGTAGGTCCAAGAAATATCTCCTAAACCTATACGGTTTAGGAGATATTTACAAAAAGACAGCCACCGCTGTCTATGGCGCATGCGCCGTAGACAGCAGCACGCAGGCGCACTGGGCAGGCCGCAGCGATATGCCGCGAGTGTCGGCTCCCGTACGCATGCGCGGGAGTGACGTCTTCGCTGCTCCGGCGAATCACAGCGCCGGAGCAGCGAGACCCGGAAGTCACTCCGGGGATCCATGGCAGCGGCGGACATGAAGACGGAGGACCGCTTCGGGGGGCTTCGTTCTCAGGTAAGTTATTCATAATGAGCTAGTATGTTATGTATACTAGCTCATTATGCCTTTGCCTTGCAGGTTCCTTTTTTTATTTTATTTTTTCAACTGCCTTTACTTCCTCTTTAAAAGGCAATGACAATAAATACTAAAAAAAATCTTCAGCACTTTGCGATAATTTTTTTTTTTTTACCTGCAGCAGTTCTAAAAAAAAAAAAAAAAAGTACCCGTTACTGACGGTTATAAATCCATTGTGTGTAAAGTTGAATAGGGCAGCAGATAGTAGGATTTACTACTGATAGCATTATATTATCTGACATGAAAATAAAAGCTTTTTTTAGTGTAGGCAGACACATTGTCAGCCCCAATTTGTAGCTTCTTCACATTGGATACCGGGAAAGATTTTGTTCTACAACTTCGAAATTCATTAAAAAATAAAAGACATGGCACTTTCATATATACACCGATATTAACATTTATTAACAAGTGATTTTTTTTTCACTGGATCTCCAGATAGAAAAATTGACTTAAAATAGAAAAGGCAGCACGGTATGGAAATGTCCCGGGTTGTAAGAGTGCGAAACGTGTCAGCTTTGTGCCTGAAAAAAATTCCTTCTTACATTTTCCTCCGTCTTCGACGTCTCCCCGTGATCACTTCCATTTTCTAGTGGTTTTGATTGATCCTCTATGAAGATAGTGGGAAAAAAAATAAAAAATCAGACTTTATACATTATGGGAATCTATAGTTTGTTATCAGTTAGAAAGCATGTTGAGTTTATCTATGGCAGCTTGTGAATTGAGTTTACTGGCCCTTTAATGGGGTTGTAAACCTCTGAAAATAAAAATGAACAAAGCATATCCTTCTATAGTTTTTTTTTTTTTTTTTTTTATTAATTTTGATCACTTTTATTGCTGTCACAAGGAATGTAAACTTCCCTTGTGACAGTAATAGGTGGTGACAGGAACTCTTTATGGAGGGATCGGGGGTCTAAAAGATCCCAAATCGCTTCTTTGCACTTCAAAGTATTCAGACCGCCGGTTTCGGCGATTCTGAATACTGTATATCTTTTTAAATCCGGCGCCATTGGCAGCCGAGTAAACAGGAAGTGACGCCATGACGTCGCTTCCGTGTTTACAATCAGGAGACTGGAATGAAGCCGCTTACGGGAGCACCGGTAAGAGCGGCGGGAGGCGGCATAATAGCCGAGCGGCTTTTAGCCGCATTGGTTGTTATGGCTGGAAAGCCGATCGCCCGCTCTAAAAATCAGTACCGGGATGATGCCTGCAGGTGCGGGCATCATCCCGGTATAACCCCCCCCCCGGAAGCAGAATACGCACATCTGCGTACGCTCGGTGGCAAGGGGATAAAATATCCATGCCTGGAATTTTTCTTCAAATTTAAAATTTCTCATTTTTTTATTGATTACACCACTTACCATCGTGCTGGGTCTTGTTCTCACATACATTGATCAGAGCAGTTATCTTCAAGAGGAAAAAAAAAATTGGTAAAAGTCACCAAAAGGCAAAATTCCAGCTGTGCTGTGTAATAAAACAATTATTTTGACAAAGGGGGATTCCGCTCTAAACTTTAATATTATTTTGGTGTTTGATGGCTATTGGCAGCTGAAAACACCCCGGCAGTTTTTTCTATCTCTTCTCTCTCTATGCGGAGTTTCTGGGTGGGCACACTTGCTGCTGTTGTTTATGAAGGTCTCTCCCACCATCCATAGTTTCATAGTTAGTAAGGTTGAATAAAGACACCAGTCCATCCAGTTCAACCTGAGTAAGTGTCTACAATTGTCCTTATCCCTGTACATTGCACACTCACATCAGTCCCTACCCCTACCCTAACCCCTGAATCATATACTAGGGCCAATTTTGGACAGAAGCCAATTAGCCTATCTGCATGTCTTTGGAGTGTGGGAGGAAACCGGAGTACCCGGAGGAAACCCACGCAGGCACAGGGAGAACATGCAAACTCCAGGCAGGTAGTGTCGTGGTTGGGATTTGAACCAGCGACCCTTCTTACTGCTAGGCGAGAGTGCTAACCACTACACCACTGTGCCACCCTTAAAGCGGAGGTCCACCCTAAAGTGGAACTTCCACTCATTGGAACACTCCCCCCCTCCGGCGCCACAATTGGCACCTTTCATGGGGGAGGGGGGTGAAGGTACCTGTACAGTACAGGTATCTGCACCCACTTCCGGCATAGATATCTGCAGAAGGTACGCCCCTTTCCGCAGAATCTACGCCCCTTTCCGAAGGTCCCCCGCTGTCTGCTGGGAAACACACGGATCCCAGAGACAGCGGGGACCATCCTTATTGCGCAGCGTGACTCGTGCATGCGCAGTAGGGAACCGGGAATTGAAGCCGAAAGGCTCCACTTCCTGATTCCCATACCCAAGATGGCGGCAGCAGCACCCGAGAGACGATCGAGAGATCGGCTTCGGGTGCCGACATCGCGGGCGCGCTGGGCGGGTAAGTGTCATTATTTTAAAAGTCAGCAGCTGCAGTATTTGTAGCTGCTGGCTTTTAAAAAAAAAAAAAAAATGGCGGACTCCCGCTTTAAATCCCATCCATGCAGGATATACATTTTTTTCTTTTTTTTACAATAAGGAGAGTATAAGAGGAGAATCTGGAACAAAAAAAAAGGTTTCATAGAGAACCTACGAAACAGAATCAAATGATAAATTATTATTATTAAATTATAATCTATAGGGGATTTTTACATAGGGTACATCTTAATACGGTGTACAAAGGAAACCACTCGGCAAATAAGGAAATCCACAGAAAGTGGCAACTTACTTCTTGAGAACTGCGAGATGAACATTCGTCTGCATCTGAGGACTGGAGGAAAAAAAACAGACAAACAGGCAAGTTATCACCTGTTATCCGGTGTAATAAACATTTCACAACTTCTTTGCACCATTACGTAAGAATACTTTGCACACAGCTATGGAATTTCATACCCTCAAGGCTGCCAGCTGCTCCTAAAGCAGTAGCCAGGCAGGAAAGCAGAGGATTCTGGGAAATATCTTATTAGCCATTCATGATGAACTGTTGTATGAATGAACAGGCAGAGAATTTTCATATGAATAGAAGCAGTGCCGGGACAAGGTCATCCAGAGCCCAGGGCAAACACGCCAAACTGCGCCCCCGCCCCCAATGTGTATGAGCATTATGTGTCATCAAAAATCCCCTCCCCCAAAACAAAACAAAAACTGAGCACTAATCTTTTTCACCCCCCTAAGCATAAATTCCCCCTCCTCCCAGTGCAAATCTGTTCCCCTGCTGAAATCCCCCCTCCCCCAAAAAAAAAATAATCACTCCTCCTACCACATATTATCTACCCCTAAAATTGTCCCTCCCAATAACCCCACTGCAAATCCCTCCTTCCAGCACAAAGCGCCCCAATCATCCCTCCTAGCACAAATCTTCTCTCCCCCCCCCCATTCCTTTTCCCCTTAAATTTTAGCACACCCCCCCCCCCCAATTCCCCTCCTAGAGCAATACTTACTCCCTGCTGCTCCCCCCAAATCCTCCTTTCCAACACAAATCCCCTCCCCCCAATTTCCTTGTGGTGCCCCCCCCACCTCACATGATACCACAGTGCCCAGGACAGCCGCCCCTCCTGCCCACCCCTTGTCCCGGCCCTGAATCGAAGTCCTGATAATATCTGCAGAAGCCTCCCTTTGGCTTGTGTTTCTTTAACTCATCCAAGTGATAGACTGGATGATAGTATAATATAGTTTCATAAAGATTGCATGGAAAATATAGCGTGGGTAAAAGCCTCTTGGGTATCATCCTACCAGCTCCCTCTTTGCTCCGGGTGCTAGTCCCTCAAGGAGCACGCCCTGCACTGGCCATCCCCAGTAATACGCAGTCCCGTGCTGCATGCTGTGTGTTTCAACTACGTTCCAAAGCAAAAGTAAAGCTTCCCCCAAAACCAGGGGCGGACTGACAAATCATGGGGCCCCCGGGAAATAGGAGATTATGGGGCCCCCAGGCAATCAGGCATTATGGGGCCACAAAGTATACACAAACACACAGTATACAATCACACAGTAAACACAGACATGTTTCTATTGGCTGAGAAGGTACTGGAGAGGTGGGGCAGCTATAATCTCAGGATTTTTAGACTAAAATAAAAAAAAAGTAAAAAAAACACAGATTTTTACATACTTTCCCTGGTTTTACTGAGGCTGGCAACCCTGATGGGGCCCCCTAGTGGCACGGGGGCCCTCGGGCAGTGCCCGGGTGGCCCAATGGTCAGTCCGCCCCTGATCCAAAACTGATCTTTCAGTTTCATTTAGTTTTAAGTGGATTGCTAAGGCAAACGACCCGATAGCTTCTACTAAACTTGTCATTAGAAAAATATGCCATTGGTGTGCAAGAGGGGCTTTGCTATTGGCGAATAATGGCACCATAATGAGCACAAGCCCTTGCCCCGCCCCCATCTTTTGCTGTAACACTGTCCCTCCTGCTGAGGCCGATCCCTCCGCCATATTGTGCCCCACTCCATGGCAGAGGCCATCACACGACATTCCAGGCATGTTGGCCTTTATATCCCAAGGAAGGAATGTCCACACATGAATAGGGTTAATGCACTTTACTGATAGTATTCAGAAAACGGCAGGACAGTCATGTCACATCGACAGGCATTCCGGTGTCGCTTGACTATACATGATCAATCACATTTTTTTGGATGGTGTGCAGCAGTCACATATATATATATATATATATATATATATATATATATATATATATATATATATGTGCACCACTTCAAAACAGCCATCTCCTTTGAACAGTCTATCCATTCCCCTGCCTAGGGCTCCTCCGGGCCTAGCGCTCAGGGCCGTCTTTAAGGCAGGGCAAAAGGGGCAGCTGCCCTGGGCCCTGTCATTGTTGTGGGGCCCAAAGCAGTTGCCTCATACTTGCAAACCATTCCAGTTTAAATTCCCTCATCCCTTGAAGTTTTAGTCCTGTGCTGTGTCCCGATATCTCAGTGTGAAGTGCTGCTACTAATGCTGCTCAGCTCTGCCCTATTGTTGTGTAGGGATGACTTACCTGCAGACCCTGTGTTTACATGTAAATAACCGTCATTCATATGTAAATAGCGGCACCAATCATATGTAAATAGCCGAGTCCGGCAGCATTGATATGTGAATGGAGGTGGCATTCATATA
Organism: Lithobates pipiens; assembly: GCF_037356315.1. Taxonomy (NCBI): domain Eukaryota; kingdom Metazoa; phylum Chordata; class Amphibia; order Anura; family Ranidae; genus Lithobates; species Lithobates pipiens. Next base: position 3,882,031 of record NW_027507696.1, on the reverse strand, counting down.
TATCATGCCCCCCCTGCAGTGAGGAGAAGATGTGCTGTAACCTATAGCAACCAGTGAGCCGTATTACTGTACAGTAATCTCTAGCAACCAATCAACAAGCAGAAATCATGTGCTATAGCTATAGTTACCTCTAGCAACTAATCAGTTCTGATTGGTTGTATCCCTCTGTGATCAGAGACCGTCCAGACAGAGCTTTATGAATATCTGTACATCTGTCGATTCTGGGGTGAATCTTTTTTTTGGGTAAATGGATTCTCTTATCTCTAGTAGTTACATCTTAAGACAGATGAGAAAATAGTTCAATGCTCATCGTCTCTCCATACGTTGTTATGCATTTGATTGCATTTTCCAATGCAGAAAAAAATGCATGGGTAGGAGAAATAAAAACTGTTTTCAGCAGGATCCATTTCCACTGATGAGTTGCGTCATATTTTAACATCTTTTGTGAAAAGCTTTTTAGGTGCTTGACCTGCAGTTTCTCAGATGTCAGCTAAATGGAATTCTCCAGTAAGGACTTACAACAAGTCTTCAAACCTCTTGGCACTATGCCTGAATGCATTTTCAATCACTGCCAAACAGTGCTGGGACAAGGTCATCCAGAGCCCAGGGCAAACATGCCAAACTGCGCCCCCCGCCCCCAAGGTGTATGAGCATTATATGTCATCAACCCCCCCCCCCCCAAAAAATCACTCCTCCTATCACAAATTATGTACCCTTAAATTTGCCCCTCCCAATAACCCCTCTTCAAATCCCCCCTTCCTGCACAAAGCACCTCAATCATCCATCCTAGCACAAATCTTCTTCCCCCCCCCCATTCCTTCTCCCCCTAAATTTTAGCATACCCCCCAAATGTCCCCTCCTAGAACAATACTTGCTCCTTGCGGCCCCCCAAATCCCCCTTTCCAACACAAATCCCCTCCCCCAATTTCCTTGTGGTGCCCCCCCCACCTCACATTATACCACAGTGCCCAAGGCAGCCTCCCCTCCTGCCCACCCCTTGTCCCGGCCCTGCTGCCAAATATCCTTTTATTGTAGACCCTAAAGAGGCCATAGTGGGGCACAAAAACAGTCACAGCTCATGGCAGCAACAAAGTACAGTGAGGAAGCCAAACATTCTAATAGATGACAAAGCAATTCCTTTATTCCACAAACAGAGAAAAACTCAGAAGTGTCTGAAATCCTATGCATACTAGCTCATTATGCCTTTGTCTTGCAGGTTGCATTTTTTTTTTTAACTGCCTTTACTTCCTCTTTAAGTTTACTGCAGTAGTAGTTTCATCTGTGGTGAAATATATACAGCGGCGGAGCGGCGAGACCCACCGAGAACATGGATGCGCCGGACTACAGGGGACAGCGGTGACATCGCTGGCTCCTGTGTCAGGTAAGTGACACAATGGACTACTATGTGATGCATAGTAGTCCATTATGCTTTACCTTTGCAGGGAATGAAAGAGGAAGTAAACTCATCAGGGTTTACTTCCTCTTTAAGACTGTTAAAGAGGAAGTAAACCCTGATGGGTTTACTTCCTCTTTGATTCCATGCAAAGGTAAAGCATAATGGACTACTATGCATCGCATTGCATCGCATAGTAGTCCATTATGTGTCACTTACCTGACACAGGAGTCAGCGATGTCACCGCTGTAGTCTGGAGCATCCATCTTCTCGGTGGGGTCTCGCTGCTCCGCCGCTGTCATTCGGCGAAGCCGCGATGACGTCACTCCTGCGCATGTGCACGGGAGCCGCCACTCGCGGCACATCGCCGTTGACAGCGGCGCGCTCAGTGGTGTCTGTCTTTCGGCAAATATCTCCTAAACCAGTGATGGCGAACCTTGGCACCCCAGATGTTTTGGAACTACATTTCCCATGATGCTCAACTACACTGCAGAGTGGCAGAGCACCCTGGGAAATGTAGTTCCAAAACATCTGGGGTGCCAAGGTTCGCCATCACTGCCCTAAACCGTGTAGGTTTAGGAGATATTTCTTGGACCTACAGGTAAGCCTTAATCTAGGCTTACCTGTAGGTCAAAGTTGGTTGTAAGGGTTTACAACCACTTTAAATGCTACTATTGCCTGTATTTCTCCTAAAGTTTACAGAAAAATTGAAGGTAAATCCAAGAAATCATGTTTTTATCAAACTTATAAAGAATTACTCTGTAATGATTATAACTGTGTTTTTATGCTTCCAAGCTGTGCCCATTATGTGCATATTTTATTGCATGTTGTGTAGTACTAACTTACAACCTGCAAGTGCCATTTGTGGTCTGCATACGGAGACATTTCAGTTACAAACGAAACCTCCCACCAAAATCTATCGAAGGACGTTCTCCTTCTGCGGGCCTCCATCAGCGGTGAAGACCTCCTAGAGATTGACGGACCCAAATAAATTCCCAGGTAAATCAGGTAGGTATTACGTATTGTGTACCAGCGCTGGTGACTCTGTTCGCTTCAGCTTGTTCTCCAGAGAAAGCAGTTTTCCTTCCCGCCTGATCAGCTGGATCTGCAGATCATCATACTTCTCGCCTAGTTCCCGGAGCTGTTTCCTTAAAGCATCCTTATCCTGAAGGCTTTTGGCATACTGTGTGTGGAATTGCTCTCGCGTTGCAATTGCCTAATATGTGGGGGGGGGGGGGGGGAAACACGAATGAAATGAACTATGTATAAAACAAAATATCTCATTATATAGAAATAAATAAAACAAACAGGTTTAGGTAATGTCGCGTACACACACGATCGAATTGTCCGGCGGACTCGGTCCGCCAAGACCACAGTACGCCGGACGATTCGATCGTGTGTGTGGGCTCCAGCGGACTTTTTCACTGTAAAGTCCGGCGGACTTAGAAAGTAGTTTTGACTCAAAATTTGTCCGCCGGACTTGGCTTTCAGCGGACAATCCGTTCATCAGTGTGCTAGTCCAGCAGACTAAAGCCGTGTACACACGGGGCGGAGTGTCTGGCCAACTTAGTCCGCCGAAACACATTTCAGCGGACAGTCCGCTCGTGTGTGGGCTTCAGCGGACTTTTTCAGCGTGCAGTTTGGCGGACTAAGTATTTCGGATTTTCCGTAATATTGTCCGTCCAACTTTGGTTTCAGCGGACAGTCCGCTCGTGAGTAGGCTAGTTGGACGGACTAAGTATGGCGCATGCTCAGAAAGGATTTACACGGTGGAAGGTTGCATTGCTGTGTATTGGACGTCCTATTTCTAGTCCCGTCGTACGTGCTGTACACGTCATCGCGCAAGCTTTCGACGGACTGTTTGTTCATCGTGTGTGGTCAAGTCCGCTCATTCGAACTTAGTTGGCCAGACAGTCCGCCCGTGTGTACACGGCTTTAGAATGACGCATGCTCTGAAGCAAGTACGAGACGGAGGCTATTGGCTACTGGCTATTGAACTTCCTTTTTCTAGTCCCGTCTAGTCCAGTAGCTGTACATCATTGCGTTATAAATCGCCGGACTTTCAGCCCACGTACACACGGTCGGAGATTTTGCCAACCAAATCCGTCGGATTTTGCCCGTCGGATTTAGTCCGACGGATTGTGTCCGAAACTGTTGCATACACACGGTCGGGCCAAGTTGGCGAAAAATCCGATCTTTCAGAACGCGATGACGTAATTTCGTTACGATGGAGACTACGTTCAGACTAGTAGCCAATAGCTTTGATGTAGGAATTTGATCTGAGCATGCGTGGCACTTGGTCCGATGAAAATTCACTACACATGATCGGATTAGGTCCGTCCGGCCCAGTTGGTCGGGAAATATTTCCAACATGTTGGAAAATTGGGTCGGACGGAGATTCGGACGGAATCAGTCCGATGCATACCACACACAGTCGGATTATCTGACGACACGGTCCGATAAGACTCATTCCGACAGATTCTCCGACCGTGTGTACAAGGGCTCAGAGCGTCTGTGTGTGGCCGAGTCCGTTCGTTATAAAGTCCGGCGGATTGTTTGCCGGACCAATTCCGCTGGACAATTCGATCGTGTGTACGCGGCATAAGTATAATGGCTTTGGTTATAGGATTGCTTTAACTCTTAACTACAGGCAGACAGAAGAAAACAGATTTGAAATGCATTTAGGATTTAAAAAGAAATAATGGTTTGAAATACAGAAAAGGTACATACCATATTGCGTTCTATACACACTTCGTCCATCTGTTGTAGAATGGCTTCTATTCGATCTTTGTACATCTTCGAGTCTTTCTTCAGGGCTGTACACTGCAGTTCTGAGACTTCCCTCTCCTCAAAGTACTGGGGAACACAAGAGAAAGGCATTTACTGTACATATGCAGGGTAAATGTACTTGTCTTTTGTGCTGTCCTTTACAATATATAGCAAGAAGGAAGAAAACCCCTACTGGCGGACTTTAGAGGCACGTACAACAATCACGTAGAGTAATGCCGCGTACACACGTAGCAGACTATCCGGTGGACTTAGTCTGGCGGACTGTCTGCCGGACTTTCCGAACAAGCTACCTGCCCACACACGGTACTTTTGCGGCGGACTAAGTACGGCGTACGAAGTCCGCCGGACTATCCGCTGTACTTTTGAAATGAACGGACTCGCCCTAAGAACTATTTTTATTTTAACAAATATACAAATATAACGGTAAACAAAGGGATATATATCACAAAACAATTAAAAGACACGCAGCACTGTCCGTGATACAATGCAGCTGATAGATATAAATGTCACCCATACAGAGTAAGGTAGGCCGAAGTACTCGTTACCCTACGCGTTTCGGAGATATTCTGGTCTCCATCAGGGGTAAGTATGGGACATAAAGCGTAGATGGATCCCCTTCCCCCTCCCCGATGGAGCGGGAGTGGCACTGGGTAAGAGCCGGGGGATACACTGAGGCGACAGTGGCAAAGGATCCTGAAGAGATGAGAGACAAAAGACCACGAGACTGTCCGCTCGGCGTCCCACAGCAAACAGCTCACTCCACAGCTGTTTGCTGTGGGACACCGAGCGGACGGTCTCGTGGTCTTTTGTCTCTCATCTCTTCAAGATCCTTTGCCACTATCGCCTCAGTGTATCCCCCGGCTCTTACCCAGTGCCAATCCCTCTCCATCGGGGTGGGGGAAGGAGATCCATAGGACCCCCTCACTACCTTAGAGCAAATCCAACTGAGTATATATACATTTAGACAAGTGAGCCCTGTATACTGGAAAGCCACGTATGATACCTGCTCGATTCATGTGTTTTTAAGTTACCAACATGCCGCATGTCTACACCTTTGTAATCTGATATAATTACGCTTTATGTCCCATACTTACCCCTGATGCAGACCAGAATATCTCCGAAATGTGTAGGGCAACGAGTACTTTGGCCTACCTTACTCTATATGGGTGACATTTATATCTATCAGCTGCATTGTATCACGGACAGTGCTGCGTGTCTTTTAATTGTTTTGTGATATACAAATGTAATAGCAACAAAGGGATATACATGTGTTAAGATAAAAATAGTTCTTACTCTACTTTCATTGTTGTACGTGCCTCTAAAGTCCGCCAATAGGGGTTTTCTCTCTTCTTGCCGCTTTAATAGGATGTGGCACAACGAATGTGCAGAGAAATGCCGATCTATACCTTTGTCTTTAGAATAGAAAACAATATGGTGCCTCTCAAGCTAATGTAGGGCATAACATGAAGTTACATCAGTCAGCTGTAAGGCAATGTGATGGTAAAAGCAAACGTTGCCAGTATGGAGACGATTCAGCCATTGCCGAGTCATCCACGGTAAAGACATTGTGGTTATGGCGTGACATTGACAGCTCTGGCTATTGCCCTGTGCCTGGACACTGCATAGAATTATTCAAACTAACTTTACCCTGGGTGAATTTAGTATTATACTGTAACATTAATCTGGAATACAGGACACATTCTGATTGGAGGAGGTGAAGATTGTGATGTCACTGCCTGGCCTCTCCACCACATCCAATCAAAGAATGTCTTTGATTGGATGTGGATATTAAAGAGGTTGAGGCAAAAAAAAAAAAAACAGAGGATCCGTCTTATCTAGTGGCTCCTGTGGGGATAGCACTAAACATTACTGAAATCTTTATGGCTGCTTTTGTATTTCTGAACTTCTATGAACCTGAGTATCTTGCATGCTGGTGTACTAACATGTGGATTACATTAAGGACTGAGTACAGTGTGCCTAGGTTTATGATGGATACACACAGATGCTGGCTCCTGGGTTTCTAAAACCGGTGTCCTATCATATACAGTCCCCCATCGGATTGTGTCCACTGTGTACTGCGCATGAGCAGTACACAGCACACACAGATTCCGAAAATAGCAGAAGATGAACGGCGCCTGCGCCCTGAGTCCAGGTTCTATCCCCACCATCCAAGTGGACACAGAGTTGGAATATAAAAGAGCGAGGCCGAGCCCGAAGCGCGGTGAGCAAAGCGAGCCCGCGAGGGGCCCTCTAATTTTGCCAGCCCTATATCCGCTTGGATGATGGGGCTACCACCTCCACTCACGGCGCAGGCGCCGTTCATCTTCTGAGATTTTCCGAAGCTTCTTCTGCTCCGTACTGCGCAAGCGATGCACATGCGCAGTATGGGGTGGGACACTATATGATGCCCGGACTGAATATGCCAGAACACCGGTACCATTTATCCAGGCCTGTCTTAAGGAAAAATGCATGTATGATGGTAACCTTCCTTCTTATACAAGATATCATCCCTTACATCTGCTACTGTTCATAAAAGAGGGCACAGTTGCTGGCAAGCTATCTGGTGGCCCGCTAGAGTGCGGGTGTGTTATTAATAAGGTCCCATAGAGATCATATACCCAGGTACCTTGTCTCGGAGGTCCTCAGCCTGTCGCAGGCTCATTTTTAGCGTGTATGCATTGTTGACCATATCCTGATACTGTTCCAAGGCCTGTCTACGCTCGTCTTCCAGATCCTGGATGTACAGTCGCGTCTTCTCAGATGTTTCTCCTTTCCTGTAGATATCCTTGGTAAAGATACATTTTTAAAAAGATGAAAACACCACTAACAATGACGAAGCCCTTGTACACACGGGTCGGACATTCTGACAACAAAATCCATCGAATTTTGTCAAACAGATTTTGTCCGAAACTGGTGTTGCATACACACGGTCGGACAAAGTTGTCGAAAAGTTGTCTCTAAAACTTTGTCGGTCGGATATTCCGACGGAAACAGTCCGATGGAGCCCACACACAGTCGGATTATCCGACAACACGGTCCCGATCGGACATTTTCCATCGGAATGTCCGACCATGTGTACAAGGGCTTAGAAGAATTATGCTATGCTATTCAAGAACATAAATGTGAGTATTCCACCTACTTTGGTTTTTAAATAAAACTTTTTACTAAGGATAATGCACCAGGCCACACACCTCTTTCTTTCTTTGCTTTAGTTCTTTGAACTCCCCCTAGTTGGCTGAGGCAGAGGGGCATGCAATATCCATCCAGTAAGCACCTTATGGAAGTACAACACATTTTGTATCTAGGCCCTCCGCATAGCACAGGAGAGATTTTTCAGTTGATGCCTGAGCCAAGGGCAGAAGGATTCCAGGAACTAAATGCTGCATGAATTATCTGCTCTTACTCAAGATGGCCTCAGCTAGAAATGCTAGGAGGGTGTTTTTTTTTTTTAAAGTGATTATTGAAAAAATAAAGTGTGGATGGATGGATGGGGACTTTGCTTTGAATATTAAAGTGGTTGTAAACCCTTACAAACCACTTTGACCTACAGGTAAGCCTAGATTTAGGCTTACCTGTAGGTCCAAACAATATCTCCTAAACCTATATGGTTTAGGAGATATTTGCCCGAAAACGGGCACCGCTGTCTACGGCGCATGCGCCGTAGACAGCGGCACGCAGGCGCACTGAGCGTGGCATTTCCAAGAATGGAGCTGCCGCACGTGTCGACTCCCGTGCGCATGCGCGGGAGTGACGTCATCGCGGCTTCGCCGAATGACAGCGGCGGAGCTGCGAGACGCCACCAGCAAGATGGATGCGGCGGACTACAGGGGACAGCAGCGACTTCACTGGCTCCTGTGTCAGGTAAGTGACACATAATGGACTACTATGCGATGCGATGCATAGTAGTCCATTATGCTTTGCCTTTGCAGGGAATGAAAGAGGAAGTAAACTCATCAGGGTTTACTTCCTCTTTAAGCATGCGTTGTAGTTCTCAGATGCTCTAAAGCGGAATATATTTCAACTAAAGTCTTTCAATAAAAGTATATGTGCATTTAACATATTTTAACCCTTTCATGACTAAGCCTATTTTTGACATTTGGTGTTTACAAGTTAAAATCCATATTTTTTGCTACAAAATTACTTGGAACCCCCAAACATTATATATTTTTTTTTAGCAGAGACTCTAAAGAATAAAACGGGATTGTTGCAATTTTATGTCACACGGTATTTGCGCAGCGGTGTTTTAAAGGCAACTTTTTGGGAAAAGGGAAAATTTCATGAATTTAAAAAAAAAAACAATAAAATTTTTTTTTTTTGCATAATGTGAAAGATAATGTTACACCGAGTAAATAGATACCAAACATGTCACACTTTATAATTGCGCGCACTCGCAGAACATGCTATCAAATTTTTGCTGGCGAGAATTCAGCCAGCTAAATTCCGATGGAGCATACACACGGTCGCATTTTCCGATGAAAAGCTCTCATCGGTCTTTTGCTGGCCGAAATTCCGATTGTGTGTACGAGGCATTAGACTGTTATATCCTGAAGGTTTGGTGCACTTTCTGAAAGTGCACCAAAACTACTAAATGCAGGAGTTTTGGTGCGCTTTTATCTCTAAAAGCCCACCAAAACTCCTGCATTCAGGATGCACCATACCTGCAAGATGTAATAGAAGTCTGTGGCTCGGTGCAGCTTACCCATAGCAAAGCAGCAGGTGCATTACGCTTCACCAGCAATGTGGGTAAACTACAGCACATCAGTGGGAAAGTAGCCTTATAGGAGGGGGGGGGGGGGGGGCTCAGGATAGTAAGGGCTCATTTACATTTGTGGTTTGGGCAGCGGTAAAAGCCCATAGTTCATTGCGGCCCATGAGCAGTTATCAGATCACTTACATGGCCTTCGCACTTCAAAAAGTTGAGCATCCCTGATGTACTGTACATCCTGTCATTAAAATTGCATACACATGATGCAATTAAAAAAAAAAAATGAAGCACTTCATGATAAAATCAGCAAAACTTGCTTATGTGGAATAGAAACAGAATTACTCTGCCTTTTTTGATGAGCTTGGAGGTTTTAATTGAATACAAATAAGAATTAAAGTGGTTGTAAACCCTCCCCCACAACTTTGTCCCATGTAAATCAGCATAAAAAACCCTAATGAACACGGCTTGTAGATATCTCCTTACTTGCTTAGTATTGTTGTAATCCTTTTTGTTCTGTAGAATGAAGTCACTGAGCATGCGCAGATCTCCCCTGATTTACGGCACACTCTCTATGTGCTTATCTATCTGTTATCCTACGGCACACAACACTGAACTCCCAGGAGACTTCAGAATCATTCAGAGCTTCCTCCTACACACCATGTGACCTCACATACAGTCTAAACTTGGCCATTACTGCAGTCTTATCGACTAAAGCTGATAAGTCTGACATCGGCACAAGTAAATACTATGAAATAAACAAGTCCGCTATGAACAGGGAAGCAGGGTTGCCATAGAAACGTTGGATTGAGAAGGAGGCTTGGTTAACAGTACAGGAAGTGCTCAATGTAAGGGCGGAAATCCACTGTGGACTCAGAAAACAATACTTAAGATGGCGCTGCCTAACCCCTGGAAACAAGTTTTTTTAAAGTTTCTTTAAACAGTAAGTAATATGCGATTTGGGCTGGATTACAGTGGCTATAGTCTGATAATGACTTATTATAATCGACTAAATGAAAAGAAGCATCAGAGTGGGAGAGTTTACTTCCTCTTTAAGTTATAATATTCTTGCAGGGGTAAGCAAAAATATCTATGGACTCCAAAAAAAATCCCTCTTGCCTCCCAATTCTTCTTCTCTTTGGATAAAATGTTCTATATATCTTTCCAGTTTTGAAATGGCACAGAGAAATAATGGTAAAACCCACCTGTTGTGGTTTATCAAGTTCCTGGATTTTGGCTTTCAGCAGCTCATTTTCTCTCTGTAGCTCATAGATGACGTCCCGGCTTGGCCTTTTTTCAATTGCATTTTTTAATTTCAATGTCTGTTTCCGCTCTAGTTTACAGTCATCCTCAGCCTTCATCAGGTTATGCTTCAACTTCTCAATCTGAGTCCAAACAAAAGATATACTAATTAATGTGATCTCTCCTAGACAAGTCATTTAAAAAGGGAGAAGTGGCATTTAGAGCTTTAGATTCAGCAGCAAGGCTGCTAAAAGCACATTGACTCCTGGTACAAAATTAATCTTACATCTTAGCCCCTGTACACACGGTCGGAGATTTTGCCAACCAAATCCGTCGGATTTTGCCCGTCGGATTTAGTCCGACGGATTGTGTCCGAAACTGTTGCATGCACACAGTCGGGCCAAGTTGGCGAAAAATCCGATCTTTCAGAACGTGATGACGTAATTTCGTTACGACGGGACTACATTCAGGCTAGTAGCCAATAGCTTTGATGTAGGAATTTGATCTGAGCATGCGTGGCACTTGGTCCGATGAAAATGCTCTACACATGATCGGAGTATGTCCGATCGGCCCAGTTGGTCGGGAAATATTTCCAACATGTTGGAAAATTGGGTCGGATGGAGATTCGGACGGAATCAGTCCGATGCATACCACACACAGTCGGATTATCTGACGACACAGTCCGATAAGACACATTCCGACAGATTCTCCGACTGTGTGAGGGCTTATAGTGTAATTTTGTCAGTCCTGCCCATTTCTCCAGTGCTGGACTACAGAACACTTCCTATTATCCTCATCTCCATAACACAGGAGAACTGGACAGAGCTGACAGTACTGCTTCTGATTTCGGTACAGCAGTATCAGTTCTCTCCAGGAAGTTAGGAGCTCACTGAATTTCTGGCAGGATGGTCAGGTATTTTCTGTACTTGCTAAAGGCATAAAGATGGGGGGTGGAAAGGATATACAGTATATATAGTGACAAATTGATGGTTTCTCAATGTGTAAAGATGCAGATAGTGCCTGTTTCAGCAGGGAAAGGGTCCCTAAACAGATGTGAAACTGATTGGAGTCAGGTAAGTGTTTCTCACAAAAGAGAGCATTGTCTGGTCTACTGGTTCTTAACCAACGTGTTCCAGCTTCCCTCCTGCTAGGACATCAGATTTGCTGTGTGCTGAGCCCTGGGCTGCCATCCAGCCATATTACTTCTGGGCATTGCTTCCCTTCCTGCAATTATCCAACCTGGACCTATAGGCTGTGGGTGGCTGTGGATAATAGTCACATAATATGGGTCCACCCTCAACGCTGACCACAGTCCTTGGTACCTCCGCCAAGAGGAGTCATTAAAGCCTGGTACACACAATGAGATCATCGGATAAAAGCTCGTCTGTTTTTTTTTTTTGCATGGTAGTTTCCATATCGAAAATGAACAGGTTACTAAAGTTCAAAAATTCTTATAAGACAGAATAAAAATGTGTAAGTGATGTAATGTGTTATATTGTATTCGTATTGTATTTTCGGATGAAAACTGTACTGATTAAACAAATTGTATGATCTGGTATTGTAAAATAATTTTTTTTGTGTTTGTTCCTTTGGATAATTTTCGGATGAAAGCTGTATACCAACAATCAGATTATCGTACGATCGCTTTGAAAGCGGTATTTATTGTCTGATTTTCTGATCATTTTTCTGACTTCAGGTTAAGCTGTAAACAATAGGCCCTTGTACACACGGTCGGACATTCCGACAACCAAATCCGTCGGATTTTGTCCGAAACTGTTGCATACACACGGTTGGACAAAGTTGTCGGAATGTCCGATCGTTCAGAACGTGATGACGTGATTTCGTTACGACGGGACTACGTTCAGGCTAGTAGCCAATAGCTTTGATGTACGAATTTGATCTGAGCATGCGTGGCACTTTGTCCGATCGGAATTCTCTACACATGATCGGAGTATGTCCAATCGGAGCATTTTGTCGGAAAATTTTACCAACAAGTTGGAAAACTGGGTCCGTTGGATACTCCGACGGAAACAGTCCGATGGAGACCACACACAGTCGGAATATCCGACAAAACGGTCCGTTCGGACACATTCCGTCTGAGTCTCCGACCGTGTGTACAAGGGGTAAGGGGAATGTTCTCAAAGGTTGCAATGGTGAGTAGTATTACATGAGAGTCGCAAGGGGAGCAGTTTTGCAAGAGGGTGGCAAAGGTTCCAGAGGTAAGCAATGTTTGAAGAGGATATCAGGGGATGCAGAGGTGAGCAATGCAAATGTATAGAGATCGGATTTTCCGACAACTTTGTCCGACCGTGTGTATGCAACAGTTTCGGACAAAATCCGTCAGAAAAAAATCAGACGGATTTGGTTGTCGGAATGTCCGACCGTGTGTACAGGGGCTTACATTTTCATCTTGGATTTTCTCTGCACATCCAGAAAACAGTCGAAGGAGTGCAGTATGCGGCAGCAGACAATCTTCATGAGATAGAAGGCCTGAGAAACGAGAAGGAAGTGTGTAACCCAGAAAGCGTTAAAGAGTCTATGTTGCAATATAAAGAGGTACTGGTAAAAATGCCAGGATGCAAGTGTGAGCAAAGAGAGACTAAAATCGATTTTTATTCATTGCTATGCTATTTTACTATTATTTTTTGTTTATGTTATGCCACGCACTCACCTCAAGCTGTAGGTCTCTGTTCCGCATGACAGCATTGGTCTTCTCCTCGCTGAGCTGCGCATACTTCATGGCCAGTTCGTAGATCTCATCCTTGCATTTCTTCAGCTCCGTGTTGAAGTTATCCCGCTCCTCCTTCATTTTCTGGACCCTCTCCTGGTACTTTTTCATCTCACTGTCTTTAACTTGCAACTGCCTAATACTGGCCTCCTTTTCCACAATCTGGGTGTTTAGCTCCTTGTACTTCCTGCGCTCCTCTTGGATTGTCTGCTGCAGCTTCAGCATCTCATTCATGAGCAGTTGGGTTAGACTGGACTCCCCTGCAGTGTCTGCATCAGAGAGACATCAGACAGACAAAAAAAAGGGATGAGACAAACATAACCTGGGACCGCGCATGCATTTTCAGGGACCTTTGGGGATGTCTCCATTCCATTTTTTTTTTTTAATTATAAAATAGAAGCTGTTAGGGAAATGTAATTAACCAGCAAAGGTTTTGTTCTAATATGTCACTTTTGCTACTAAAAATGCATACAAAATGCACTGAAGAGGATCTTATGCCGCGTACACACGACCGGACTTTTTGACAGCAAAGGTCCGACGGAATGAGTCCGTCGGACAATTCGATCGTGTGTGGGCTCCATCGGACCTTTGCTTGCCAAAAATCCAGCGGACTTTAGAAATAGAACATGTTTTAAATTTTTCCACCGGAACTCCGCCGGACCGAGAAATCTGCTCGTGTGTATGCTAGTCCGACGGACAAAAAACCGATGCTAGGGCAGCTATTGGCTATGAACTTCCCTATTCTAGTCCGGTCGTACGTCATCACGTTCAAATCCGTCGGACTTTGGTGTGATTGTGTGTGGCCAAGTCCGTTCATTCGGGAAGTCCGTTGGAACTCCGCCGAAAAGTCCGTCGGAAAGACCGTCGGACCTAGTCCCTCGAAAAGTCCGGTCGTGTGTACGCGGCATTATATGGATTTTAAGTGGGTATACCACACAAATAACAAAACGGGAAAAAAAAAAAGGATATAAAGATTCCCCCCAAAGTCTATACCTGCCCCCTATCAAAGAAGTCTGGCTGGCCGGGAAGGCAGTAAGTCTGTGATAAGGACAAACCTTTTTTTCCCCCACTTTTTCCCAGCAGAGGTTGTTAGCACTTCCGCCTAGCAGCACTAGGGTTTTTGGTTCGAATCCAAACTATGGCACTACCTGCTTGGAGTTTGCATGTTCTTCCTGTGCCTGCGTGGGTTTCCTCCGGGTACTCCGGTTTCCTCCCACACTTCAAAAGACATGCAGGTAGGTTAATTGTCTACAGTCTAAATTGGCCCTAGTATATGTATGTATGAATGTTAGGGACATTCCCTTGTAAGCTTCTTAAGGGACTGATGTGAATATATAATATATATGTAAAGTGCTGCATAAATTGACAGTGCTATATAAATACCTGTAATAAATAAGTAAAATAATAAATATATCCCTGGCCAAAGTGCTATGGTGACAAAGTGGATGTGGGTATCTGTGGGTGGGGGGCTTATTGGAGTCTGGGGCCCACTTTAAAATAAGGAAGCCTCCAGTGAATGAGTATGGGTACATAATACGCCTACTCATTAAAAACAGAAAGGAAATAAAACACACCCCACATTTGAAAAAGTCCTTTGTGTAAATCATAAATACTCTTAAAACCTCCACAATGTAAATGCATCATCATGCATGCTGTCCAGCGATTTAGATCCTCATCAATCACAACAATGCCCACCGATCCGCAGAAAACGCTGAGGCAAAGGATGTGCTCGCACTACAATCATAAGGTGAATGAAACGCCCAGGCCAGAAGCTTGTTTGTAAACAAGGGGGGGCGGAGCTGCTGGGTCATGGCAATATTTAGTCAGTAACGATCCCCACCCCTTTGTTTACGTTCAACTGCCAGTTGGGAATCCCCAGCTGACAGGTGAATGTGCTGGGCAGGGATGCATCACTGGTTGTTAGGATGCCAGCAGCCACTGGCTTCCTAGCAACTAGAAGCCATGATGAAGAAGTTGTCACATCCAACGGAGGTAGTACTACTGCTACTAAGAGCCCTTTCACACTGGGGCGTTTTTCAGGTGCTTTAGTGTTAAAAAAAGCGCCTGAAAGAAGCCGCAACTGCAATCCCAATGTAAAAGCCCGAGTGCTTTCACAGTGAGGCGCTGCGTTGGCAGGGCGTCAAAAAAAGTAGTGCAAGCAGCTTCTTTGCAGCGCTTTTGGAGCAGTGAATACAACGCTCCTAAAGTGCCCCTTCTCATTGAAATCAAAGAAAAGCGCTTTTGGCAGCAGCTCTTTGTGGGCGCTTTTAAACCTTTATTTGGCCACTAGCAGGGGTTAAAAGCACCCCAATAACGCTCGAAAAACGCTGGTAAAGCGCTGCTAGTTTAAGCAGCGCTTTACGAGCCTTTTTTCGGGCGCTGGCATTGTGAAAGGGCTCTTAGAGCACTCGGCTTTCACATTGGGACTGCAGATGAGGCTTCTTTCAAGCGCTTTACAGGCGCTTTTTTTTTAAACGCTAAAGCGCCTGAAAAACACCTGAAAAACACCCCAGTGTGAAAGGGGTCTAAATATATGACTTTCCACTGAGTCTGGCTGGATGTTCAGCACGGTGGGCGAGCGAACCCTTCATTTAGTCTGAAACTCACCCATAGAGAAAAGCATACAAACCTTATTTTATTACTATTAATAATAAATGTAATAATATGTTTTTTTCTTTTGGATAGAGTGGAGAAGGACAGGAATTGATGGGAAACACTCAGATAGAGGAACTGAAAAGCAGAAACTTTCTAAAATAAATTTGAAGAAGTAGGAAGGTTTAGCAATCCTGCCAATATTTCACTGCTCTCGGTATCTCCTGGTGAAAGGACACACAATTTCTCCTCGTGAAGTGATGGAAAATCCCGAATTGTACAGTTGTCACAAACAGAAAGTGAGGGGAAGTCTTACAATGGAGCAGTGTTCATTTCATAGACTAAAATATTTTCATCTACAAAACTAACATTATTTCAGCCGTCTAGACTAAAACTAAAACAATTCAGATTATTCACGATACAACTAAAACTAAAAAGGCGTTTTTGGGCACTGTTCACGCCTAAGCAATTTTCTGCTTGTAGCTGTAAAATGCTCAAAAAGCCAAATCCTATTTATTTCAACGGCCCCTGTTCTCATGCAGTGACTTGAAAAAGTATTCACACCCCTTGAAATTTTCCGCATTTTGTCATATTACAACCAAAAACATAAATGTATTTTATCGGGATTTTATGTGATAGACCAACACAAAGTGGCTCATAATTGTGACGTGGAAGGAAAAAAAACAAAAAAAAAAAAGACGATTACCGTCTTGTGTAAACGGGACATCGCTCCCGCACATAGAGAGTCACTGTGCCACCTCATCAGTGCCCACCAGTGCCAACCTTCCAGTTCCCATAAGTACTGCTAAGCAGTGCCCACCAGTGCCACCTATCAGTGCCCAGTGCTGCCAATCAGTGCCACTCATCAGTGCAGCCTCATCAGTGCCTCCTGATCAGTGCAGCCTCATCAGTGCAGCCTCATCAGTGCAGCCTCATCAGTGCAGCCTCATCAGTGCAGCCTCATCAGTGCAGCCTCATCAGTGCAGCCTCATCAGTGCCATCCATCAGGGCCACCCATCAGTGCCACCCATCAATGCAGCCTCATCAGTGCCACCCGTCGATGCAGCCTCATCAGTGCCACCCGTCGATGCAGCCTCATCAGTGCCACCCGTCGATGCAGCCTCATCAGTGCCACCCGTCGATGCAGCCTCATCAGTGCCACCCGTCAATGCAGCCTCATCAGTGCCACCCGTCAATGCAGCCTCATCAGTGCCACCCGTCAATGCAGCCTCATCAGTGCCACCCGTCAATGCAGCCTCATCAGTGCCACCCGTCAATGCAGCCTCATCAGTGCCACCCGTCAATGCAGCCTCATCAGTGCCACCCGTCAATGCAGCCTCATCAGTGCCACCCGTCAATGCAGCCTCATCAGTGCCACCCGTCAATGCAGCCTCATCAGTGCCACCCGTCAATGCAGCCTCATCAGTGCCACCCGTCAATGCAGCCTCATCAGTGCCACCCGTCAATGCAGCCTCATCAGTGCCACCCGTCAATGCAGCCTCATCAGTGCCACCCGTCAATGCAGCCTCATCAGTGCAGCCCATCAGTGCAGCCCATCGGCACACATCAATGAAGGAGAAAATTACCTGTTTGGAAAATGTTACAACAAACTATGAAACAGTTTTCTTTTTTGTTTGTTTTTTCAAAATGTTTTGTCTTTTTTTGTTTGTTTAGCAAAAAATAAAGCCCCAATAGTGATTAAATACCACCAAAAGAAAGCTCTACTTGTGTGAAAAAATTAATTACAAAAATGTCATATGGGTACAGTGTAGCATGACCGCGTAATTATCATTCAAAGAGTGACAGCACTGAAAGCTGAACATTGGCCTGGGCGGGAAGGGGGTTTCCCAGGAAGTGCCAAGTAAGCAAGTGGTTAATTGACTAAAATTATTTTAGTCAACTAAAATGTACTGAAGATTTTAGTGGACTAAAATGTACTAGAGATTGTCGCAAACTTAACCACTTGCCGACCAGCGCACAACGATGTACGTCGACAGAATGGCACGGGCAGCCAAATGGGCATACATGTACGTCCCTTTAAATTTGCCGCCCTGCCATCGGGAGCGCGCCGCCGCCGCCGGCGCGCTCCCGCGCTGGTCGAGACCCCCGTGAGTCCGGTCGCGGGACCCGCGATCGTCTCACGGAGCGGCCAAATGAAGAAATGCCATTGTAAACAGCATTTCTCCATTCTGCCTAGCAACTAGTGACGCTGATCTCTGCTCCATGTGATTGGAGCAGAGATCAGTGTTCACTAAATGAAAGCCCAACCCCCCCACAGTTAGTAACACACCCCTAGGAACACTTAACCCCTACACTGCCACCCACTGGTTAACCCCTTCACTGCCAGTGTCATTTACACAGGAATCACTGCATTTATATAGCAGTGATTACTGTATAAATGACAATGGTCCCAAAAATGTCCGATGTGTCCCCCACAATGTCGCAGTCACAATAAAAATCGCTGATCGCCGCCATTACTAGTAAAAAAAAATAATAAAAAATTATTAATAAAAATGCTATAAAACTATTCCTATTTTGTAAACGCTATAACTTTTGCGCAAATCAATCAATAATCGCTTATTGCGATTTTTTTTTACCAAAAATATGTAGAAGAATACGTATCGGCCTAAACTGAGGGAAAAAAAAAGTTTTTTTATATATTTTTGGGGGATATTTATTATAACAAAAAGTAAAAAATAATGCGTTTTTTTCAAAATTGTCGCTCTATTTTTGTTTATAGCGCAAAAAATAAAAACCGCAGGGGTGATCAAATACCACCAAAAGAAAGCTCTATTTGTGGGAAAAAAAGAACGTCAATTTTGTTTGGGAGCCACGTCGCACGACCGCGCAATTGTCAGTTAAAGCGACGCAGTGCCGAATCGCAAAAAGTGGTCTGGTCTTTGACCAGCAAATTGGTCCGGTCTGAAAGTGGTTAAATATGACTAAAACTAAAAACAAACCAGATGACTAAAATACACCTAAAAATAAAATGTAGTTTTAGTCAAAAGATTATGACTAAAACGAAATCAAAATTTGACGTCAAAATTACCACCGCAAAGGAGACATCTGTTTCAGTGACAACAGTCCAAGAGGAGATTCCCACTCACTTTGCAGAGATGTCATCATTTCACTTCCTGCTGCATCTCCAAGACAGGAAGTAAAGGGAAATCACTCCAACAGAAGACAACAGCAGGAAAAAAATAATAATACAGGTTTTAACCCTTCACGACTCTATCCAAGTCTTACAAGTAATGTTGGCCAACAATACACTTTAATTTCTATCAGAGAAGTAGGAAGTATTTATAATCTGTCAGGCTAATACTACAGCTGTCTTGCTTACATCCAAAAATTTTTTTTTTTATTGGGGGTTAAAGGAAAGGGAAAAGATAGATGGAAATAGATAGCATTCAAAACCTGACGGGGGTCCTAGCCATTCTCCACTCCATTATCTTAAATGTTTCTCAGACATTCTAAGATCCCTTTCACACTGGGGCGTTTTTCAGGCGCTTTAGTGTTAAAAAAGCGCATGTAAAGCGTCTGAAAGAAGCCGCAACTGCAAGCCCAATGTAAAAGCCCGAGTGCTTTCACACTGAGGCGCTGCGCTGGCAAGGCGTCAAAAAAAGTCCTGCAAACAGCTTCTTTGCAGCGCTTTAGGAGTGGTGTATTCGGTGAAATCAATGGGAAGCGCCTGAAAAGCGCTTTTAGCAGCAGCTTTTGGGCGCTGACATTGTGAAAGGGCTCTTAAAGCACTCAGGCTTTCACATTGGGATTGCAGATGAGGCTTCTTTCAAGCGCTTCACAGGTGCTTTTTTTAACGCTAAAGTGCCTGAAAAACGCCCCAGTGTGAAAGGGGTCTTACTGTGTACATTTGATCACCTCTTTCAAATGTTTATTTTTCAGCATGTCTGGCATAATTTTTCACTATATACAGTTTAAAGTGGTAGTAAACCCTTACAAACCACTTTGACCTACAGGTAAGCCTAGATTAAGGCTTACCTGTAGGTCCAAGAAATATCTCCTAAACCTATACGGTTTAGGAGATATTTGCCCGAAGACAGGCACCGCTGTCTAAGGTGCATGCGCCGTAGACAGCGGCGTGCAGGCGCACTAAACGCGGCATTGTCAATGACGAAGATGCCGCGCGTGTCGGCTCCTGTGCGCATGCTTCGCCGAATGACAGCGGCGGAGCTGCGAGACCCACCGAGAAGATGGATGCGCCGGAGTACAGGGGACAGCGGTGACTTCACTGGCTCCTGTGTCAGGTAAGTGACACATAATGGGCTACTATGCGATGCGATGCGATGCGATGCATAGTAGCACATTATGCTTTACCTTTGCAGGGAATGAAAGAGGAAGTAAACTCATCAGGGTTGACTTCCTCTTTAAGAAAATCATTATCATTATTCTGTTGGAGGGATTTTACCTGGATTTCTTGCCAGTACAGTAGCAGCACTTCTTGATGAAGGTTGCCAATATGCCGCAGCCTTACAATTAGTCACAGCATTGTCAGCCTGCCATGACATGACCTTTTACAGTGTATGATAAAGTTTATAATATAATAAAAATTATTCAATAATGTAATCAAATCCTAAAACACTGAAAAAGGGACACTTTTTGGTTGCTATGGACAATCTCCAAATTTCGGGCAGAAAAAAACAGTATTTATAATATAAAAGTGCATGCAGGGCACTGCACAGACCACTAGGGACAAAGGGGGGTGTGGATTTTTTAATACAGTACTGTAATCTGTAAGATTACAGTGCTGTGTGTGTTTTGTGTCTTTTTACTTTTTTGAATTTGCCGCCGTTCTCCGCTCCCGCGCTCCGTAACGTCGCAGGGAACAGAGCTCGGCGGCATTCGGCACTGTGAATCGAGCGGAGGACAGCTCGCTCACACAGCGCGGAGAACATCGCTGGATCCAGGGGACAAGGTAAGTAACTCTCCCTGTGTCCTCCCTGTATCCAGCGATGCAAACCCGAGTCTGGCTCGGGGTTACCGCTCCTGTTAGTAAAATCCCAACCCGAGCCAGACTCGGGATTACCGCTAGGGGGGGTAATACTGCTTTAAGTGGGACACAGACCGCTTTATGAACCTGATAGAGGGTCGTAGACCTTGTACACACGGTCGGACATTCCGACGGAAAATGTCCGATCGGGACCGTGTTGTCGGATAATCCGACCGTGTGTGGGCTCCATCGGACTGTTTCCGTCGGAATATCCAACCAACAAAGTTTTAGAGCTGGGCTATAAAACTTTCCGACAACATGATCCGATCGGACTTTGTCCGATCATGTGTAGAGAATTGCGATCGGACAAAGTGCCACACATGCTCAGATCAAATTCCTAGGCCAAAGCTATTAGCTACTAGCCTGAACGCAGTCCCATCGTAACTAAATCACGTTCCGAACGATCGGATTTTCCGACAACTTTGTCCATCCGTTTGTATGCAACACAAGTTTCGGACAAAATACGACGGATTTTGTTGTTGCAATGTCTGACCGTGTGTACAAGGACTAACACTTCTGCGTGCTACACAAAATTCAAGTTCCACTTGAAACCGCACAAAAAAAAAAAAAACAACAAATACGCAAAAAGCATATTAGAAAGATAAAAAAGGGATTGTGTCAAAACTGTGGCATGCTGCTGCAACACAGATGAATAGAAACGAAATCCTAACACTCAAAACAGGAAATAGGGGACAATTTTAGGTCAGATTATTTATCTTAATAGAGATGACCTTAGACCGGCTTCCATTTACAATAAGCAAGGATGTGCCTCCGTCTCCTTTTTATTGTTCCTGAACTGTTTTGAACTTTTGCATAACTTTGTACTTGTTTAACGCTACACTGCAAGCTACACTGTAAGCTAGGAATAAGCTATTTTTGCCTACCATACATTTGTTATTACATTTTTTTTAAAGAAAAAATATTATTTAAAAAACATAAAAGCAGAGCTAAGAAAAATAATTCAAGCGACTGAGGACCCAACATGCTGCAGCAGATTCCTTTATGCTCCGTTAAAAAAAAACAACAAAGAGAAAGAATAAATGCCCCATGTCTGCCCCCGACTCCGTTCAGGGGAAATATGACATCATCAGTAGTTATTCTTTACAGGGAGCAGCTGCTGCACCCACTGATGAGCAAGAATGAAATCACATTTAGAAAGTCAAACACGGATAAGCCAAGCAAGCATGAACTCACCTATGATCATTGAGAAGACACGCGAGGGCTCCGTGCCCGTGATCTTCCTGTACAGGTGAGGGTAATACAGCTCCAGGCTTTCCAGAAAGGCGTCATAGCCCTTATACCCTGTCCTCTGGAGGATATCCAGCAAGACACCTGATGTCAAGAACATGTGGGAGGTTTATCACTTCACACATTTACTAAGAAAGTGGTGTGTGCAACGACAGGGGTGAGAGAGAGGAGAGACCAGGGCCGTCTTTAAAGGGATTGTAGAGTGAATTTTTTTTTTTTTTAAATAACAAACATGTTATACTTACCTCCACTGTGCAGCTCGTTTTGCACAGAGTGGCCCCGAACCTGCTCTTCTGGGGTCCCTCGGCGGCTGTCTTGGCTTCCTCCCGCAGGTGCTTCTCACGTTCATGCGAGCTCCCTCACATGGTGAGAAGCACCTGCGGGCGCGCTCCCGTGATGCAGCCAGCGGCTATAGCCGCTCGCTGTATCACACGGCCCCGCCCCCCGGCACTCCGCGATGGCTGCGCTGCTTTCCATCCATCCACTCCAGCCAATCAGCGGCCAGGCTGAACGGTGGAAAGGACATCGGGGGACGAGCGCGGGACTTTCGAGGGTTGAGGTAAGTAAAACAGGGGGGCTGGGGGCGCAGGCACTGTCAGGTGTGTTTTCACCTTAATGCATAGAATGCATTAAGGTGAAAAAAACATTTACCTTTAGAACCCCTTTAATATTGATTGGACTCGGGGCAAAATTTTTCTTGGGGCCCCCCCCATGCAATTTCGCTCTCCACCTTCTCTGAGACATACAATAAATAGCAGCTAGACTTAAAATCAGTTTACTGTATCAGCTTAGGCCGCGTACACACGGGCGGATTGTCTGCCCAACTTAGTCCGCTGAACCGTGTTTCAGCGGACAGTCCGCTCGTGTGTGGGCTTCAGCGGACTTTTTCAGCGGACAGTCTGACGGACTTTGTCTTTCGGAATTTCCGTAATTTTGTCCGTCCAAACTTGGTTTTGCCCGTCCAAAATTGGTTTCAGCGGACAGTCCGCTCGTGTGTAGGCAAGTTGGACAGACTAAGTATGGCGCATGCTCAGAAAGGATTTACACGGCCGAAGGTTGCATTGCAGTGTATAGGACTTCGTTTTTCTAGTCCCGTCGTACGTGCTGTACACGTCATCGCGCAAGTTTTCAGCGGACTGTCTGTTCATCGTGTGTGTGGTCAAGTCCGTTCATTCAAAAGTTGAACAGACTGTCTGTCGGATTGTCTGACGAACTTAGTTGGGCAGACAATCCGCCCGTGTGTACGCGGCCTTAGGCAGCGATTGCGATTGGTTGTCAGAGGTTACAGCATATCATTACTGCTTACTGACTGGGCTCACTGATTAGTTGCTAGAGGTTATAGCACATGATTTCTGCTTGCTGATTGGTTGCTAGAGATTACTGTACAGTAGAACTGCTCACTGGTTGCTATAGGTTACAGCACATCTTCTCCTCACTGCAGGGGGGCATGATATGAATGCCACCTCTATTCACATATCAATGCTGCCGGACTCAGCTATTTACATATGAATGTTGCCGCTATTTACAGATGAATGACGGTTATTTACATGTAAACACAGGGTCTGCAGGTGAGTCATCCATACACAACAATAGGGCAGAGCTGAGCAGCATTAGTTGCAGCATTTCACACTGAGATATCGGGACACAGCACGGGACTAAAAAACTTCAAGGGACAAGGGAATTTAAACTGGAATGGTTGGCAAATATGAGACAGCTGCTTTGGGCCCCACAACAATGACAGGGCCCAGGGCAGCTGCCCCTTTTGCCCTGCCTTAAAGACGGCCCTGGGAGAGACAGTAGATAGAATAAGGAAAAGGGAGGTGGAGAGGGGGGATGAGAGTTAAGAGAGAGAAAGGAGGAAAACCATAGGAAACAAGAGAGGAAGAAAGAAAAACCCCAGAAAGAAGTAAGCTTGGGTAGAAAGATGGCAACAGGTTTGGAGGGAAGGATTGATAGAAGGTTAAAGGGAGAGGGCTGATGGGAAGGAAGGTAAATTGGAGTCAGGTAGAGAGGGAGGAATTATAAAAGGTGTCTCCAAAATCAATTTTAAAAATCTGGTACCTTTTCCACAGAAAGGCCACTTACCCACTTTTCTCTTGCGGATAACGAGGCTGGGGTCATTAAAAACTTGCTCTTCGTCATCACTGTTGAGGACACGACACTGGCGCAGGTACGGTGTGATCCTGTTTGGATCTATAACTGAGATCAATTTGACCCTGTAGTGTTCCAGCTTACTCCAGCACCCTTCATCCTCTTCCTCAGACATAATGGGTGGGGTTCAAGGAAAAGGTCTCTAAAGATACAAATAAATATTATATGTGATACTGTAGGTGCCAGCTCTTTAACGTATCAGCATTCCATAAGGCATAAGCTGGACAAAATGTTATTCTAAAGCTGCATCTACTGTACATAGAAGTCTTACACTGAGGACACTAGTTCTGTGAACTGGGGATCCCCAAAGAATCCCCTTAATTTGCAGGGATTTCCTCTCATTTTCTGTTTGGCTATGGGACAGGAAGTGAAGGGAAATCTCTGCAATGGGACGCATATGGTGAAAATAAATCTTCCCTTATCGAGAAGAAGGAAGGAAGAAAGAAGGAAGGAAGAAGGAAGAAGGAAGGAAGGAAGGAAGGAATGAAGGAAGGAAGGAAGGAAGGAAGGAAGGAAGGATGAAGGAAGGAAGAAAGGAAGGATGAAGGAAGGAAGAAAGGAAGGATGAAGGATGAAGGTTGAAGGAAGGATGAAGGAAGGAAGGATGAAGGAAGGAAGAAAGGAAGGATGAAGGAAGGAAGGATGAAGGATGAAGGAAGGAAGGAAGGAAGGAAGGAAGAAGGAAGGAGGAAGGAAGGATGAAGGAAGGATGAAGGAAGGAAGGATGGAGGAAGGAAGAAGAAAGAAAGAAGAAAGAAAGAAGAAAGAAAGAAGAAAGAAAGAAGAAAGAAAGAAGAAAGAAGAAGAAGAAAGAAGAAGAAGGAAGGAAGGAAGGAAGGAAGGAAGGAAGGGAGGGAGGGAGGGAGGGAGGAAGGAAGGGAGGAAGGAAGGAAGGAAGGAAGGAAGGAAGGAAGGAAGGGAGGAAGGAAGGGAGGAAGGAAGGAAGGGAGGAAGGAAGGAAGGAAGGAAGGAAGGAAGGAAGGAAGGAAGAAGGAGGAAGAAGGAAGGGAGGAAGAAGGAGGAAGAAGGAAGGAAGACGGAAGGAGGAAGAAGGAAGAAGAAGGAAAAAGGAGGAAGAAGAAGGAAGAAGGAAGGAAGAAAGAATGAAGGAAGAAGAAGGAAGAAGAAGGAAGAAGGAGGAGGGAGGAGGAAGGAGGAAGAAGGTAGAAGGACAAAGAAGGAAGAAGGAGGAAGAAGGAGGAAGAAGGAAGGAGGCGTTTTGCCCATAGTTTTACATTAAACATGAAAAGACTACTGACGAACCAGGCCAAGCAGCTCCAGCTTTTGGTACCCTGGGAATAATGCCAAGCAGCTCAAGCTCTTGATACCCCTTGGACAATGCCAAGCAGCTCCAACTAGTAGTGCTCTTTAAACTAGGCCAGGCAGATCTTCCTAAGCACCCTTAAAGAATAACTAAATGAAAAACTTTTTTTTTTAACTTTTGGATAAGGGATATTTGGAGGGATTAGAACACTTGTCGTGTTTATTGCCGTTTGTATCCCCATTAAAGGAGATCCCCAATGGGACGCAGAAGGTGATAAAAAAATAAATAAATCAGGGGTTATAACGCCCTTGCTCTATCCAAACATAAATAAGATGTTTTGCCTATAGTTCTACTTTAAAACATTTTGTTTCACAAAAGATTAGGTTTTTCCAAAAAGTTACAAAGGAGTCATGAACTGGAAGCAATAGTACTATATAAGGGTACAGATATAAAATAAGAGCAAGGCTTGCATTGTATAAAACACAATACAGAAAGCCAAGAACATCAGTTAGGATGAAATATGAAGAGCAGTGATATAGTTAGGATGTGATATATGTACAGGTCTAGTGCAATGAACTATGAACTGTCCAGAAACAGGCATGTGCTTTTCCAACTGTAAAAAGTGTCTTGCTGAATGGAGGAAAAAAAGCTCTTGCAAACCAGCAAAGTAAGAAGGATGGGGTGGGGGTAGGGAGGTATGGGTGCACCCATCACCTTGGACAGGGTTATAGGGAAATTAGGAAGAGATAAAAAAAAAAAGAAAAAAGGAAAACTCGCCTGGGAGGAGAAAAAGGGAAAAGAAAGAGGGAATCTTTGTGGGCCAACTGGGGGACCTCACCGCTCATCACCTGGACTATTCACAAAGAGAGCAAGTTACGATCTATATTCGTCTGAGTGTTAAAATCAATCCAGGGACTCCAAATCGTGGAGGTACTGGGAGTGCATGTCAAGGATAAATGTTGGCTTCTCATGTACAATAATGCCCATGAATCTTTGTTTTATTTCAGCAAGATTAGGAAAAAGGTTTTCTCCATGCTGTAGCAAGGGTTTGCCAGGCAGCCAGGAACACAAACTCCACCAGTTTCCTCCCATTCCTTGATCAGGCTAAGATTGGTTCATGTAGCAGCGCTTCCCAGGAGTTACGAGCCAAAGAGACGTCAAGCATAGACCACATGATGGAGCAGACCCGTGTCCAGAACTGCAGCTCCTTCATCACTCTCATCAAATGTGAAGGAAAGTGCTCCATTACCTGCAGCCCTGGAAGAACATTGGGGACACTGAGGGAGTAAACTTTGAATTGCAATCAGGGGTCATGTACCAGCAGTTGAGTAATTTGTATGCATTTTCTTGGGCAAAGATATTCTGGGAATATTTAGAAGATAGCCAAATCTTAGCCCAAGTCACGTGGTTTGGGGTTCTGACAAGGTCCACTGCCATTTTAGCTGCATAGGGAAGGTAACCTGAGTTGATCAAGTTTGTTTGAGGGAAGAGTAAAGATAAGAAACTAGGCTTCTCAACTGCGGATGCTTTAGGCATCAGTTCTTGAAAGGAATTAGATGCTTTGGAGCGCCATCATGGAGCCTAAGCAAGCCACGGACATGATAATGAACTTGGATATATCGAAAAGAACAAGGCCACTGGCAGTTGCCAGTGCTCTTGGAGATATTGAGAGGTTTGAATGCCATCCAGGGCTAAGAGTAGGCATATTTAACACCCTGCAATTGCCACCATCCAATAGCCAACATGTTCTCATGGGCAGGGATGAATTGGAAGATGTCCAAAATGCCACAGAGAGGCAAATGGGAAGAAATCAGCCCACTGGAATATTTCACAGAATACCACAGGCATAGGAAATGCAACATGGAAGGTTTGCTTAGTTTGGGCTGAGTGTTAGGCTGGGTCCAGAGGAGATTATGGACTGGAAATTGGGAACAGTCAGCAAGAAATGAACCCAAACAGACATTTTAGGGGTAGCATGAAAGGAGAAAAAGGGGAGCAAGGAGAGCAATTTGTGCAGCCATGAATTAATAATTTAAGATAAGGTACTGCCAGACCACCTACCAGATAGCGTCAGTACAGTATGGAGATGGACAGTCGAGGTTTACTGCTCTGCCACAGGAAGAGGAGCAAATATATTATTTAACAGATAGTTCAGAACATGTTTTTTCTGCCCTCAGACATGCCTCATGGTTGAAGGCGATATAAACTGAATTCAGAAAAGGTTGATCATTAGAAGTAACACCTTTTGGGCTGAGCTTATTGTAAGTTTAATTATCCTATTGTCGGTCATGGTATTTAGGAGCCAGATAGATGCCATGAGAGGAGACTCAATCACCCACAATCCACTCATCAACTCATACCTCTCCATTCATGAAGATTCCTGGGCACCTTATGCATTGAAACTAAGAGGTCACAAGAAATAATTCCTCTAACCTCCCTGGCGGTATGATTATTTCTGATTTTAGGTGCTGAAAGCGGTACAGTTATTTTGCATGGAAATTTGGCATTTATATTGTAGTTCTATTATTCTTAGGAATAACTCTCTTAAATCTGTTCAAACCAGAGTCTAGCAGACATCCCGGGTATGATAAAGTTTATAATATAATAAATAATAATAAAAATTATTCAATAATGTAATAAAATCCAAAAACACTGAAATTTGCTCATTTTCAGAACTGTCGCTGTCATTAGATTTAGCGTTTGATGACGAATTTCCCCACAAATCGCTATCGCTCAATTCTGCAAGTGATTATAATTTATTATCGCTGTTTTCTAGTTGGTCTAAAATCACTTTTGACATAAAGGGACAGTTTTTGGTTGCTATGGACAATCTCCAAATTCCAGGCAGAAAAAACAGTATTTATAATATAAAAGTGCATGCAGGGCACTGGACAGACCACTAGGGATAAAGGGGGTGAGTAATTTTTTTTTATACAGTACTGTAATCTGTAAGATTACAGTACTGTGTGTGTTTTGTGTGTTTTTACTTTTTTGAAATTGGCGCCGATCTCCGCTCTCGTGCGCCGTAACGTCGCAGGGAATGGAGCTCAGTGGCACTCGGGCACGGTGTGAATCGAGCGTAGCGCGGAGGACATCGCTGGATCCAGGGGACAAGGTAAGTAACCTCTCCCTGTATCCAGCGATGCGATCCCAAGTCCGGCTCGGGGTTACCACTCGTGGAACTAAAATCCCAACCCGAGCCAGACTCGGGATCACCGCCAGGGAGGTTAAGAGTAGCCATTTTGAAAGCCACAGCAGCCATTCTAAAAACTCTGGTAACCAGCAATCCAGACCAGTAGCCATTTTTGGAAAGGGTAATTATGTTGTGTTGATTTTTACCTTATATTAATTTATGTTCACTTAGATATTGATTTATTGAGTATTATATAGTTGATATTTACTCTCTTGAATCAGTAACCGCTTTGTAGATTTTTCTCTAAAGATTACATTTTCACCTAGGGAGTATGTCACTCTTAACTTATCATCATTGTTGGGCAGATTAAGGGATAAAGCTAAAATTTGGTCAAAATTGAAAATGGCATTAGTGAGAAGAGTGAACCTCATAAAAATGTTTTTCATGCCCCAGCTCCTCTACATCCTGCATAATATGCTCATGGTTGTCCCACTTAAAACTTTCTGAATCATAAATTCATCATACAGATCTTTTATTTGTCTTAATAAGCTCAGGCTCAGGCTCGAGCAACTACAAAAACCCATTTGGCTATGATTGGCTATGCCCAACACCTGGTTATATTACCTGGCAGCTCAGCTGCAACATATTGCTTGGGCTTTGCCCGTGGAGTCGGCGGACTTGGCAGGGAGGGCGGACCCAACCACGGCTCTGCTACGACACAAGAGTAAATAATGTGGCTATGGGGCTGGAGGCATTGTCCTACGCTAAGTCCAATAACCTTTTCCCCACCTATGTGCTAATGCAGAAGGTATGGAATAAGGCCAGGCAGCTGCAAGACATTAATGAATTTACGGGTTTTAGCCATCTGGGACAATGGTCATTACAATCATTGCCGTGTGGACCAAGATGGAAGCAGTATGGAATTACACTCATGGTTCACATCTTTTCAGATGGCAATTTGAACTCCTTTGCTTCACTACAGACTAAATTCAACCTTCCACAGTCTATGTATTTCCCATACAGGCAATTGCAACATGCGGTCAGGGCTCAGTCTGAGGGAAGTTTGTGGATACAATCTCCAGCCCCCATTTTCCATTACGCGACAGAGGTCTCTCATTTCAAGGGATTCATATCTCAGTGCTATGCCATGCTTTCATCCATAGACCTGGAGGGCTTCCCATCCAGGGTGACACCCTTATGGGAGAGTGACATAGGTGCATTTACAGGGTGGCAAATGTGGTGCAACGGCTATCCCAACTGTACTTCGTATTGCGGGTACACTTTACTCCTGTAAAACTGCACAGCATGGGTCTCAGAGAACGCAGAGGGCATCAGGTGCTCCAGAGATCATGGAGACCTTATACGCCTACTGTGGCGCTGCCCCAAGCTACACCTTTACTAGTCGGGGGTGGTTGCTACCAACAATAGAGCATTTCAAGTTGCTGTGCCAATGGATCCTAAGCCGTGCATCTTGGGAATATTGGAGGATCTACCAATTGAGCACATTCCCAAACAAGCCAATACCAGAGCACTGTTCCAAGCATGTAAATTCATCCTCAGACACAAAAAATGAATAAATCAAATGAGAGACACCCTGCAGTTGGAGTAGTATATTTTCCAGCATCAGGGCCACCCAGTGAAATTCAATAACCTATGGTCCCCATGGTTGGATACTCCCGGCCTTAGCCCAGTGGAATTGGTTCTAGACAGACTGGTCATGTGATGTGGAGATGGTCCCTACTTCTAATGTATACCTGGTGCTGTTGTTCCCTGCAAATCCTACTATGTGTTCCTGATGAAGGTGGAGGATAGTTAAAGGGGAGTGGGAGAGCAGGGGCGCAAGGGGGAGGGAAGCAGTGAACTGTCGAGATATATTACAATTTATTTTTGTACTAGTGAAGTGCGACGATGATGTGTTGAACTTTATATGGCAATAATTGCGTTGGAACCTGACTTGTTGAACTGTATGTTTATTGTTTTTCCAAAAAGATTCAATTTTCAATATTTTTTCATTTGCATAGTCTCCGCTTCATTGACATAACAAAGGTCTAATTTTATTTCACATTGTTAATCACTTACTTACCTGCACTACAGTAAGGCCCGGTTCACACTGCGGGCGATGCGAGGCGACACAGACTTGCCTCGCCGCGACCTCAGCGGCAACTTGCAGATGACTTCTGTTTAGAAGTCAATGCAAGTCGCCCCGAGGTCGCCCAGAAGTAGTACAGGAAGCTTTTTTCTGAGTCGGAGCGACTCGAGTCGCTCCTCTCAGAACGGTTCCATTGTACAGAACGGGGGCGACTTGCCAGATTGCGGCGAGGCGAGTCGTGTCGCCTCGCATCGCCCGCAGTGTGAACCGGCCCTAACGGCTGATATTGTGAAAAACAGACGTTCTGTCTCATTGTAATTTTTACAAGGTTATTTTATTCTATAGGGAAGTTTATCATTGCGATGTCCTTTCAAAAAGTACTACACTCCCATGTAACGGGTGTTTCAATTGCTATTCAAGCTTTTATGTAGCACAATTATTATTTTAATTTTATTTAACATTTGTTTTGTCAACCAATCTGTATAAAACTATTTTGCATGGTTATATGTCTGGGAAGTTTATCATTGCTGTGTCATTTCAAAAAGGTACAACACTCCCATTAGCGGGTGTTTGAATTGAGACTTAATTTTATGTAGCACAATCGGTATTTAAAATTTTATGTAACGTTTGTTTTTGACTATATATACCGTATTTATCAGCGTATAACACGCAGCTCAAAATTAGGAGGGAATTTTAAGGAAAAAAACTTTTAGGAGGGAAGTTTAAGGAAAAAAAAAAAAACTTACATTTAAATGCCCATCAATGCAGCCTTATCATTGTCCATCTGCAGCCTTGTCCACCATTGCAGCCTTGTCAGTGTCATATGCAGCCTTGTCCCCCATTGCAGCCTTGTCAGTGTCATATGCAGCCTTGTCCCCCATTGCAGCCTTGTCAGTGTCATATGCAGCCTTTCCACCATTGCAGCCTTGTCCACCATTGCAGCCTTGTCAGTCAGCCTTGTCCACCATTGCAGCCTTGTCAGTCAGCCTTGTCCACCATTGCAGCCTTGTCAGTTTTTTTTTTTGTAAATGCCGCCAAGATACAGAGTCGGATGTCCTGTGTATCTCGGCGGCGTGCGGTAGTTCTTGGCGGCCTTTGGCTCTTCTCGGCAGCTTTCGGCTGCCTTTGGCCGCTCTCTGCAGATTTTGGCCGCCTTCAGCCATTCTCGGCGCAGAGAATGGTCGAAGGCAGCCGAAAGCCGCCGAGAAGAGCCAAAGGTGGCCGAAAGCTGCTGAGAAGACCCCAAGGAAGCCGAAAGCTGCCGAGAAGAGCCGAAGGCGGCTGAAAGCCGCCCAGAGGCTCAGAATTGCGGGGGATCGGCGTATAACACGCACACCCGCAATTTTACCCTGCTTTTAAGGGGAAAAAGTGCATGTTATACGCCAATACGGTATATATATATATATATATATATATATATATATATATATAAACTATTTTGTATGATTACATGTATGGTGAATAAATTTCATATTTTTAGACTGTGGTCATATTTGATTGATCCTGTATCTTAAAAATAGTATTGTCTAAAAATTACTCAATCATAAATACCGTGCAGGAAAATTATCCTCATAAGCGTGACAGGTTAAGAGTCACAAATAATTGTTTCTATAAATACATAAATATGTGAGAACAGAATGTTACTCATGCTACATTCCAATTTATAACAATTTGTTTCCTTAATTAAACAAACTCATAGCTTTTTTTTTTTCTTTTTTTATCCTTTCTCATGGTTATATTAAGTACACAGCACAGCAGCAGGTTTTAAAAAAAAGCATATGCCACCTATGAGACAGACAGGAGATCACATATCCTTCAACAAGCTGTCTTTCATGTGGGATTTCTAGGTAAAACCCAACTGTCGGGGCTCTGACAGCACAAACATGATATTCTGCACCAGGTAGAAAAACACTACTTTTAAAGACATTTTTCATACCTCTAAAAAGCAGTGTTGAGGGGGAATAAAAAAAAGTGTCCCCAAACCTGGGTTTGAAGAGCTCTACAGGATGCACAGCTTTCCACACCTTTGAATTAAATTGCCTACTAGACTAACCAATGCCAACAGTGCTACATTAGAACCTTACAGGGAAAAGGAGGGAGAATACTAACTATGGAGCATGAGTTGCACAGAGGGCAACAATGAGCTGCTCCAAGATCAAACTATATGCAGCCTGTTCTTTCTGGGTTTAGATCTTGATTGTAGCATTTCAGGGAAATGGAATATAGGCTAAGAAAATATAGACAGAAAAAAAAAAAAACTCTTCTGCTTCTTACTTTTCACTCTGTAAACTGCTGACACTCTGACGACACTCGTTGCCTAAATTGGCAGCTGCCATCGCCAATGTGTCATTTAGAGTTGCAGGTACTGGGGATGTCATTGTAGTGACCAAGCAGGCCAGGGGTTTAAGACTTCACTGGCTTGTTCCAGACAATTAATGAAAGATGTACTGTTCTTTTTTTCTCACTTTAAATATACAATATATTGCATAACTACATACCACAGCTGTGTTGACTCTACTTTGCTTAACAGCACAGCATTACCCATCTTCTGGGCAGGTATGACTATGTAAAGGTGGGCACTACTACCCTGTATCTCAAACTATCTGAAACTTGCATGCACAGCTGCAATCTCCCATTATGCTCTACAGCAGAAATGTTTGCATAACAACTTAAAAAAAAAAAAAAAAAAAAAAAAAAAAAAACATACTTTAGTAAGGAACATACATTCCACGTTAATAATGACAGCATGTTATCAAAATTTATGTGTGCTGTAAATTGCCTCCAGCGTTGCTCCTGTTTCTTTTTGCTGGAGGCCACCATTTTGCTGATGACCAGAGCCCCTGAGCAGTAGTAAATCTTTAGGCTGTCAGCAGAACGACCTCTACATTTTCGACCAAAAAATAAAAAACAACTGAGCATGTGCAGAGCAGGGTGAGAGTGTATTACTGGATTTGAAACAGTATAGGCACCAGTGGGGGGGGGTGGCAAACAATGCACCCACACAGCCCGCCCCCCCCCACATCATTTCAGGGCAGGTCACCAGCAGATCCCCCACCCCCTGGTCGATCGATGAGCCCAATACTTACCCCCAGGCAGTGGCATCGTCCCCTGCATCGTCTCTGGCGGGAGAGAGAAAATCCACCACTCCAGGCTGATCCACCGAAAAACTGGCCACTCTTCCTCCAAAAAGATAGGGGTCCCAGGTGCAGGCTAATTGCACTAGCCAAATGTAAAGGAACAGAAAAACTCTGGATAGCTGCACTCCGGATCAGGTAAAATAAATAATGCCTTTATTGTTTCCACTCAAAAAAATCTTCACATCATACAGATCACAACAGCAAAGGGACAAATAAAATAGAGCAAAAAATTCTGATGCGTTTCACGCTGAAATTAGCGCTTATTCATAGCTCATGAATAAGCGCTAATTTCAGCATGAAACGTGTCAGCATTATTCTGCATCCGGACATGGCTCGTCTCGGATCGGCAGGAGGGCTCTGTGATTGGCCCTCCTGATCTCATGACGGCCGTGTCCAATCACAGCTGTCATGCGATGTTCAGGAACGTCCATTCAGAAGTAGAAGGCTCCCACCCGGCCGTATATATACATTGGCCGGGTGGGAAGTAGTTAATACCTTGGAATGTCTACTTTCTAAAAAGGGGTCATTTGGGGGGTATTTGTACTTTCCTGACTTGTTGTTTGACTGCCATTTTGAAGTCTACATTTGGTTTTGCTATTCTTTACTATTGAGTTATCAGATAACTGTTTGTTTCATTGTGGAAAGTCTTCCTGTAAACAAACGTCCTGCTCACTATATCTGTGTCTGTTATTATGGTGTTTGCAAGTACTGTTTGGTAGGTGTGCCTGAGGGGCTGGGACAGTTCTTGGGGTTGAGAGGCAGAGTATGAAATCAACTATACTTAAAGCGGAGCTCCACCCGAATTACTACTCCTATGCCTATAGGATTGTCTTGTTGTGTAATTGCTGGATATCCCCCTTACCTTGCTGCCGTCATCTTGTGTCTTTTTCGTTTTTTACATTTCCTGGTCCTGGAGATTCCGGAAAGGGGCAGTGCGGCTGCGGATATGGGCGGGGCTTCAGCGGCAGGTCTGCGCTTCCTGTTAGCCGCACTGGCTCCTGGGATCGTTTTTTTCAATTTCCCTGGAGTCTGTGCGGCGCCCAGACGCCAGATCGGAGATTATACGGGCGGTGCATGCTGGGACATTAGCAGCACTGTGTCCCGGAAGACAATGCCTGTGGGATTCACATGCCCACAGGCAAAAGGGAAAACGTCAGGAGACGTTTTTAACCACCGAAAACCGAAAAACGGCAGCAGGAGCATTAGGAAAAAAAAAAAAAGTAAGTACAAAAATTCGAAAACTTACTTCTTGCAATTAACCCCCCCAAAAAAAAAAAAAAACGGCAGTGGAACCCCACTTTAACCACTTCCCGACCAGCGCACGCCGATGTACATCGACAGAATGGCACGGGCAGGCATATTGGCGTACATGTACGTCCAATCTTCAATGCCGCCCTGCCATCGGGAGCGCGCCGCCGGCTGGTCGGGACCCCCGTGAGTCCGGTCGTGGGACCCGTGGACTCGATCTCCGCAGGCATACCCGCGATCGTCTCACGGGACAGCTGAATGGAGGAAATGCCGTGTAAACAGCATTTCTCCATTCTGCCTAGCAACTAGTGACGCTGATCTCTGCTCCATGTGATTGGAGCAGAGATCAGTGTTCACTAAATGAAAGCCCAACCCCCCCACAGTTAGTAACACACCCCTAGGAACACTTAACCCCTACACTGCCACCCACTGGTTAACCCTTTCACTGCCAGTGTCATTTACACAGGAATCACTGTATTTATATAGCAGTGATTACTGTATAAATGACAATGGTCCCAAAAATGTGTCAAAAATGTCCGACGGGTCCCCCACAATGTCGCAGTCACAATAAAAATCGCTGATCGCCGCCATTACTAGTAAAAAAAAAAAAAAAAATTATTAATAAAAATGCTATAAAACTATCCCTATTTTGTAAACGCTATAACTTTTGCGATTTTTTTTACCAAAAATATGTAGAAGAATACGTATCGGCCTAAACTGAGGGAAAAAAATGTTTTTTTATATATTTTTGGGGGATATTTATTATAACAAAAAGTAAAAAATAATGCGTTTTTTTCAAAATTGTCACTCTATTTTTGTTTATAGCTCAAAAAATAAAAACCACAGGGGTGATCAAATACCACCAAAAGAAAGCTCTATTTGTGGGAAAAAAAGGACGTCAATTTTGTTTGGGAGCCACGTCGCACGACCGCGCAATTGTCAGTTAAAGGGACGCAGTGCCGAATCGCAAAAAGCGGTCCGGTCTTTGACCAGCAAAATTGTCCGGTCTGAAAGTGGTTAAGCGGCTCCTCCGGGGGTAGAGCTACACCTCCAACAACCAGCTTACCCAGAGTTTTACTGCTAAAAGAAAATGGCACACAGTATTTGACTTTTTAGAAGTCTGTATGACAGGTTCTCTTTAGAACTAGACGTGAAAAGATTCAGCTTTGGACAAACTGTAAATTGCGAAACCGTAGAACCACCGGTCCCGCAGATTTGCAGATTCATGCCGTTCTTTAAAAATTGCATAAATCAGCAGGGAAAAAAGCAAAAATCTTGGCTTTGTCAATTTTTGGCGAAGCAGGCTTTTTTTTTTTTCTTCTTCTTAGAAACAAGACTATTGCTCAATCTATAAAGAGAACCTGTTACTGGTAATGAGCCTATATTTGCTACTAAAAAGCCACATCAGCAATTTAGATGAATCACAACTCTTTCCGTGGAAACAAAAATATTTTTTGATTGCATTTATGCCCCTAGCTGGAACATATGCAGAAATTGAATTTTTTATTTCTCTTTCTGTATATGTTTATGTTGCTATTATACACCTTTGACATTCGCACCCAGTTAGGAGCTACTACCAGCTAAAAATATTCATATGCTGAAATGAAGCAACCCTTTATGTTGCCAGTGTTTCCACAAACCACCTTAAATGTAAACTAATCCGTTTATACACAACCCCCTGGCAGGGGCGGACTGACCATTCGGGCACTTGGGCACTGCCCGAGGGCCCCCTTGCCACTAAGGGGCCCCATCAGGATTGCCAGCCTCAATAAAACCAGGGACAGTATGTAAAAATCTGTGTTTTTTTTTTAAATCCCAAGATTATAGCTGCCCCACCTCTCCAGTACATTTTCAGTGTGTGTATGTGTATTCTGTGTGTATATTGTGTGTGTATATTGTGTGTGTATATTGTGTGTGTATATTGTGTGTGTATATTGTGTGTGTATATTGTGTGTGTATGTGTATACTGTATGTGTGTATGCTGTGTGGCCCCATAATCTATTGCCTGGGGGCCCCATAATCTTCTCCTATTGCCCGGGGGCCCCATAATCTTCTCCTATTGCCCGGGGGCCTCATAATCTTCTCCTATTGCCCGGGGGCCCCATAATCTCCTATTGCCCGGAGGCCCAATGAGTTGTCATTCAGCCCCTGCCCCCTGGTGCATAATTTGCAAGAATCTCAGCTCTACTCTGTTCCGAGTCCTAATTATGGACCCATTGAGTTACACCATCTCGACTCTGACAGCATAGAGAAGGCTGAGCCAGACAGACGAATACAGCCCACCAGCCAAAAGACACCTGTACTTCCTGTGACAACCACGTGTCTCTGCTCTTGACATACATAAGTGACAATGGGAAGAGGATTGAGATGAAGTTGACCGCTGTTTGTTGACTTTGACAAAAAAAAATAAAGTAAAAATTTGCATATCGGTAGCAGCAAAGTTTTATCTACATAACATTTTGAGGAAGACGGGGCATGTGAGTGGGGAATAGATCATGTAGGAAATTAGCTCAAGTTTTTCCACATCAAAAGATGCAGTCCACTCATCAAATCTTTGTTTAGGGCTTTTCTTGCCCGCTTTTATTTTAAGGAACAGTCATATAACCGAAACAAGTTACTCTTGAAGGCATTATTCGGGTTTTCTCTGCTACAAGTACTCCTTCAGCCCCCTGGCCAGGCATGTACTGGCCATTGGGACTACCGGGAGTTTCCCGGTGGGCCGATGGCTCAGTGGGCCACTCTGACGTAAGGGGGCTGGTGATGGGACACTCTGATGTAAGGGGGCTGCTGATGGGACACTCTGATGTAAGGGGGCTGCTGATGGGACACTCTGATGTAAGGGGGCTGCTGATGGGACACTCTGATGTAAGGGGGGTGGTGATGGGACACTCGGTTGTAAGGGGGCTGGTGACGGGACACTCGGTTGTAAGGGGGCTGGTGACGGGACACTCTGTTGTAAGGGGGCTGGTGACGGGACACTCTGTTGTAAGGGGGCTGGTGATGGGACACTCTGTTGTAAGGGGGCTGGTGATGGGACACTCTGTTGTAAGGGGGCTGGTGATGGGACACTCTGTTGTAAGGGGGCTGGTGATGGGACACTCTGTTGTACGGGGGCTGGTGATGGGACACTCTGTTGTACGGGGGCTGGTGATGGGACACTCTGTTGTAAGGGGGCTGGTGACGGGACACTCTGTTGTAAGGGGGCTGGTGATGGGACACTCAAAAAGTAAGTGGGCCGGTCTGGATGAATTCCAGGGCCAAATTTCTGTCCCAGTCCAGCCCTGCTCCTGGCTTATTGTTTCAGCATCACTGCTCTGGCCACCAGGTTTAGGACCTCAGGCTGTTCCTCCACAGACTTCGATTCCTGAGCACACATCCACCACTGTCTGTTGCCTTGCAGCCATACGGACCCCTTGGGAGAGTGGAGCCCTGAACTCTACTCATCTACCTTACAAAAACGACACACATATTTGTACAATCTGTGTGCTTGTTACTGGCAAAACCTGGACCAAGGATTGGAAATGCATTCACTCCAAAGTCTCTATGAAGTTTGTGAGCTTCAGGGTCCATGCCAGGACTTACTAGACTTACTAGGACACTGAATAACCCATTTTGCTGTGTACCAAAATCACATCCTGGAGCCCCTCGACCGGTATAGATGAGAAACCCCGGGTGCCACTTTATTCTTCTTGCACTGTGACAGGGCCACAGTTATGTTAATTTAGGTACTGCAAAGTCTTTGTACTCTTTCTATTTCAAATGGTGTGATAAACAGCACATAAGCCATCAATAGCCATAAAACAAAACATGGGACAGGCGTCCATACATCAAAATTTTGAAAGCATTTTCCTTATTGATTTAAAGGGAGTATATAGAAATGCAATATAGAAATGCTTAGGAAATTCTGAAGGTTGCCCTCTATGCTTTTAATTATAGTTTTTCCAAAGGTTACAGTTTTCCACACCTTTCCATTAGATTGCTTACATCCTACTAGCCTCATCAATGCCAAATGATAACACTCACAGGCAATAGAAGGGAGACGCTGCAGGGAAACACTTATGGAGTGTGAGCTCCGCAGAGGAGCAGAAGTGAGCTGCTCGAAGTATAGGTTCACATCTGTGCGGACGGGGAATCTGTGCATAATCAAATGCATCTCCTGACCCGCAGGCAAAACCACGCTGCTCTTAAGCAGATGCACGGGGATGCCATTAGTTGTTAAGTGCCCCCCCCACCATTGGAAAATGCAGTGAATTTTCTGATTCGTAAAACCGCATGGTGCCACAGCAAAAGGGTTGGGGACTTTTTTCCCACATTTCCTGCAGGTACAACAGCCCATTGAATTGGATAGACTGCTGTGCCCCTGCCAATGTGGCAGGCCGGATACAGAATAGTGTAAACCTAAGTTAAAGCGGAGTTCCAACCAAAAGTGGAACTTCCGCTCATTGTACTCTTCCCCCCCCCCCCCCCCCCGGTGCCACATTTGCCTCCTTTCCACCTTTCAAGGGGGAGGGGGGACAGGATATCTGTCTTTCACAGGTATCCTGTTCCAACTTCCGGGAGCCTCAGCCGTGGGTATTGACGCCACCGCCTAGGCTGCCTCCTCCTCCCTCCTCCTCCTGCCCAGCCGTTGGGCCAGTAGGAGAGAGGAGCAGAGCCTCGCACCTGCACAGTAGGGTTCCCGGCGTGAAGCAGTAAGGCTTCACTGCTGGGTTCCCTTACTCGCAATGGAGGCGGCATGCACTCGACAGCTGATGGAAACATCAGCTGCGGTGCCAACATCGCTGGTCTCCGGGACAGGTAAGTGTCCGATTATTAAAATTCAGCAGCTGCAGTATGTGCAGCTGCTGGCTTTTAATTTTTGCAGCGGAGGGTCCTCCACTTTAATATCAAACTATATGCAGTCTCCAAACGTTGGGTCTCACATCAATATCATCACATAGCTCCAAGGAGTTTATTAGACGGACAGCACACACTGCATCCTTCCACCTCAAGTCTGCCCCCTTTAATGCATTTTACCCATCTAGACTTGGTTGTAGAGTCTGCCCATTGTGGGTGTAGATCTTGATTGCAGTGCTACAGAAAAATGGAATACATGCTAGGGAAAATGGCAAGTTAACCACTTTACGACCAGCGCACGCCGATGTACGTCCTATTTTTGAAGAAGGATATCTCGGTAGCGGCAGCAGCTGCTGTCACAACGAGATATCCATCTCTTCAGGCGCCGGTCGTGTGTGCGATAACAGTGGTCTCTGCGGCGGGTTTGCCGCAAGATCACCGCTATCAGCGGTGGCAGAGGTGCCACCCCCCCTCCCGCTGCTTACCGGAGCCGTCGGTAGCGGCGGAGGCGATCGGGTCCCATCGATGGCTGGATTTAGAGACGAGTGAGGCTAAGATGGCCCCCACTCGTCTCTATACCATAGGAGGGCGGAAGCGACGTCAAAACGTCACTTCTGCCCATACCTCTTAAAAGGTATATTTTTTTTAATGTCATTTTTTTCAAATGACATTTATATATATTTTTTTATTGCATTTAAGTCCAAATATGAGATCTGAGGACTTTTTGACCCCAGATCTCATATTTAAGAGGACCTGTCATGCTTTTTTCTATTACAAGGGATGTTTACATTCCTTGTAATAGGAATAAAAGTGATCCATTTTTTTTTTTTTTTTTGAAAACAGTTGTAAAAATAAATAAAATCAATTAAAATATATAAGAAAAAATTTAAAAAAGGTTTTTAAAAACACCCTGTCACGACGAGCTCGCGCGCATAAGCGAGTGCATACGTGAGTAACGCCCGCATATGAAAATGGTAGTCAAACCACACATGTGAGTTATCACCGCGATCGGTAGAGCGAGAGCAATTATTCTAGCCCTAGACCTCCTCTGTAACGTAACAAAATGCAACCTGTAGAATTTTTTAAATGTCGCTTATGGAGATTTTTGAGGCTAAAAGTTTGACGCCATTCCACGAGCGGGCGCAATTTTGAAGCGAGACATGTTGGGTATCAATTTCCTCGGCGTAACATTATCTTTCACAATATAAAAAAAATTGGGCTAATTTTACTGTTGTCTTTTTTTT
Source organism: Lithobates pipiens (assembly GCF_037356315.1). Lineage (NCBI taxonomy): Eukaryota > Metazoa > Chordata > Amphibia > Anura > Ranidae > Lithobates > Lithobates pipiens. The sequence continues at coordinate 3,841,229 of NW_027507696.1, read as the reverse complement.
TATTCAAAAAAGTGATTTTTTTCCAAAAAAAGTGCGCTTGTAAGACCGCTGAGCAAATTTGGTGTGAAAAAAAAAAGTATTGCAACGACTGCCATTTTATTCTCTAGGGTGTTAGAAAAAAAAAACGATATAAAATGTTTGGGGGTTCTAAGTAATTTTCTAGCAAAAAAAAAACAGTTTTAAACATGTAAACACCGAGTCTGAAAAAGAGGCCTGGTCCTTAAGTGGTTAAAAACTGTTTCTTGCTTTTGACATTGCTCACCGCTGGCACGCATGTGACACCCACTGTCACATAAATCAGTGCTGTAATCACCGGTGTCATTTATAATTGCAGGTATCGGGGATGTCATCGCCCTCTTTGGAGCCTGTATCCATGGGATTTTGTTTGCTTTAGATGGGTTTTACATTCTCATACAACTTAAAGTGTTACTAAACCCAGTAATATGAAATAGTTCATCCTCCCTGCAGTGTCCACAGCTTATAAATATTCTTTTTACATTAAAATACTGCCACTATATACTTTTTTGGCTGATCTGTATTACACGGTCACGTGATAAATTGCAGGGTCTGCCCCAGTGCTGGGTGTTCAGGTAGGTGGAGATTTCCACTACAGCCTGTGTCCTCATGCTGTTATGGGAGGCGGATCATCCATGAATCAAGATGTGACATCCCACCCACTGTGTTCTTTTTTAGTTACTGGGCATGGAGGAGGAGGGAGGGGCTGGGCTGTAATTTCGGATCTGTATACAAACCCAAATGTGTGATGTCAATACCATGTGACCTGAAAATCTCAGCTCAACAAAGAAATGTTCTCTCCAGCAATAGAGACCAAACTGAGCATGTGCAGATTTACTACCCTCACTGTGCCTTATCTGGCCTTGCCAAGAGAGAGTCTGCAGAAGGGGGAGGATCTGTCCATACAGGATCAAAGAGTCTTTTCACACAGTACAGAAGATTAACTCCTTAAGTTCCACAGTTAAACAAGCATGCTATTCTGCATATACAGATTTTATTGTTGTGGGTTTAGTAACACTTTATTATTATTATTATACAGGATTTATATAGTGCCAACAGTTTGCACAGCGCTTTATAACATAAGGGTGGCACAGTGGTGTAGTGGTTAGCACTTTGACCTAGCACCAAGAAGGGTCACTGGTTCAAATCCCAACCACGACACTACCTGCCTGGAGTTTGCATGTTCTCCCTGTGCCTGCGTGGGTTTCCTCCGGGTACTCTGGTTTCCTCCCACACTCCAAAGACATGCTGGTAGGTTAATTGGATCCTGTCTAAATGGTCCCTAGTATGTATGAATGTGAGTTAGAGACCTTAGATTGTAAGCACCTTGAGGATAGGGACTGACGTAAATGTACAATGTATATGTAAAGCGCTGCGAAAATTGAAAGGCGCTATACAAGTACCTGAAATAAATAAAAAATAAAATAAGGGCAGACGGTACACTTACAATACAAATCAATACTGGAGGGATCAGAGGGCCCTGCTCGTTAGAGCTTAGAAACCTAAAAAGGAGGGTCAAGTGGAAACAACCAGGTAATAACTGAAGAGAAGGGCTTTCAGGGATCGTCTAAAAGCTAATAAAGTTGGAGATAGGCGGACAGATTGGGGTAGGGCATTCCATAGGATTGGAGAGGCTTTGGAAAAGTCCTGGAGGCGAGCATAGGAGGAGGTGACGAGGGAGCGAGAGAGCAGGAGGTCTTGAGAGGAACGAAGAGAACGAGTAGGTTGGTATTTAGAGACTAAGCTAGTGATGTATCTGGGGGTGAAATTGTGGATGGCTTTGTACGTAGTTGTTAGTATTTCGAATTTAATTCTTGGAAGAGAAAGCCAGTGGAGGGATTAACAGAGGAGTAGTAGAAACAGAGCAATTGGTAAGGTGGATGAGTCTGGCAGCAGCATTCATGATGGATTGAAGAGGTGATAGACTATATAGAGGTAAGCCAATGAGAAGGGAGTTGCAGTAGTCAAGGCGAGAGATGACCAGCGAGTGAATTAAGAGCTTTGTTGTCTCATTGGTTAGAAAGGGGCGTATTTTGGAGATGTTGCGGAGGTTGAGGCGGCAGGATTTGGGCAGCGATTCGATGTGTTGCTTGAATTAGAGTTCAGAGTCCAGGACTACACCTAGAACCTTGGCATGTGGGGGATGGGCTTATAGTTGTGCCATTGATTTTGACAGTGGGGTCATGTGAAGGGGCATATGGGGGAGGAAAAATTATAAGTTCGGTTTTGGATAAATTGAGTTTGAGGAAGTGGTGTGACATCCAGACTGATATATCTGGTAGTAAATTAGTGATACGTGAGGAGACAGAGGGAGTGAGCTGAGGGGTAGAGAAATAGATTTGGGTGTCATCAGCATAAAGGTGGTATTGGAAGCCATCGGAGGAGGATATCTCCGTTCTGTCAGGAAAGAGGAGACAGATCTGTTGTTCATACTAATTATGAACAGCAATCAGTCTCCTCCTCCAGGCAGTCCCATCCCCCCACAGTTCGAAGCACTCCCTAGGAAACACATTTAACCCCTTGATCACCCCTAGTGTTAACCCATTCCTGCCAATTACATTTATACAGTAAACAGTGGCTATTTTTAGCTCTGATCGCTGTATATATATTATATAATAGCCAGGCAAACTGCACTGTATTATGCATTTTATTAAGACAATGCATGTAAATACTGTTTTAGAGCTATCTTCAGGCCTTTCACGTGACTCATGGCCGCTGTACACCTCCGATACAGGTCTACCTGCAGGAGGGGCCGAGATCTCCCTCTGACATCAGCCAGGGAGGTCACATGGTTGCTCAGCCCCTCCCACAGTAGCCCTGGAAACCGCCCGAGAGTCCCGTGACCGGCCTGACATTAGCTCTAGAACTATATTTACAAGCCTCAATTTAATAAAACACATTTACAGTGTAGTATACCTGGCCATAATAGAAGGGCTGGCAGTGACAAAATCAAGACTGAGACAGACAATGAGCTGACAGACAGGGAGGAAGGGGTGAGGGGGAGAGAGGAGAGCAGAGAGGACAGCTGCGGATGACAGAGGAATGGTAGGGCTGACCACTGTAGTCAGGGCTCATCAGCCCTGATTATTGTGGTCAGCACAGAGAGGGGGACACAGGAAGTGGCAGGATCAGCCAGTTTTTTTTTTACAGTTTAGAGGTGCAGATTAGACAGCACAAGCACTGTGCTGTTTAATCTGTTTTAAGGGAACAGGATCTCTTTTTCTTTTCTTTTTTAGGATAACACTTTAACATAATACTGATACAGCATAATAGTGTCAATCAAACTTGCCATACAGGTTACAATCTGATTGTACTTTCTCTTTAAACTCTCCATTAGGTTTACCAAGCCTATATAATGTAAGGGCCATGCCTAAACTTTCTGGTCCATTTGTAGCCAACCAGGGAGGCCATCATGCAACAAAATGAGTGGTAGATCGTGGGATTGTATAATTATATGTGACATGCAGTCAGTTTATAGTTGGCTGGGGCATTGTTGAGATTGAGTTAACACAATGGTCAGTTGGGAACGGTTGTAGGCAGAGAAAATTCCCGTGTGTACAACTACCCTTCTTTCTGCAACCGGCATCAGTTTATGGAATTTCAACAAATACAATTCAGTGCTTCTGTGAGGCGCTTTCAGATTCGCTCCCATCATTCTATTCTGTGCATCCTCTGAGCACCAGAGGTGGTGGTGCTGGAACCACAGAACACACCAGCTACATATTTACAATCACAGGTTCACTGCCATTCCTGGAACAGCATGAAAGAAAAATTGTGCATGACCTGTAACGTATTTTATATGACTTTGCACATAGAGATAAGATAAACATGTTTATAAGAATAACATGTCATTTTCTTTTCTTGCATAGTGCAACAAATACAAAGGTTATTTTGTCAGTAAACACAGGATATGCTTTGTATATAGGCCTTAGACACTTTAACAAAGACCTGTTCTGTGGAAGTTGTGCATAATAAAAGGCATGCAGAGTACTAGTCACCATTATTATCTATAACTGCCTTTTTCAATTAGAGTTCTTTCAGAGATTGATGGGGTTTTCTTAAAGAGGAGGGCCGGTTTAAAAAAATAAAAATAAATTAAAAGTCAGCAGCTGCAAATACTGCAGCTGCTGACTTAATGAGCACACTTACCTGTCCAGGGCACCCGCGATGTCGGCCGCCCGAGGCTGACCCGTCCCTCGGTCTTGGGTCCCGGCGCCGCCATTTTGGCTAAGGGAAACAGGCAGTGCAGCCTTGCGGCTTCACTGTTCGTTTCCTACTGCGCATGCGCGAGTCGCTCAGCGCTTTGCGAATGGGGCGCGCTGTGTTCTGGGACACACAGTTCCCAGAACACAGCGCGACCCATTACCCAGAAGACGCCGCACGGTAGGCTTGTGCAATCTGATTCGTAACGAATCGAAATTCGGCCGAATTTTGCATCTTTCGGACATTCGGATGCGTCCGAATAAAAAAAAAATAACGAATAAGAACGAATACGAAAGAAATATATAACAAATTAATTCGAATGAATTCAACATGATTTGGTAATTCTTTAAAGATCTAATGAAACAAAAGGTCTGCTCAAAGTAAATCTTATAGTCCAATCAGATAATTAATTTTGTGCCGGAGGTTGGATTACTGGCAAAGTGCATTCCTGAGAAGTGAGTGAGAAGGGTGTTGTATTGTATTTGAGCCGAGGAGAAGAGATGTGGTCATTGTGTGTGTTAAAAGATTCAATAAATAAACGACTTTCCAAACTACAAATCATTATCACGAATGTCTATACATACATAAATAGCGAATTTCAACGAATACAAACGAATGAATTCGACACTATGAATAATAACGTATTATCGGAAAACATATTAACGTAACATAACGAATATAACAGAACGAAATGATGTATTTTACGAATGACAACGAACCGAAACTAAACGACATTTTCCGTTGTGCACAAGTCTAGCGCATGGAGGAGAGAAGACAGAAGATCTCCGCGGAGGAGGAAGAGGCAGATTAGGATGATGTGCCTAGCAACAGGCATTTCTGGTAAGTAAAAAAAAAAATTTTTTTTTCATTTTTTTTTTTTTCAGATTATTTTCTAATTTTTAATGGAATTTTTTTTTTCAGGGTGGCCCTCCACTTTAAGCAATCAGCCATTGGGGCATTCTTCCCACTTACCACCAATGAGCATTTTTAGTATTGACCACCAGTGAAGGGGGCCTCTATCCAGAAGACCAAATGCGAAGGGGACATTTCTGAAATTATCCCCAATGTGAGTAAACACTACATTTTTTTCACTTTCTTTTCAGTATTAAAAATACATATTTTGTCATGTAAAGCAGCCCTAAGTGTAAAATAAGTGCGCCACATTCCTTATTCTTTGATTTACTCCTATGTCTCAAAATGTTCTTCAATGAACCATGAGTTGTGGATACTGCAATAATTGGCAAGGCTTCTCTGAGACCGAAAAGGTTTTTTTTTTTATTTTTTTTTATTTTTTTAAGGATTCCTCAGTCTTAAAAAGACAGGCAGGCTAGTCTGTTGTCTCCTATTAGCTTATGTGCCAGATCCATGCATCGGATCAAGAGAGCAGCTGCTAAAACACCATTACATAGCAGCAAGCAGATATTTCAAGGTGCTGGTGCCTCTGGGACCCACGGACATCAAGGTGTAGAGTCCTTCTGAGTCTTGCAACTGTGCATAAACCTCTCATTTGGCCACCACTAACCAATGCTCACAAGCAGAAACGGCTGCATTGGGCAGGAAAATACATGAAGACTAGTTTTCAAACAGTCCTGTTCGCTGATGAGTGCTGTGCAACCCAGGATGGTCTAGATGGATTGAGTAGTGGATGGTTGGTGGAGTCATGTTTTGGGCCGGAATCATGGGAAGAGATCTGGTCTGCCCCTTTAGAGTCCACGAAGGTGTAAAGAAGACCGCTGCAAAGTATGTGGAGTTCCTGACTGACCACTTTCTTCCCTGGTACAGAAGGAAGAACTATGCTTTCCATAATAAAATCATCTTCATGCATGACAATGCACCATCTCATGCTACAAAGAATACCTCTGCATCAATGGCTGCTTTGGGGATAAAAGGAGAGAAAGTCATGGTGTGGCCTCCATCCTCCCCTAAACAAGGGCAGTCTTTAATAATGATTGGACCCTGGGCAAAAAATTTCTTAGGCCCCGCATGCAATTTCGCTCTCCACCTTCTCTGAGACGTACAATAAATAGCAGCTAGACTTAAAATCAGTTTACTGTATCAGATCAGGCAGCGATTGCGATTGGTTGCCAGAGGTTACATCATATCATTACTGCTTACTGACTGGTTGCTAGAGGTTACAGCACTCCGTAAGGCTCACTGATTAGTTGCTAAAGGTTACATCACATTTCTGCTTGTTGATTGGCTGCTAGAGATTGCTGTACAGTAATACTGCTCACTGGTTGCTATAGGTTACAGCACATCTTCTCCTCACTGCAGGGGGGCATGATATACCTATGAATGCTGCCTTTATTTACATATTAATGCCATTGGCCTCAGCTATTTACATATGCATGTCACTGCTATTTACATATGAATGCCAGTATTTACATGTAAACACAGGTCTGCAGGTGAGTCATCTGTACACAACAATAGGGCAGAGCTGGGCAGCATTAGTAGCAGCACAGGACTAAAACTTCAAGGGACAAGGGAATGTAAACTGGGATAGTTGGCAAGTATGAGGAAGATGCTTTGGGCCCCACAACAATGACAGGGCCCAGGGCAGCTTCCCCTTTTGCCCTGCCTTAAAGACGGCCCTGCCCTGACCTTAAAACTATTGAGAACCTTTGGAGCATCCTCAAGCAAAAGGTCTATGAGGGTGGGAGGCAGTTTACATCCAAACAGCAGCTCTGGGAGGCTATTCTGACATCTTGCAAACAAATTCAAGCAAAAAAACTGTCCAAAAACTCACAAGTTCAATGGATGCAAGACTTGTGAAGCAAATAAGGGGTCCTATGTTAAAATGTAACGTGACCTGTTAAAATGTTTAAAAAGATAAAATGTTGTTCAAAGTTTGATTGAAATCGTTTTTGATTTCAGTAAATATGCTGCAAACACAACAAATGACAATTGTCAGTTCTTTACCACCTATAAAGTGTTTTGAAACGTACTGTGTGTAATAATTTGGAACAGTACATTGTAAGTTTTTTTATTTAGAAAAAACGTATCATTAGCAGGTTTGTTCAATAAAATTCGAATTGTACTGTTAAAGCGGTAGTAAAGCCGCTGAATTATTATAATTTTTTTTTCATACCTGCAAGGGAAAAGGCATAATGAGCTAGTTTGCACAGCATACTAGCTCATTATGAAATACTTACCTTAGAACGAGGCCCCGACATCTCACCCGATACACGCGGAGGGAACTGACATGTTCACTTGGCGTGTCTTCCGGGCTGTGAGTGGCCAGAGCCGCGATTTTGTCACTCCCGTGCATGCGCATGGGAGACTTCTTCCCGGCAGGGTCCAGCGTCTGCCGGGCATTCAGCCGAGAATCCCCTGTGCGCATACGCCGCTGTAGTCAGCGGCACATTGCGAGGGGAATATCTCCTAAACTGTACAGGTTTAGGAGCTATTTTTTTTTTTACCTACAGGCAAGAATTATTATAGGCTTTCCTGTAGGTAAAAGTTGTAAAAAGGACTATACAACCACTTTAACCACTTGGGTACCACGCTATTGCCGAATGACGGCATTAGCGCGGACCTAGATTTCCGGGACTACGTCTATTGACGTCGTCCCGGTTACGAGCGGCCTGCGCGCCCCCTGAGGGGCGCGCGCGGCGCGCTCTGTGATCGGCGAGTCCGTGAGACTCGCCTGATCACCGATCCGTGTAAGGGGTCGATCCCGACCCCTTATCACGTGATCAGCTGTCAGCCAATGACAGCTGATCATGTGATAGAACGGAGCCGGTAATCGGCTATTATTCCTCCTCGCGCTGACAGCGCGAGGAGAAAAAAAAAAAGCCGATCACCGGCGGCCGTGATCGGGACATCAGTCCCGATCACGGCCAGCAATGAAAGTCACCACATGCCACCTGCCAGTGCCCACCTGCCTCCCGCAGTGCCATCCTGAAGTTTAACAAAGTAAAAGTAAGTGCCCCCCGTCTGTGCCCATAATGCCCACAGTGCCACCCACAGTGCCACCCACAGTGCCACCCCACAGTGCCACCCCACAGTGCCACCCAATCTGCCTCAAAGGTGCTGCACCCCAGTGCCGCCCATCAGTGCCCAGCAGTGCCGCCCATCAGTGCCCAGCAGTGCCGCCCATCAGTGCCCAGCAGTGCCACCTATCAGAGCCACCTATCAGTGCCACCTATCAGTGCCCATCAGTCCCATCTATCTGTGGTACCTATCAGTGCCCATCCGTGCCACCCATCCGTGCCACTTATCCGTGCCACCCATCCGTGCCATCTTATCTGTGCCCATCTTTGCCCATCAGTGCCGCCTTATCTGTGCCCATCGGTGCCGCCTTATCTGTTCCTATTAGTGCCGCCTTAACTATGCCTATCAGTGCCCACCAGTGCAGCCTATCAGTGCCCACCAATGCAGCCTATCAGTGCCCACCAATGCAGCCCATCAGTGCCCACCAATGCAGCCCATCAGTGCCCACCAATGCAGCCCATCAGTGCCCACCAATGCAGCCCATCAGTGCCGCCTTATCAGCGCACTTCAATGAAGGAGAAAAATGACCCGTTTGCAAAATTTTATAACAAACTATTAAAACATGATTTTTTTTTTTTTTTTTTGCATCTTTTTTTGTTTGTTTAGCAAAAAATAAAACTCCGAGCTGTAACTAAATACCACCAAAAGAAAGCTCTATTTGTGGGAAAAAAATGATAAAAATTTCATTTGGGTACAGTGTTGTATGCCCGCGCAATTGTCATTCAAAGTGCATCAGCGCTGAAAGCTGAAAATTGGTCTGGGACTGAGGGGGGTTTAAGTGCCCAGTAAGCAAGTGGTTAATAGTTGATAACATGAGAATTATGCTGACTGTTGTTTACATCAATTATTTAAGTAAATGAGCAAAATATCATTGGCGTAATAATTTGGAACAGGGTGTATAACCTTCTATGTTTCCTAAAGGAGCATTATTGCGTAAAAACGCTATAGTCTGCTAACGGCATGCAGGTGTTCACTATGTGCATTTTTCCTTCCACGTGTCTATTTATCATTTTCTCCTTGTTAACACGCAGGCCAAGTTGTGCAGCAAAAGTAACAGAGATCGGGACAGATTACAAAAGCTGAGCCCACATGGTAAACTCTCACTGCATCTGTCAACAACTATTGTATATAGTACAAAGGCTTTGTCTGATTGTATACACTACACATGGAATGTTAAGAGCCGGTTCACACAGCGGGCGATGCGAGGCGACACGACTCGCCTCGCCTCGCTCTCGCAAGTCGCCCCCGTTCTGTACAATGGAACCGTTCTGAGAGGAGCGACTCGAGTCGCTCCGACTCAGAAAAAAGGTTCCTGTACTACTTTTGGGCGACCTCGGGGCGACTTGCATTGACTTCTATACAGAAGTCATTTGCAAGTCGCCGCTGAGGCCGCGGCAGGTCGCGGCGAGGCAAGTCGGAGTCGCCTCGCCTCGCCTGCAGTGTGAACCGGCCCTTAGTAGCGTTCTTACATAACAAATTTGTTGGTAAATCTAAAGCTCACCATACAGATTAAAGTGGTAGTAAACCTGCAATTTTTTTATTTTTTTTTTTTTTTTTTTAAACCTGCAAAGCAAAAGGCATAATGAGCTAGTATGCACCGCATACTAGCTCATTATGAAATACTTACCTTAGAACGAGGCCCCGACATCTGGCCCGATCCACGCCGAGGGAGCTAACATGCTCCCTCTGCGTTTCTTCCGGGTATCGCGGCTCCGGCGCTGTGAGTGGCCGGAGCCGCGATATAGTCACTACCGCGCATGCGCGCGGGAGATTTCATTCCGGGCCGGTCGGCCACTGCCGGATTTTCAGGCCGAGAATCCCCTTGTGCGCATGCGCCGCTGCAGTCAGCGGCGCATACCGAGGGGAATATCTCCTAAACCGTACAGGTTTAGGAGATATTTTTTTTACCTACAGGTAAGCCTTATTATAGGCTTTCCTGTAGGTAAAAGTTAAAAATTTGAGTATACAACCACTTTAATATCTGTTGGTCTCTTTTAAATACCGCTAATTAGGCTTTGCTTAATGGATACGAATGGTTTAGGGAAGCCTTCTAGATACAATGTTTTGGGACCTCTAAAACAGATTGTGCAAAGAATGTAAAATTAGACAGATCAGGACCTCAGTAAGCTTTACTCGTCAAAGTGCTAAAAGACAAATTATCCATCAGATTCGCTCACTATTATTTTTTAGAGGTGCACTGTTTGCATGGGCTGCAGACAGCTTCCTAAGGACGACACCCCTAGCTTCTGCGGCCGTACGGAGGAAACCAGGACCGTGTTGCTTGCTAGGCTTTTACAGTGACAAGTTATAAAAGCATTAAAAGTATTCTGACGTCATTTCAGAAAAGGCAAATGCACTAGGGCAGCGATTCTCAACCAGGGTTCCTCCAGAGGTTGCTAGGGGTTCCTTCAGCATTGGGCAATTTCTGCCTCTTAGCCCTTGTACACACGATCGGAGATTCCGACAACCAAATCCGTCGGATTTTGTCTGACGGATTTTGTCCGAAACTGTTGCATACACACGGTCGGACGAAGTTGTCGGAAAATCCGATCGTTCAGAACGTGATGACGTTATTTAGTTACGACGGGACTGTGTTCAGGCTAGTAGCCAATAGCTTTGATGTAGGAATTTCATCTGAGCATGCGTGGCACTTTGTCCGATCGTAATTCTCTGCACATGATCGGAGTATGTCCGATCGGAGCATTTTGTCGGAAAATATTTCCGGCAAGTTCGAAAAATTGGTCCGACGGATATTCCGATGGAAACAGTCCGATGGAGACCACATACAGTCGGAATATCCGACAAAACGCTCCGATCTGACACATTCCGTCGGAATCTCGGATCGTGTGTACAAGGGCCTAGATAAGTTCCCACTGACACCATTGATCTTTTTAGCTCTCTGTAAGGAGGTAATTCTTCCCAATGACCACAAGTGTAAGGACCATTCTTCCCACTGACCATCACACTAATGTATCATGAGTTGTAGATTTCAAATTTTTAGCAGGGGTTCCTCGAGATCCGAGAACTATTTCAAGGGTTCCTCTGTGTTGAAAAGGTTGAGAAAGGCTGCACTAGGGTTTGCTTTAAACACAGGTATTCACCATCTTTGTTTAGTTCCACATAGGGTCACTTATAACCAGGGCTGGACTGGGACAAAAATTTGGCCCTGGACTTCATCATGACCGGCCCACTTTAATTTTTCAGTGTCTCCATCAGCACTTCCCCTTACATCAGAGTGTCCTCCCTCTCCTCCCCCTCCCACGTGTACTCACAGTTTCAAAGGCAGCTTCTCATTCCTCTCTCCAGTCATATGATATGTGACAAGTGATAATGGGAACGTCTGCCAGCTGTCTATCTCCCCCTGCAGGCTGGAGGGAGCAGAAAGCCCAATGCTCTCTCCAGCAAGTGACGGCAGCTGCTCGTCCTAACAGGAGTGAAATCATGATCACTCACTGTCAGAGGAGCGGCTCCAGGACTGCACCTGACCGGCCCACTGAGCCATCGGCCCACCGGGAAACTCCCTGTAGTCCCGATGGCCAGTACATGCCTGCTTATAACTAGATAACCATCAGTACTGACAGTTACCAGCTATCCTGACAGATTGGCTTAACAGTGACATCACACAAAAAATGTTTGTAGCTGGATGCACAGGAAGGAGAATCCCTCAATGGATTGTTGTATAATTTCGGCAGTCCAACAGTGTGTTCTCCACAACTCAAGGAGATGCTTCCTACATCCTGCGACATAGAATATTTGGAGAAGCCCAAGGTGAGAGGGCACCATTAGTGACACACTGGGGTCAGTGGCGACTGGGGGATCAACATTTTTGGGGGGGGGCAAACAAACTGAAAAAAACAAAAAACAAATTGCAGCTATTGTGCCATCAAACGCAGCCACTGTGCCCATCAAACACAGCCACTGTGCCCATCAATTGCTGACACTGTGCCCATCCCAACAAACGCTGACATTGTGCCTATAAATTGCCGCTACTGTGCCCCATCAGATGCTGCCAGAGTGCCCATCAATTGCCACTACTGTGCCCCATCAGATGCTGCCAGAGTGCCCATCAGTTGCCGCTACTGTGCCCCATCAAATGCTGCCAGAGTGCCCATCAATTGCTGCTACTGTGCCCCATCAGATGCCGCCAGTGTGCCCATAGATTGCTGTTACTGTGCCCCATCAGATACTGCCCGGCACTTACCTGTCTTTGAGCGGGTCAGCGGCGGTCTCCTGCACATCCTCCATGTCTTCTCCTGTCCTCACTCGGGCATCCAATCACAGCGCCTGACGTTTCAGCCAATCAGGTGACCAGTAACAGACCCCGCAACCTGATTGTCTGAGAGGCGGATTCAGTGTTAGCAAATCTAATTCTTTCACTTTGCTAACACACAGCTGAGTGAACAGCGAACGCAAAGCATTGCGCCCACATTTCACCTTTTGGGAGTGCCTATTAGAGCCTATGGCTCTAATCAGGTGCTTCCAAAAAACCACCCCCGCCACTGCAATTCAGATGCCCAGCGCCTGAAAACAGGCTGGGCACCTGAATAGGGGGTGTCAGCAGCGACCATAGATTCATACAATGCATGAATCTATCTGTGGTGATAGAGCGATGCAGGAGAGAGGGGGCATCGCTCCTGCTCCCTTTATGAATGCACCACCCCTGAATGGGGTACTAGTAGAGCTGCACAATTCTGGCTAAAATGAGAATCACAAACTTTCGGAAGAGCCAGATGCATCTGACCCAAATGTTGGAGTATTTAGGAGTACAATTCAACATGGATCAGGGTGGTGTTTCTCTTCCTCAGAGGAAGGTCCAGGAGATCCAGTCTTAGACAAAACCAGTGATAGCCAGGTCTTCTATGATGGTGAAGGAATGCATGCAGTATCTGGGGGTTCTATCAGCCACAGTTCCAGTAGTCCCATGGGTCAGGTGGCGCAGAAGGAGGTTTCAATGCAACTTTCTTCTTCAGTGGGATAGTCACTCCTTGTTTCAGAAAATCTGCCAATTCCGATAATCTTGGCCCTGGTTTAGTGGTCAGTAGCTCGCAATCTTTCCTGTGGAGTTCCGTTAAAGGCCTCAGAGCCAATAGTGGCGACGACCAATGCCAGTCTGGCAGGCTGTGGGGCACACTGCCTGGGACAGTAGGTTCAAGGCCAATGGAACTTTTGTGAATTTCCTGGGATTGGATGCTGTCAGACGTGCTCTCTTAGCGCTCCAACCTATGTTGCGAGGTCGTGCTGTCAAGATTCTTTGGACAACTACCTTGCTTCTTCTCCCGGACCTGGCATCCATAGGCGTTGGGTCGGGGTGCTCTGTCCAGGTCTTGGAACTTCCCCTTGGTTTATATGTTCCTGCTGCTTCCATTGGCTTTCAAAATCCTGCTGAAGATTCAGCGAGAAAGGATCACAGCAATAGTAGTCTTACCTTACTGGCTCAGGGAGCTGTGGTTTCCTCTGGCTTGGAGAATAAAGTAGGGCTCGCCAATCCCACTGCCTCCTTTTCAAAATCTCCTTCTGCGGAGTGGGGCCTGACACCCGAACTGCAGGAGGATGAAGTTAATAACTTGGAAGTGAGAGGGAGATTTTAACTGGCTTGTGTCTCTCAGGCGGTGTAGTGGAGACATTATTACAGGCTCGTAAGAGGTCTACAAATGTAACCTATCACCGGATCTGGAATACTACAGAAAGGGGTTGGGACCTTGGAATTCCTTCAGTATCTAACATTTTGAAGTTTCTGCAGAGTGGTCTTTAAAGGTTAGCTTATAATTCCCTGAAGGGTCAAATCCCCACTTTGTCGTGTACAAGATATGCTCTACATCTGTTGGTGATCTAATTTTTAGGGGCAGCCATAGAAATCAGACCTCCATTGAAATAGTTTTTTCCAAAAGAGGACTTAACACTAGTCTTGGGAATATCGCTAGTTCCTCCATTTGATCCCGCTTTCTCTTGTCCATTATTTCTTTTAACAGTTTTTTACTGGCCATTGCCTCGGCCAGAAGAGTCTCCGAGTTGTGCGCCTTCTCATCTAAAGAACCATATTGTTTGGTGCTCCCAGACAAGATAGTCCTTATAGGCCGATACCAAGCTTACTACCCAAGGTTGGCATATAATTTCGTATGAACTGGGAGGTCATTCTCCTAGCCTTTCTGGCGGATACAGCTGATGACGAGTGGAGTAGGTTAGACCTGGGCTCTGCAGTTTCAACCTACCTGAAATGGACTAAAAGCAGATCAGCTGTAGTTTTTCCCAATGGGGCCTAAAAGGGTATGCAGGCAACATCCAGAGTTGCGTCTTCCTGATTTGTCAAAGACCATACATATTGCATACAAAACGCTGGGCCTTCCTCCTCCTTCAGAGATCAAAGCACATTCGATGAGGGGTATGGCAGCATCCTGGGCAGCAATCGCCAAGGTCGCCCCTGAAGTAGTTTGCAGAGCAGCAAGCTGGAGTGCGCCCAACACCTTTTATTAGGCATTACAGGCTTAATTTGGCTTGTCCGCCTGAGGAAACATTTGGCTCTATGGTTATTACGGCGGCTGTCGCCCATTAAAAATTTTAGTAGCATTGCATTGAGGGTTTGGCTTATTTTTTGTCTTCCCTCCCTTTTTAATATTGCTTGGTACATCCCATAGTAGGCTGACATGGGGAGGTCCAGGAATAAGGAAAATTGTTATCCATACTTACCGTAATTTTCCTTTCCTGGATCCTCCCCATGTCAGCCGGAGGATTCCCACCCAGTTTATCCGTTGTGAGGTGGGCATTTTTTGAACACTGGTGTAGGCAGACAGCTGCCCTTTATGGGCTAGGAAAAAGGTGGTCCTGGAGGGGTCAGAGGGGGCGGAGCTGACCCATGGTAGGCTGACATGGGGAGGGATCCAGGAAAGGAAAATTATGGTAAGTATGGATAACAATTTTCCTTAATACACACACATGCTATAACTCAGTGGATGTTGTACATGTCCTTTTGGCACTTTAGGGCTTGTGGGCTTGTTCTTTTACACGGTGTGAACCAGGCCTTAGATTACAAAAAGTTCTAATAAGGTAAATCGACATGTACAGTGTGAATTGTTTCACAAATCAAGCTCGATTTTTTCCAAAATGCTACTGAAATATCTTGCATCAACACCTCATAAGAGCACCTTGTTCAGTGTTTTGGGAGATGGTCCAATGTATACACACAGCAGTACTTGTACTCTTTAACCACTTGAGTCCCTGGGGCCTTGTTTTCTTTATCCCTTTGAGTTAATTCGGTAGCACATTTGAATACGCATTTTGTTTTTTTTGAGAAAAAAAAAATAGTAAAAACATTTGAACAAAATGCATTTTCCTGTAGTCTAGGAACATTCCAATGGAACAGTGGTTATCACTTCCGCCTAGCAGCACTAGGGTCGTTGGTTTGAATCCCAACTACGGCACTACCTGCCTGGAGTTTGCATGTTCTTCCTGTGCTTGTGGGGGTTTCTCCCAGATACTCCCAAAGCCATGCTTTTAGGTAATTGGCTCCTGTCTAAATTGGCCCCAATATGTGTATGTGTGAATGTGAGTTAGGGACCTTAGATTGTAAGCTCCTTGAGGGCAGGAAGCGATGTAAATGTACCATCTACTGTATGTGTAAATCACTGCATAAATTGACAGCGTTATACAAGTAATAAACATCTATGTGATTTTCACACTCCCATATATTTACCATAAGGCTTCTTTCTCACCGAAGCGTTGCGGGCGCTAGCGGTAAATCGGCGCTATATTTAGCGGTGCTTTACCGTCGTTTTAGTGGTACTATTCGGCCGTTAGCGGGCGGCTTTAACCCCCGCTTGCGGCCAAAAAAAAAAAAAAGCGCTTTTCAGGCGGGTTTGCAGCACTGCCCCATTGTTTTTGGGAGGAAGGGGCACTTTAGGAGTGGTAAATACACCGCTCCTACAGCACTCCAAAGATGCAGCTTGCAGGACTTTGACCGTCCTGCAAGTGCACTGCTCTAGTTTCCCACAAATAGAGCTTTCTTTTGGTGGTATTTGATCACCTCTGCGGTTTTTATTTTTTGTGCCATAAACAAATAAAGACTGACAATTTTGAAAAAAAATTAATACATTTATTTTCTGCTATTAAACACACCCAATAAATTTAAAAAAAATATATACATTTTTTCATCAATTTAGGCCAATATGTACTCTGCTACATATTTTTGGTAAAAAAAAAAAAACCCCAATGAGTTTATATTGATTGGTTTACACAAAAGTTATAGTGTCCAGTATAGTGTCAAAATAGGGGATAGATTTATGGCATCTGTTTTATATTTTTTTATTTTTTTACTAGTAATGGCGGTGATCAGCAATTTTTAGCAGGAATGCGACATTGCAGCGGACAAATCTGGCACCTAACTGAAATTTTTGACACTTTTTGGGAACCAGTGACATTATTACAGTGACCAGTAATAAATATATGCACTGACATTGTACTAATGACACCGGCAGGGAAGGGGTTAACATCAGGGGTGATCAAGAGGTTAACTGTGTTCCCTTTGGTGTGTTTCTAACTGTATGGGGGATGGGTCACCTGGGATAACACACAGATCCGTCTTCCTGCATAGACAAGATCTGTGTGATCCCCTTTCGGAACGGTGATCTGCCTTGTTTACTTTGGCAGATCCCGTTTATGTCTCAGCGGGAAACGATTCCTGGCCGGTGGACATGCTGATTGGCTCCCCCGCTGGCCAAACAGCACATGCTTCCACAGGAAGCCGTGAACTAGCCTGACGTACATCTACGGCGATTCGCGCAGCCGAGCCACCTTGTCTGGTCTGCAAGCAGTTAAAGTGCTAAAGTGGCATATACTGTACAACACCCATTGTGTTATATTTATGTACTTTTTGTCTGTAGTGGGTTCAGGAGTGTATATATTTTTTAAAGAGGAAGTAAACCCTGATGGGTGTTACTTCCTCTTTGATTCCCTGCAAAGGTAAAGCATAATGGACTACTATGCATCGCATCGCATCCATTATGTGTCACTTACCTGACACAGGAGCCAGTGAAATCACCGCTGTCCCCTGTAGTACGGAGCCTCCATCTTCTTGGTGGGTCTCGCTGCTCCGGCGCTGTCATTCGTCGGAGCCGCGATTACGTCACTCCCGCGCATGAGAGCCGCCACTCGCAGCATAGCGCAGTTAACTGTGGCGCGCTCAGTGCGCCTGCGCGCCGCTGTCTACGGCGCATGCACTGTAGACCGCGGTGCCTGTCTTTCGGCAAATATCTCCTAAACCGTATAGGAAGCTTACCTGTAGGTCAAAGTGGTTTGTAAGGGTTTACAACCACTTTAATGTACATTTAGATGTCCACAGAATTGCTTTTAGAGGAATAGCAATAAAGATTATATGTTTTACCAACTTTGTACTTGAAACTAAAAATCCTATCCAATCATATCCAATCATATCACTCTTTCAGTGGTTTTAAAAGGCAAAAGGTTTTTCATCTTAAATCTTTTTTCTCTTTGTCTAAAAAAAACTTTCTGTGTGCAGCAGCCACCCCCCCAGCCCCCCAATACTTACCTGAGGTCCATCTAGATCCAGCGATGTTGCAGGGATGTCTCGGCCGTCTGGGACTCCCCTCTTCATTGGCTGAGAGTCAGTTAGCCAACGAGGAGAGAAAGGGGATGGAAACTGGAGGTGGCTTGGTGTCTGAATGGACACAGGAAACTGTGGCTCGGCTCGGGTGCCCCCTATAGCAAGCTGTTTGCTGTGGGGGCACTCAACAGGAGGAAGGGGCCAGGAGCACTGAAGAGGGAACCGAGAAGTGGAGGATCTGGGCTGCTCTGCGCAAAACCACAGGGCAGGTAAGTATAACGTTTGTTATTTTTAACTAAAAAAATTTGACTTTAGTATCAACTTAAGATGCCCATATATGGGTTACTATTTTTCAGAGAGAGAAAACCACTGCTCCAGGTTGGTCCGCCAAGGCAAATGCTTGTCTTCCAAATAAGAGCCCCAGGTGCTGGCTAATACATGCACAAGTAGAACAGAACGAGAAAAAAAAACTCTGTATAGCCTTAATGCCTTGTGCTTTTTATTGCAAAAATTAAGATCACATCATCAAGTCCACAGCAAAAGTGATACAAAAACTGACGCGTTTCACACTAGAATCAGTGCTTACTCATGAGTAAGTACTGATTCTAGTGTGAAACACGTCAGTTTTTTGTTAAACAATTAAAATTGACCCGACGCCGCCATTTGCACATCGAATGCGGATGCGGGAATTTTCTTTACAGTGTCTTTGTATTCTTCTGCCGCATACACATGATCGGAATTTTGGTCGGAAAAAGCACTGATGGTTTTCCCGACGGAATTCCGATGGGATTTCACACAAGCTGTCTTGTCTACACACGGTCGCACCAAATTCCGACCATCAAGAACGCGGTGACATACAACATGTATGACGGGACTAAAAAAAAGAAGTTCAATACCCAGTAGCCAATAGCATCCATCTCTTAGTTGAATCTGAGCATGCGTGAGTTTGCGCGTCGGAATTGCATACACACGATCGGAATTTCCAATAGAAAGTTTTTCCATTGGAAAATTGAGAACATGGTCTCAAGATTTTGCTGGCGGGAATTCGGCCAGCTTAACTCCGATGGAGCGTACACACAGTCGCCTTTTCCGATCAAAAGCTCTCATCGGGCTTTCGCTGGTCAAAATTCCGATCGTGTGTACGCGGCATGACAGTTGCACTCATCCACTGTCAGAAAACATTGATCATCACTGCAGCCAACATTCTGCAAATGCTGATTGAATGAAAATTGGTTTGGCAGGACCAGGGTTGGTGCTAGAATATTTGGCACCCTAGGCAAAGCTAGCTACTTGCACCCCCCCCCCCCCAAAAAAAAAAACCTTCAGCGCATGTTCAAATACATTCAAAATTCATATATTTTATATATATATTTATCACCTTTAGAGCAGGGAGAGAGTGGAAGGCCCCTTCTGTGGCTGGTGCCGGAAACTCTGGTCAGCAAGGAAAACCAGCGTCCCTGACTGTGCCCTAGGCCGCTGCCTAGTGGTAGCTCCGACCCTGAGCAGGACCATGCATGACAGGTCGATCAATAAGTCGCCTTCTCGTTAACAGGAACAGCAATAGATTGAACAAAATTCAGCAAAAGCCATATACGGTTCAAAATTCAGCCAGTTCACCAAGAGCCAGCCAAACTGTAATCCAGGGGTGCCCAACCAGTGGCCCAAGGGGCCACATGTGGCCCGCAGAGCCCTCTGATGTGGCCCTCAAACTCCTGCTCTGGGAAGGCTGGTTGGCAAGCCCAGATCACGGATTCCCGACCCAGCATCCCATCAGTGTTGTGAATGAAGCCGGCGGTAGAGGAAGCAATCGGTTGCATAGCAGAGCCACATAAGACAATGCTTCCTGTATAGCGCCACCTCCTGTCACAGGCAGAGTGATACCAAATGCACTCTGCCTGGAACAGCAACAGCTGATGATATCCAAATTAAAGACTGTTATTAAAGGTATGTTTAATACTATAATCACAGTGTATATATGGGCATATCTGTTCTGCAGTGGTTGCCAGGCTGCTTTCAAACTGCAATGAGCCATAGACCTTCCAGAAAGTTCACAACACCTGCAGGATATAATAGAATTATATGGCAAAGTGCAGCTAACCCACAGACAAGCCACTGCTCTGGGTAGACCACAGCACATCAGTGTGAAAGCAGCTTTCACATGATTGGTCCGACCCAATCAGACCCTCCATTCACCTCTATGGAGCGGCAAATGTAAAACAAACAGACTTGTGTCCGTTGACACCTGCATACCTTCAATCCGGTCTGCTAAAAAAAAAAAAAAAAAACAGAAGGGGATCTGTGCCCTTCCATATGGGCAGATTGGAGGGCCCATAGAGTAAAGTGGGCTATGTCTGTGTACACTCTGCATATGCAGAGTGTACACAGACCTGTCATCCGCCCACTCCACTCATTGTGGCCCGTGACTGGTTACCAAGTTGCTTAAGTGGCCCTTGCTCTTCAAAAGGTTGGGCACCCCTGCTGTAATCCATATATGGCCAACTTTAGGCTGGGCATACACAGAGCAAATTTCTTTCCTGCAACCACGGGATTGGTACATTCAGCCTGCCCTTTAATAGTCAGAATCTCTGCCGGTTCCTGCTGAAGTATTACCACACATGTTACAATCTGATTGCACAATCAATCTTCAGATCTACCAACAACTATGTCTTCTAGATTGTAAGCTCTAACGAGGAGGGGCCCTCTGATCCCTCCTGTATTGAAATGTATTGTAATTGTACTGTCTGCCCCCATGTTTTAAAGTGCTGTGCAAACTGTTGGTGCTATATAAAGTCTGTATAGTAGTAATAATAGTCCAAGGGTCTGCCTGATTGGATAAAATAAATACAAAGATGTCTTTAAATTCATTTTTGAGTACAGACTAGTTGCTGTATAATTTACAATAGTGATAAGTAGGTAAGTTGAATGTATTATTATTCCTATTGCAAAGAAATAAAAACCTGACAGAGAAGTTAGGCTCTCAGGTAGACTGGTTGTTTAGTCATCAGCTTCATTTTAAATACATTTAGTAACAGTTGCATCTATTAGTTGCTTAGGAAGCATACAAAAATGTTGAAGTCTGTCATGACATGACTCGTTTTAGGTACAAACCCTGATAAAGCTGGCCTATTTTAGTAGAGAAGCGTGGGTTGGCTGTGATTCTGTTTGAAACATCATCTTAGCATCGGTTCACACTACAGCAACTTGGTATCTGACTTGTCGGACCTCAAGCTGCCCCAAGTCGCTGGACGTAAGAAATTCCATTGAAGTCAATGAGAGCCGTCTTAATGTACACTACTGAAGTTGCTCCGACTTCAGAAAACTTCCAGGCAACTTGTACCCATAGATTTCAATGGAAGTCGCCTCCAAGTCGGATCTCCATCTATATTGAAGTGACTTTACAGGAAGAAGAAAAATAATTTACCCAGGCAATCCCCCTCACTCCACAAAGCTGATTATTCTGTGATTGGCCACAACCAAAGTCCCCTATCCTGGAGGCAACTTTAAGTCGAGCAGTAAGTTGCGCAAAGTCGCGCTGAAGTCGCCTCC